>NC_073361.2:28691875-29021250 GCF_027580225.2 Misgurnus anguillicaudatus | reverse complement strand
GAAAATGGGATTGGTGTCCTGAGGAAAGCAGACAAAAAACAAATCAGGATTCAAGCTAATTCCACCTTACAATGTGACTCCAATGACATGTAGTATTTTAAGGTAATTTTCATATTCAAAGTCTTAGTAATAAATAATAAATATTTCTCACACAGATGATTTTTTTTACACAGTTTTGGAGTAAATCTGATGATCACTCACCGTCCCAGCGCTGTAGCTGCACACGCGCCTCTCTGCCACCATACATTCCCCTCCATTGACCACCAGCACCTGGTGCTGGATCGCAATCTTATATTTGGCCTGAATGGCATGTTTAAGGTCCAAAACACTATGAAGAGTGTAAAATAAAAACAGCATTAGCAAAACAAATTACGCCACAACATAATCGAAAAGAATAGACATGCAGAACTTATTTTATTTATTTAGTTATCAGGGACATTGCACATTAAAAAAAAATTTCTATAAATGCTCCAAACTTAGCTAAAGGCTATTTTTCATCCGTTGTCCTTGGTCAGAAAGTTACAAGTCATACTTACAAAAACATACTAACTTTTACAATATTTTTTATAAATTAAATACCAAATATTTTGGGGGTATAATGTAAGTACACAACTGCATGTAATATATCACATGGTGCAATAGGGGTGGGAATCGTTTGGATCCTCATTAATCGATTCAGAATCGATTCTTAAGGTTCCGATTCAATTCAGAATTGATTCTTGATGTGCTAATTAGAATATTTGTGACGTTATTACATCGTCCGTGTGCAACACCGCTCCCACGGCTGACTTCCTTTTTTTGGTTACGATAAAGTCACATTATTATTTTGTAAACTAACTTTAAAAAAAATATTTTTTGACATTTGTGACTCATCTAGAATCGTCCGGATCGCGATGCATCTAAGAATCAACTTTTCCACAACCCCTACTGTGCAAGTGCTTTTTGGATATTTCATTAGAAAAATCTTACATATTGTGCCTTTAAGATATCAAATTCAAACACTCATTGTTTCAAAAATGTTGAAGCCTTACGTTTGGACGGCAAGTTCAGTGTCAAACGTTAACGTGCTTCCATTGTTGACTTGAAACACATACAACTTCATGATGAATTCTCCACTGAGTCTGACTCCAGCTTGAGTTGTTCATCTAGTCAATTATGGCTGTCCAAACCAAAATAAAAAACACACAGACAAAAACACAAAGCAAAATCAGATTGGGGATAAGATCATTTAAGTAAAGATGACAAAAGATGTGTATCCACAAAAATAACTTTTCTTTCTCAATGATAAGACTTTAATTGATACACAAAAACACAAAGTGGCGGTTTCGCATGAAGAGCTTATCCTAGTCCCAGACTAAAATGCATGTTTGAGCTGCCTTAATTTAAAAGCATCTTGTACTGACATATCTTAACAGATATCATTGTTTTGTCTCAAGATGCTCACCAGTATTGTAAGGTATGTTTAATAAACACTACTTAAAAAAATAGTTCACCCCAAAATGATAATTTTATCATAAATCACCCCTGTGTTGTTCTAAACCACCAACTGCTCCTATTGTCTACAGAACACATTTTATAGATATTTTTGATAAAAAAACGTGTGACTGTCCCATTGAAAAGAATGAAAGACATTGCCAAAAAGGTCCATGTTCCATCAGTCATTCAATAATAATATTATGAACAAAAAACGAACAACAAGGCTTAGCTAAAGTTGGCTTAAACTAAACCATGTCTGGGAAACCGACCCAAAAAAGCCCAAACTCTGAATCAGTAGGGTTTCCCAGGCAAGGTTTAGATTAATCTAGGACTATACCTTATGCTACGTACACACCAAATGCAGGGCATCTCGTTACTCGCTTTAGATTACTTGCGGGATTTAACTTCGTGTCATGTGAATTTTTGAAGTCATGCAATCATTGACTTTGTATGTAATCTACTCGTCCAAATTGTTGAGCTTGGTTTGGTGTGTATGCCTCAATTAGTTATATTAGGACATTTAAGTAGTTTTTACAAACAAACCTTGAGACAATGAAATTTTGAAACAAAACAATGACACTGATATATGTTAAGATATGTCAGTACAAGGTGTTTTTAAATTAAGGGGGATCAAACATGCATTTTAATCTGAGACTAGGATAAACCCTGGATAGGGTTTAGATTAATCCAGGACTAGCCCTTAGTTATATCAGGACATTTGGGGGGGGGGGGTCGCACACTGGACACGCATCGGCGTGCCGTTCTAAAAAAAAATCGAACACATTGTTTTCTATGAGTATACGCACACCGGCGCCAACAGGTGGAGCCTGTCCGCGGCGACTAGCTACGACTCAAGAAGTTGCTCAAATCCCTGTCGCGCCACAGAGCACCACTCACATAATTTAACATTAAATAACATCATATTTGTCCCAAATCAGTAACGATTAACCTTGGCTGCTAATGTATATTTAGCATTTTTAAGTAGACGCTATCTGACTAAGCTCGCGCTATTTAATGTGCACTTCCGGTGTACGATACCTCAGAGTTGTCCTAGACGCGACTCGACGCGGCGTGTCCGGTGTGCGACCCCCTTTAGGCCTGGTTTCATAGACAAGGCTTAGCTAAAGCCAGGACTAAGCCTTAGGTAAATTAAGGTGTTTAAGCATCTTTTATACACATGCCTTAGAAAAAGATGTTACTGGTTTGTATCTTTCAAAATCAATGGCACTGTCTTATTTTAAGATCTGTCAGTATAAGTTATTTTCCATTGACAGCTCAAACATGTGTTTTAGTCTAGGACTATCTTAATCCCTGTCTGTGAAACCGGGGGTTAAATCGTTTTTACAAACATACCTTACAAAAAACAATACTGGTGCGCATCTTGAGACAAAACAATTACACTGATGTATGTTAAGATGAGTCAGTGCAAGATATTTTATAATTAAGGCAGCTCAAACATGCATTTAGTCCTGGCCGGGAAACCACCCCATAATGTTTAACTGGTTACGCCAACCACTCAAAGTTTGCAAAATCAACAAGTTGTATGATAGCATACAAGACTGTCATTAGATAACAACCTGGAAACCCCTATACAATGCTAACAGGCTAAATCACCGTCTTCAGGGAATTCATTCCAGACCGGGACATAAAAGAAACATTATAAGATTACTACACAAGTGCTATGCAAAACTTTCAGGTTCTTTGTGATCTTATAATGTGCATAAAATTGTAAAACTAGACACTGATTAGCACGGACATGTGGACATTTTTAGGCTGAGTCATGTTGTTGCCTCTGGGTAAATATCAACACAGTTAAAAGGCTCTTTGTGTCCTAATATCCCATGAACAAATGTAAAACTTTAACACTATATTTTGTAACTGTAGATAGTTATTGTGGAAGGAGGCTCGTATACCAGAAATAACACGTGGTTTGTGTTTGCCTGCTTTGTGTGGACCATAAGGGTAACTGCCAATGCTTTGTAATGAAGGGTGACGGGCTGAAAGGGCAAACGATTCCGTGTAAACCAAATATAATGTAAACCATAACTTATGTTAGTCATAACTCTTTGTGTGTTAATATTGATTGTTGGGTTTCCCCTTGAATGTGCAGTTGAAACGTTATCATTTGTGATAACATGATCTCTCAAACACCCTATATTCTTAACATATGCTTATCGTTAAATAAAGATAAAATGTTCCCAGAGACCATACGCGATTACTGAAACCTCAATGTCTTCATTTGGTTGTTAAAACCCTAGTCTCTGTTTAAGCAGGGTGACACTATTTACAAATATCTGTCACAACGTCGCCAAGACAACCAATCCTCTGAAATATATAATGACATGAGATCTTACGACCCACTAAACCCTCATCCAACTTAACGTTACTTCGGCTGTTTTCGTTTTCATTAACTTACATACTGTTTAACGTGGTAAATATATACATTTCCTTTTAGGTGACTTAAACTGATCAATATTTGATACTAAATCAACTTTTCATAAAGCCAGATTCGTATAAGACAATCTTACCTGAGCTCTCTTCAGTCCATTCTCCGCGTCAACGCGGAATATTTGGTTAATTTTGGCTGAAATGTGACGGTTTCTGTCAGCTAGAGGTTGAAGCTGTCGTGCTAACTGGCTAACGCTCATCACTCCAAACACGGGCCTTTATTTTTAAATCCCATAAAGCGCACGAATCCATCCAAAATAAGCTCGTGTGAATTCACGAGTAGTTCATCTGTTAATAAATCTAATTTAGGATGGCTGGTAATGAGATGCGAGTTTTGTCATCGAGTTTTTGTCTCGCTGGGTTGCGCTAGCGCTTCTGCTGCTGTGTTTTGTTATTGTCGTCACTGCGCTGAATTCTGGGAAGGGCGACTGAGAACGAGCAAGCAGGACGAGCTGATCTGAGATCAGATGAAGAACGGCCCGTTTGTCGTTCTGAACCGTTGGTAGAAAAGAGACGAGATGGTCTGAAATCAGTCAACGGGAAACTGAGGGGTGTTATGAAAAGCGTTAGGAAAATTTTTATCATAATGTGAAGACGTTTTTCCATAAAAGAGATGAAAACCTCGTGTCCTAATTAGTAATTGTATCCAAATTAACATAGATTTTTAATTGCATTGGTTTAACAAATCCAGCATACTAATATAGATACAATAATAATAATTAATAAATTATAATAATAATAACCAATAAATGATGATGATAATAATAATAAATAAATAAATAAAAATAATAATAATAAATATTATTATTATTATTACTATGGTAACACTTTACAATAAGGTTCATTAGTTAACATTAGTTAATGTATTAACTAACTTGAACAAACCATGAGCAATACATTTGTTACAGTATTTATTAATCTTTGTTAATGTTAGTTAATAGAAATAAAGCTTTTAATTGTTTGTTCATGTTAGTTTACAGTGCATTAACTAACGTTAACAAGATTTTAATAATGTAGGCTATTAGTAATTGTTGAAATTAACATTAACAAGGATTAATAAATGCTGTATAAGTGCAGTTTATTATTAGTTCATGTTAACTCATTTATTTAACTATGAACTACTAACTATTAAGATTTATTTAATGAACCTTATTGTAAAATGTTACCATTACTATTATTACTATTATTATTATTATTATGTTGCTGTTGTTGTTTTTGTTATGTAAGCATTGGGCTTTCAAGAGACCTTCAGGTTGTTTTGAAACTTGAAAAATGTGTAAAATCTTTTTGATAGTGTGCAACTTAATTTCACCATATTATGTGACCCTGCCTGCATGCAGACCCAGCTATGATTAAATAATCATCTCACCGCAATAGTTTGACCTCATCGCGATGATTTCAGATCACCTCAATGATTGCACATCTCTCTAAAAACACAAGGGGGAGCTGAAGCGCCTGTATAAACGAGACAGTATTAGATTACTTTTAAAAATGTGTTATGTGTATAAATATTTACTGCCAGATAAACCTTGCAAAAGATTTCATAAATAATCACAACAATCTGTGAAAATTATTTCATAAAGAAAAAATTATAAGAATTAAATGTCTAAACCAAATAAACAGGCAATTAATCGTCATAATTGTCACAATTTACTAAGCAATTAATCGTCAGCCAAATTTCATAATCGTGACAGCCCTAAAGGACACACCCAAAAACGGCACATTTTTGCTCACCCCTACAAAGTGGCAAGTTTATCATGCTATAATAAATTATGTATATGATATTTTGAGCTAGAACTTTACATACGTACTCTGGGGACACCAAAGATTTATTTGATATCTTAAAAAAGTCTTGTGAAATGTCCCCTTTAAAACTATTAAATGAAACATTTATTTGATATCTTATATCAGAGGTGTATTATATTTTCTGTAAATAACAATATGGCCCATTTTAGCTATATAAAAAGCCCATTACATGATTTTTATGTTTATGCTAAAATGTTTTTATTTTACTCAGTAATATAATGCATCCCCAGGTGAAAAAGTAAATGTACTTAAAGTGCTCTATTTTTGCACACTAAATTTACTTAATATACTAAAAGTACACTTTTGGGCGGTTTCCTGGACAGGGTTTAGATTAATCCAAGGCTAGGCCTTAGTTATATAAGCCATTTAGGTCGTTTTTACAAACAAACCTTACAAAAAAAAAACATAGCGGTGCCGGTGTGCATCTTGAGACAAAACAACAGCACTGATATATGTTAAGATATGTCAGTACAAGATGTTTTTAAATTAAGACAGCTCAAACATGCATTTTAGTCTCGTACTAGGATAAGCAGTGGCGGCTTGTAACTGCTCTTCCGAGGGGCGAAAAAACACAATATATGTGTTTGGAGTGTCATGTTATGTATGTGTTTTCAAAATATGTCTTTGTTTCTTCATGTGAACCATGTGCATCACATGTTTTGTCAAAATAAGTGCCTGCTGCACTCGCGTCAAAACCATTTATGATAAAAGAGACGCTCACGTTCATAAATCCAAGACACTCCCTTAACAGTAAACTCTAATTACGCATGAGATTATGCGAGTATCTGGCAAACGCGAGTGTCTCTTTTATCATAAACCCTTTAGACGCGTCTGCAGCAGGCACTTATTTTGACAAGACACGTGATGCACACAGGTTCACTCCACAGGCTGAACACATATTTTGAAATTACATGTTGTGACAAACTTCGCATCGAACGGCCTTGAAAAAAGAAGTCACCGGCCGCCACTGAGGATAAGCCCTGTCCGCGAAACCGCCCATTTAAGTACATTATAGAACGTGTACTTTTTTCATCTAGGTCATCATTATCCTGTACATGCTAAGCGTATATCGTATAAGTAAATGCACTTAAAGGGATAGTCCCCCCAAAAATGTAAATTCTGTCATCATTTACTCACTCTCATATTTTTACAAACCTGTATAAATATCTGTGTTCTGATGAACAGGAAGGAAGATATTGTGAGGAATGTTTGTAACCAAACCATTCAAGAGCCCAATTCACTTCCATACTATTATTTTGTCCTACTATGTAAGTGAATTGGGCTCTTGATTGTATTGGTTACATTCCTTAAAATATCTAGTGATGGGCGATATGGGTTTTTACACATCTTTTGTTTCAAATCAGTTGTTCAGAGCGTGTTTCAAAGTGGCCAAGTTACGAGATTTTAGCAAAAGAGGCTTCATTACTTCATAACTGTTTGGAAACGTTTTGAAAATACAATGGTTCACCACTAGGGGGAGTTAATCACTAAAGTGAACCCATTGACCAGTGTCTAATATGGTAATCGGATCAGTTTTATTATGCAAGTTCATAAAACATTTATCCTTCTGATTGATAACACTACTGTTTGCCTAAATTTTGTTTATAGACAGATTTAATGACAAACGTGTGCAAAATTAAATATGGAGTTAATGATCCGTTTGCCCTAAATAAAACTTACAACACAGATTACAATTTTACTTAATGGCTTAATTAAGTAAAATAATTTATTCTTCTTAAAAACGTATTTTATAGAAAAACATTTGCAATTATTTTGTAAAAAGCATAAAATGTTTGGCCTGAGATCTTGTTGCTTTTATACCATTTCTACCAGCAGGTGGCGCTTTGAAACAGTGAATCCTTTTTTAAGCAATTGGTTCAATTGATTCGAAGCGTCGAAAAACTTAGTTTCTCCCATCATTAAAAATATTTTCCTTGGTATTCATCAGAACAAAATAAATTCCTACAGGTTTGTAACAACATGAGAGTGAGAAAATGATGACACAATTTTCACATTTGCGTGAACTATCCCTTTAATAGGCTACCATCATCCTCAGCTATGGTGTTTCTTTCTTTCTTTCTTTCTCTTTATTCTTTAGACCATTTCAGCATCTATGGCTATATTCATGGCGAGAACTGGTTAATTCATACACAAGTTAATTCAGCCAAGTTAATGAGGACACAGGTAAGTTTGGCATCTCCAATTTTTTTACTATGTTGTTTTATCAGCAGGTACTGTATGATATTATGAGAGAGATATTATCATACATTATTGTAAGGGATGTTGGCTTAAATGTGGGATATTGACTGAGTACATCATTTTATATCTTTATTTATATGCAGATATTTTTGTAAACAGTTGACATATCAAATTATCTTGCATTATACCCCTGTATGTTAGATGCTCACTATACTTTATATTAGAAAGACAATGGACAAAATATATTTAAATTTCAGATGAACTGATTAAACTTATGAATATGCAATCCACTATACTGAATATTCTGTAGAAATGTTTAATATTTAAGCACTGGGCCTTTAGGTCTTTTGCTCCACAAAAGCTAACACCCACAGGATTATATAATATCATATTCATGGCAAATCTGTTTGCCTCAGGCTTCTGGGCAAAAGAACAGGATGGAAGCCATTTGAAGAGTGATGAGGACCCGTGAGCCATTGCTTTGTATTCAGAGCACCAAGAGTTTGTAGCAGGCAGAACATTCATAATCAATGTCAAATATTTGCTGTTGTGTTTCCTGATATGCTTACTGATGTCTAGTTAGTGCAGATGGCTAAATGTCTGATTAGGGATAATGTCATGTGAAAACTCTCTTTTTGTGTCTGATTTACTGTTAAAATCGTATTACATAAAGAACATTATGTAAAAAAATAACATTGAATAAGGTCATGTCAAAGATTAATATCAATGATTGAAATCAAACTTTGATGCTTCAAATCGATTATAAGACTGTGGCCTCGATTTCACAAATTGGGTCACATATGTGCTTGTAACAACCTGTTTGGGTTAACC
This sequence comes from Misgurnus anguillicaudatus, assembly GCF_027580225.2. Taxonomy (NCBI): domain Eukaryota; kingdom Metazoa; phylum Chordata; class Actinopteri; order Cypriniformes; family Cobitidae; genus Misgurnus; species Misgurnus anguillicaudatus. Next base: position 29,012,490 of record NC_073361.2, on the reverse strand, counting down.
ACAGGATTGTTGTAACATGAACACAATGTATTTTGCTGGAGACTTTATACCAGTGGTTCCCAAACTGGGGGGCCGCGAGATGGTGCCAGGGGGGCCCCAGTATTATGACATTTTATAAAATAAATTAATTTATCATAAATTCTGTGTAATGAAAGCTCAGAAAAATAAGGCGACTAACCAACAGCAATACGTTGTATAATTGAATATGTTCTGTTTAGTTTAAATGTTTTTAGAATGTTTTATGTCTTTTGGGGGGGCCGTGAATGGATGCACTGTAAGGGGGGCCGCATGCCGAAAAAGTTTGAGAACCACTGCTTTATACAACAAAGCAATTGATGGACCAAAGTTAGTCAGCTATTACATCACCTCCATTTATGTATTGTATGGACAGGTGCATAAGAAAGAGGTTATACAAAAAAGTGCTTTTAGAAGAAATCTGCATATGTATATAAAACAAAAAACATTTTGAAACAGTGTTAATAAACTGAAAGTATAGAGAACATTTATATACAGATTTCTTAAAAAAATAAAATAATAATATATATATATATATATATATAGTCAGTTTATTTTAATCCCCTCCCTTTGATGAAAAGTATCTCTACCGAAAGCCAGGAAACAGAGATAACAACTGAGAAAACTGTCAGAGGGACCAAATAAAACTGTTTAACACACACAGGAACTACAAAATAATGCTTTTGCCAAATTACAAAATCACTCGTTCAGAGACACAAAGTCAAATGCACAGGATAAATATGAAAGTTTGGAGAGTTAATATTTGCACAAAACTTTTCTATTGTGTTATCCAGACAATCTAAACACACTTTAGGGGCCAATCTCACTGCAAAACAGATATAGTGAACCATAATAAACTGATGCACAGTGCTGAGTTGATTTCAAAAGCAATACTGTTGAATTAAGATGCTAGACTTTGTATCACAACAAGTTTTACAGACAAATAATACAAACCTTATTGAACAGATATATTAATATTTTAAGAAACAAAAGGATGTTTTAAAGTGTTATGTTAACAAACATGCCCAATAATAAGATAATGATAATAATAATAATAATAATAATAATAATTAGATCTACAAATTAAGATCTACCAAAATAATTTTTCGTAAAATAGTGTTGAGTCAGCAATTGCAAGAACTGTACTGTTCATGTCTACATTTTTTAGTGTTATTTTTATGCCATATTGTTTGTTTTATGTTGGTTTTTTGGCACGAAATACCAGTTCCACATTTGACCAGTAGATGGAGACATGTTACTTAAAATCACAATTAAACCTAAGACTGTTAGTCATTGCTATCTGTGAACTTCAATCAAACTGTCTTTGGACACCGAGCTCCATTGTGGCTCTACAAATGTCATTGGCCTTCTCTTCTTGATGGTTTCTAAAGAGATTAAGCCCGAATATATTTCAGAAGTGTTCAATTTGAATTCAGCATAATTTAAAACCTGTATTAGCATAATTTGTCTCTCTGGAGTAACCCAATGTCTTTTAATAAAGGCCACTGGGCTATAACTTATTTCCTAGGTGAGACTTTAATGAGAATCAAAAGGGAGTTTAGGTCATTTTAGGAATGTTCTCATTTTACATCATTATTACAGGGCTTATGAAGCCAAATCATCCTGTCAGATAAATGGATTTATAAGTTTAAATGAGTTTAAATAAAACTACAAACTTCTAAGTGTCTAAAAATGCTGGGTTATTTTCAACCCAACGTTGGGTCAAAAAGGAATGAATTTAACCTATGCTGGGTAGTTTTAACCCATTATTGGGTCAAATATAAACATTTTCTGGGATAATTTAACCCAACGGCTGGACTCGTTTTGACCCAATGCTGGGTTGACAATAACCCAGCATTTAACCCCTTAAAATTCCACGAGAGGGACACTGCATTATTTAACAAAAAACTTCATTAAATACAACAACTCAAAAACAAAAAGCTTAACATGTCACATATCTTTGGAAAGCTGAAATTCTCGTGATTCGAATGATGTAAACCATTTTAAGATACAACCAACACGCAGGTGCAATTTGTGCACTATAATAAATACTTTGCTGCCTTAAATTTTTTGTTAAATCAACTCAGATTTACAAGTCATGTCAACAGAGATGAGTTGTCACAACTTATAAAATATAGTTGAGATAAATAATATCTCTAGTCAAGATAAATAATAGTAAGTTGAAATGACTGGTAAATCCGAGTTGATTCAACAAAATTTTTTAAGGCAGCAAAGTATTTTTTACAGTGTGCCCTTTTTAGCCTTTTAATGAATTTTAAGGGGTTAACCCAGCATTTAACCCAGCGATGGGTCAAAAAGGGACAACCCCAACCCATTGGATTGTAATTTAACCTATCTGGTTTTAATCTATTGTTGGGTCAAATATAGACATTTTCTTGGTTAATTTAACCCAATGAGTTTGGTTCGTCCATTTTTGGCCCAATGCTGGTTTGAAAATAACCCATCGTTTGTATAGTGTTTTTTATATTGTATTGTATTGTCTCTTTATACATATTGCATTAGATATTTACCATTTTTTACCCAGCGCTGGGATAGTTCACTTTAAAATGAAATTTCTGTCATTTACTCATCCTCGTGTTGTTCTAAACCTGTATGAATGATTTTTTCTGATAAACACAAAAGAAGATATTTTGATTAATGATGGTAAACACACAGCAGATAGTGACCATTGACTTCCATAGTAGAGAAAAAATATTTTGGAAGTATTGTGATAAATGATGAAGAAAATATTTTGATAAATGATGGTAAGCACACAGTTGAAGTTACCCATTAAATTCCATCATATGTTTTATTTCTACTATGGAAGTCAATGGTCACTATCTGCTGTGTGTTTACCATCATTTATCAAAAGTTCTTTTGTGTTCATCAGAAAAAAGAAATTCATACAGATTTAGGACAACATGAGGATGAGTAAATGATGACAGAATTTTCATTTTAAGGTGAACTATCCCTTTAAGGTAGAAATTGTGTAAAAAATGTTAGAACAACCCACCATTGGTTAATTAAATTGAGTGGTATAACAAGTTGGATTTGTCCCTTTTGATCCTAAAAAAATAAAATAACGCATTTTTGTAGCATATAATATATTACAAATGTAGCTGATTGGGAATGCCACATTTTATGCAGTTTAAATGTCTGCTATTTAAAATACCTTAACTAAATTAAATTAATATAATAGCAACTCTTCTTTATCATTCTGGTGCATAAAATACCAGTTTTGATCATCTTTTATAATGGTCTATTTCTCAAGGACATCACATTGTGAATAACAATGTATAAACTCAGCTGTGAAGTCATGAAACAAGGAACAAAAACTATTTGTGGTGAGCAAAGAAAGAAAATATGAGACTAAAAGCCTGAATAAATGACTCAGTAAGACCATTCAGCAATACAGCATGGAAGTAATCTTCAAAAAAAAAAAAAAAAAATCAACATCAACATCTGATACTATTGCTATGCAACAGTATATGAGGTTAAAGAATAAGAATATGTATTTCTTTGTTAGTTTCAGTTCCCTAATATTGCGTTTGGAGTGCGTACGCATAACATCTGAAAAGATTTTTATAAAGTAAACCCAACAATTGCTGCCAACCTTGAAATGTATATTATAGCTGTTGTAAATGATGGTCTTTATCTGTGACTGTAACCCATGATAAGAACAGTAGTCACTGAATGTGTACGTCTATGAAGAAGTGAGCAATTATAAGCATTAAACTGTCAAGTAAAATATCTGGTTACATAATTATGAAGCATCAGTGGCTGTGTATCTACACCACCCCGCCCCCAACTCCCACATTTCATGTACAATTACGTGATGTCTGACGTCACAGTGGATGGCAGCGATGTCCGATTCTTTTTACAAAAGGACTCGTTCTTTTGAACCGGATCTTTCTAAATGATTCGGTCGCACCGATTGGCAAAGCCTTTATGCAAGAATTTGTTTTGGAGACAACATATGATGTATTATTTTTTAATAATTGTCATTTATAACAGATATTAGGCCTACTATTAATTTTAGTAACACATTAAATAATTAAATACTTAATAATGATTTATTAACAAAATATATTTTATTATAACTATATTACATTATAACTATTTTATTATAACTATTATCGTCCATGTTATGTACATTCGCAATACTGTTGAGAGATTTTAAGAAAATTAACATTTATAATAAATATTATTAATAATCGTATTATTGATAAATAACATAAATCATATTATTATATAAATAGCCTTATACAATTAAGTATTATTGGAAATAATATCATGAATACAGTTTTGTTGGAGCTATAAACAACACATTTGATCCGTAATAATAAATAATATAATAGTAAAAAATATTTTCATTGGTCTTAAATTATAAAGTAACTACCCTGAAAAAAAGTGTAGCTCTAAGCAGCATTTTACAGTATTAAAAGTAAACATGAACTTTTGTGAACCTTATAACGCAAAACAACGATTCTTTGGAACGTGTCGCTCGAACGAGCCGATTCTCTTAAATGATTCAAACTTCCCAGTGCTAGTAGATGGAGGTGGGGGTCTGGGAGGGACTTATTGGACCAAAAGGGATTCAAATGTGTTTATGACTTTAGAGTAGAACCGTCGCATTCAGTCAGTCAATGGACTCGGGCGCATTGCGATTACCGGCCACATTGCGCGCGCTTCAGGCTGGGAAGCAAAACTGAGAGATTCGGTCCAGAAGACAGCGCAGATCGCCCAAAACAAAGGTGTGTCCAATTGAAAGGCATTCATTGTGAGAAGGGGACAGGACACCAGGACACGCGTCGCTGGAAACAATGATCCAGACTGAAGTTTGGGTATTATGAGCAAGACGCGCGGATCGCCGGAGACCCTTTGATGCGTCACAAATAGTTGTTACAATTTATCATCCGATTAGAGGTTGCAGTGCGGATTCCTCGTGCGCTCTCAAAACAATCCCCAAAAAGCGCATAACGGGTATCGGTGTTATTCCCAGAGCCTTCCTCTTCCGTCCACAACGATGAATTACCAATCGAGCGTCCCGGTCTCGGTGTCAGTGTCCGGTATTTCCCAGCAGTCCCAACCCGCCATGCCCACCCCGGGTACAGTACCCGCACCGGTTCCCCAAAACATCCCGGCTCAGTTCGGGTCAGGATCGTCCGGAAGCTCCGGGGCGGGTCAGTTCGGCTCGGGAACCGTATCGGGCCCTGCGGCGCAGTCCGTTTTGTCCAACTCAGCAGCCATCAGAGGCGAGATCCATCGGTTCGAATCCGTCCACCCGAACATTTATGCAATATACGACCTGATCGAGCGCATCGATGACCTGGCCCTTCAGAACCAGATCCGCGAGCATGTGATCTCTATTGAAGGTAAGCGCGAGGCCGCTACATTTGATTGATGCATTGTAACATTGCATTATCAGGTGATGCAAAACCAGATTGTGCATTAAATCTGTAGCAGAAACCACAAAGCAGTCTTATGCAATCTATAAAGCATGCATTGTTATTAAACACGTGCAATAAAATGTTTTAATGTAGTTGCTTATTAATAACTGTCATGCATGTATGTGTACTGTTAAAATGAATGAGGAAGCTTTAGTTTCATGAAATGATTACTAATGCAAATTCTGTCTTTATTTGCATTAAATTCAAGTATTGAAGAGATTTACCCGTATTACTAAATTACAGATGCAGGCAACTTTCCTCACTCAGATTGTTTGGGAATGAGAAAGAGAAAGAGATGAGGTTCTTACATAACATGCAAGCTTCCAGAACAGCTCCTCAGTTGTAATAGAGCTGAAGATGGAAAAATCACATCAGTGATTTGTGGCACTTTGTCTTCACTTTACCACGCTAGGAGGAGGTGATAATTCTCACTGTGGATTTTAAGGCGGAATTGAATGTTTTTTTATCCGGAAAGTGTCAGAATATGTAGTGTCAGAAAGTCAATTTTCTTTGGATTGCCTCGTTTACTGTTTTTCAGCACCAGTTGTTCGGTGAACGAAGGCAGTTTTTAGCTTTACTAAATGTCCAAGAAATTGAGTCTGACTTCCAGTTCGACAGCAAGCTCGACCCTTTCACTTCCATATTAATGGTCAGGGTGAGAGTTCACATTAGATGGGCTTTAGTCACAGGTTATTTATATGCAAATCAAGACTCTTTACTGCTAAAGGAAAGACAGAACTGGAGGATGTTACAGCATCCTCATGTGCATTTTTATTCTTCTCCGTGTTTTTATTATTAAGATGTAAAAACCTGACATATCTGCAGCACTTACATTAAACCAGTGAAAGCTATTGGAGTATTTTCTGGAAGAGAATGCATTGATTTCTCATCATTATTAAGTTTTATTCAGAGAAATGGGAACGCTTTTGACAGATATTTAGATGAAATAGTCTCAGCTGATACTTAAAATCTCTTCTAAATATCTTAACGTCAAAATTGGCTGTGATGTGCAATTGTGCATTGCCGGTCAGTGTATTGATGTAATGAGTAAAGTTCATTGTTTATGATAATAGTTTATTATAAATCCTAAAGGTGGTTGAGTCTGGTTTCTTTTTATCTTGTTTTGGCTGGCACTCCTTTATAGAAAAATGGAAATGCAGAAATTTCTGGAAGAGCGTGCACCCTTTTGAGGGGGCGACTATGTGGGCAGCATTGACAGGTGTGATGGGTGTTGGTTGTATTGTAGGTCAGAAGCATTGTTTTGAAAATATTACTATCAGTGGTTAGCTTGAACATCTATGTATGTAATGTTTATCTGAGGTAATTAGTCTAGCTTTACATCTTGTGATGTTGAGGGTGTGAATAATCTGTATTAGCGGTATTATCCAACTAATCGTCTTTACCTCACTTAGGGATGAGGAGTAAGCACCCTGGCTTTCGACCAGCACATTGGTGATATAACTAAATGTGGTTGAGCTTAACAGATGAGTCATTTATATTTGTTATTTAGACCCTGAAACAAACACTAAATGTCAGTGTCAATCACCTTTGATTGATGCCGATTCATCCGGTCTGTAAAGAAATCTTTACATAGCCTACAACACCTGTGTGAAAGCTTACCGGCTTTTGCCATCGTAAACATAATCATGATGCATCACTTGCAAAATGTCTAGCTTACGTGACAGCAACGTAATATGTTATTGATTTCCAGCTTATTGACCCGCGGTTATGGCAAGTGTGGAAAATTTGTCCTCATGTGACAGTAACGGATTTTCTATTGGTTTGAATCTTTCAGCAGATGGAAACTATTTATTAGTCCACAACATTTGCGTTAGCGATGTGACATCAGCTGTGCCCTTGACTACCAATGTTGTATTGACTGTCATAAATCATATTTTGGCAATCAAGAGCTCATGACAGGAAAAATATTGAGTTTTCTGGCACCAGTTGATACGAGCGTAATTGTCTTTGCATCATGCAAATCCTGTGGTTATGTGATAAACTAGAATGGGGCCAAAATTCGGACTTGTTTTAGTGTTGTTGTTTTTTTAAAGGGCACCTATTTCATTGCTAATAACAACTGTACTCATTAGGGGTGTAACGATTAACCGTGCAAATGCGCGTTTTCTCAGAGGTTTCACTCTCTTCCTGAACGCACGGATTTGAAAAGCTCTGTGTCCCTGATTGGCCAGCTAATCTGTACGTTGTGATTGGCCTGAATACCTGATGGCAGCAGGAAATCTGATGCTCCTTACCATGTTTAAAAGATTCACTCACAATGCAGTGCTAACAGGAGTTAAAGGAATATTCCATTTTCTTAAAAGAAAAATCCAGATAATTTACTCACCACCATGTCATCCAAAATGTTGATGTCTTTCTTTGTTCAGTCGAGAAGAAATTATGTTTTTTGAGGAAAACATTGCAGGATTTTTTTCATTTTAATGGACTTTAATAGACACCAACAATTAACACTTAACTCAACACGTAACAGTTTTTTTCAACGGAGCTTGAAAGGACCACAAACAATCCCAAACGAGGCATAAGGGTCTTATCTAGCAAAAATCATTTTTGACAAGAAAAATAACAAATATATACTTTTAAAGCAAAACTTCTCGTCTAGATCCGGTCCAGCGCGACCTAACGTAAATGCGTAGTGACGTATGGAGGTCACGGGTTACATATATAAAACGCACATTTGTGGACCATTGTAAACAATAAACTGACACAAAGACATTAATTAGTATCAGTTGACATACAACAACGTAGGAACGGTCCTCTTTCAACACACTTGTAAACACTGGGGCGGAGTTTCGCGTTCGTCTTCTGTGACCTCTTGACGTCATGACGTATTGCGTGGGGTCATGCTGGCGCATCACGACCGGATCTAGACAAGGAGTTGTGCTTTAAAAGTGTATATTTGTTATTTTCTAATGCGCTAATGCACACGTATGTACTAATGCACACGTAAACACACCAAAGGAAATGTAGAATCGTGAATCGGATAATTGTTGCGCGTTAAGAGATTAAGCTCCGCCCACAGACTTAATGCACCAGTGGCAGGAATTAAGATCTCACATTAAAGCAACACTATGTAGTTTCCATGTAAAAATGACTTACAGCTCCCCCATGTGGTTGAAAAGCGCAACAGTGCCTGGTATCAGACACTCTTCTGCAGGCAGGGTGAGGGGCGGGGCTGTGTTTCCTACCCTCCACCGACACTTTCAGAGTGTGCTTGTAGCAGCTAGGAGGCTGCTCAGGTTGCAGCAACAGTACAATTTGTCCAGTTAAAAGTTGTTCTATCAATGAAATAATTTTAGAGACATTATTTAAAGGTAAAAAACTACATAGTGTTGCTTTAAACTGCAGAGCAAATAGAAACACAGTATTTGCGAACCCAGCAATTTTTAAACAAAGTTGGAGCAAAAAAGCAAAATAACTAAGAATTTCTTAGTTATAGGAGTTAAAAATATTCTGTGTTGAACTGATATACGATTACATGGAATAACATCTACTAATGGTAACTAATCGTTTGCAGAATAAAAGTTTTTTGTTTAAATCGTGTGTGTGTACTGTATGCATGCACGCATGTATGTATATATTTTTTTTAAAAAAAGTGTATATATTGTGTATGTATTCATATTTATATATACTCTAAATTACATATGAATATAAAAATGCATATATACATGTAAATATTTCTGAAATATATACATGCTTGTGTGTGTAATAGCCTATATACATAATTATTATACACAGTACACACACACATATGTAGGGCTGCAACGATTAATCGCGTGTCCTATTAAAAATTCCTCTGAAATCGATTTTGAATCGATTCAGAATCGATTTTGATGTGTTTCATGCAGAGCTTGGTTGTGTACTACGGTATTTGGTCAGTAGAAAGTCCTTATCAATCTAAAATCATTATGAGTCCTTTATAACATGCATTTAAAAAAGCAACACTCATTAAACAAAATCATTTAAACAGCTATATAACAGCTATATAAATATTCCTATAGACCTTTCCTGGAATAGCGGCGTTTGTAATGCTACTTCTGTGGCTCAAAGGGACTTTCTGCACGAGAGCGCCCCCTGGCTTTGGGATGTGCTGGGATTTCACCATGAATCATTAAAATTTCTTCATTGAGAAAATGCACATTTGCACGATTAATCTTTACAGCCCTACATATATGATGTAAACAAAAACTTTTATTCTGCAAGCGTTAGTTGCGAGTAGTTGTTATGCAGCCCTACCACCGATATTTTTTGCTTTTTCTACTTGTTTCAAATTATTATGTAATGAAATCCTAGAAGGGCAGAGCGTACAAACTGCAACCTTTGTTTGTTTTTTTTGAACAATCAGCCAATGTCAGAAAGTGGAAAAAATTGCTTTTATCTGCCGAAATTAATTATAGGCCGATATATATCCCTACTTTTGTTTTGTTTTTTTTGGGGGGCACGCTGTGTTACATATAAATGCATAATAAATGATGTCATCATAGGCCGCATTTAGCGTATACAAAACATTATGGTAGAATTTCAGTCCTTAAAGGGTGACAGTCTATTAAAAAATCATTACTGGTACAGATCTATGTTGAATTTTGATTTGGAAACTATTCAAAAAGTTGATTTAACCTTGGCTTCAAAGAGTTTAGCCGTACTTTAATGAGTACGAAACGTTCGGAAAGACCGGTTCGGTTATGATGTGCATTCTGTTGTGGGAATTAAAAATCTACCTCCATCTGTTACGTCCCCTTGTATCTTTTATTTATGCCTTTTAGAGTCATTAGAGTACAGAAAGTTAATATGATAGAGCGTGTTTTGTAAGCGAGCATGTTACTGTAATTTTGTTTTTCTTTTCAGTACTGATAAGGCTTATCAGCTATTCATCATGGCAATTACACACTCCAATACAAGGTGCCTGCAGGCAGATAGTTATTCGTTTTCTTTTCGTACTCTTTTAACCCGTCATGCTCGTTCGGTTAAAGTATTTACATGTTATTTTAATAATCCTGCCCTAATTTTGACTCAATACCCTGGAAAGTTAAAAGCACGTCGGACCACACGCGTAATAAATGGGATGTAACTTGCTATTGGCCACCTGCGGCTCATACCCTGCACCTTTTTAAATGTTCACATGACAAAGAAAATGTTGTTTCTTTTCATTCTGCGATTGCAAAATATCCGCAACTTTGTAGCAGTGAATTTTAGTATTTGTGAGAACAAAAACCGAATGACCTTCATCAGATGTCTGATGTATTCAGAAGTCTGAATTGAATGTCATAGACGTCCCTCTGAATGCACAGCGGAAACTGTAATCAAACTCACAAGGTTTTTGGGTAATAATGTCTTAAAGTTGTATAATACTGGTGTTGTCTGGTCTTAGTTGTGCACCTGCTTGTCCAGGCTAAACCAGCATAAGCTAGAAAACCATATTTTTTACCAGTTTAAAAAAAAGTCACTATTTTCTTATCCTCATGTTGTATGTGCTGATAGTAAGCACACAGCTGATTGTAACCATTGACTTCCATAGTAGGAAAAACAAATATGATGGAATGTAATGGGTACCGTTAACTGTGTGCTTACCATCATTTATCAATATATCTTCTTTTGTGTTTATTAAAATAAAAAAGTTAATGATGACAGAATCTTTTTATTTCCATTTTTGGGTGAGCTGTCCCTTTAAGCAAAAAATGTAGGCAATGAATGCAGATACATCTCATTGTTAAAAATAAACAGATTTTGTAGTAATGGCATGATATGTTGCTCAATTTGGAGAGCTGTGTTAGCAACACAAAGGTCATGGGTTTAATCCACAATCTAATAAAAAGCAGTGCATTTTGAATGCAATGCAAAGATGTCTGCTAATGTAAAGAGAATGCATGCATGCAAATATTAGATCAATAATAATAATAATGCATTTTTTATTATTATCAATGCAATGTATTTTTAATTGCTGTTGTTTTTCAATGCTAAAACTTCTATGCAAATGTAATTTTTTTTTGGATTTAAGTTGTTTTTCATCAACCTCTATGCCATGATTAGAGACACAAGGAATTTTGTTAATATTGCAAATTATTTGTGCTTCTTTGTACAAATGGTGTCTTCCTCTTTCAGTGAAGGAAGACGTGCTGGGAGAGAAGAAAATTGGTGCTTGTGAAATTTGCATATGCTTTGTTTTGTCATAAGCAGCACAAATGCCCATCCTCAACGTGCTTGTTTTATCATTTCTTGTCGTGTGTCTTCCTACAACCTTTTGGCCCTCAACCAAATGAAAATTTGTAAGACTTCTGCAGGTTGACATTTCAAAATCGACACCCTGCCGATGGCAATTATAAACCGAGTGAACACGACGGTGAAAATATCTTGTATCCACATTATACACGTGCTCGATCGAATGCATTTCTTAGCTTGGATTCGTCGCGTGTACAGCATGGCATGGCAGGCAGTGCAGGTATTTTGCTCGTGGAAGAAACTGTCATGTGAATATGCACCTGTGTGTCTGGACTGCAGATACGACTGCAATCGTTCGACGTTATTGCAGAGCGCCTGTTGCTTAGGAACCGGAGTCTTATAGCTTTGTTGAAGATTAGAACAGTACACCTCAGATATGAGAGACGGATTAGTTCTTGTTTGTTGGTAATTGTCATATTTAAGGATATATTCGAGACATTAAGATATTCGTTGTTAGCTGAAACATAGTTTCTTATATACATGGGTTTGTTGGTATTAATGCTGTATGTTATGTTTACAGACGCACGGTGCATTCAGGTATGCATTTCTTTTAGCATCTGTTCTCTCTGGCATACAAATCTATGAGCTTATCATCACTGAATATTGTAGACTGATTCAACAGCGACAATGTTAAAATGCACAAAATTTTATCAATCTGACTTCATTTAATCCAATTGCAGGTTTCGACAATACAGTTTATATTTACCTTAAACATTGCAATCTGATTATAATGTTAGATTACATGCACATTCTATATAATCCGATTCAAACGTCTGTGCAAGCGCACAGCCCGGGTTGCCAGATTCATGTATCAAAACCAGCCTTTTCACAGCCCAAATACCAACAACTTATAAATGTAATACTGTTATCTTTAACCCGCAGAAAAAAATTAACTTCCGGAAACAATTTAAACTTAAAACGAATTGTAGGACTTGGCAACGCTGCGCACAGCATCTCTCATCGAGTTCACGCTTTATCCCTGGATAAACAGAGTCAAAGTTTATTCGGAGAAAGTTGTTCTTTTTTTTTTTTGAAAATATGCTAATTTTCCAGCTCCCTGTAGTGATATTACGCACTGCCCGAAAATAGTCCCCTTGGTTACTTTCAATAGCAGGGAACTATTTTCAGGCAGTGCGTAATATCACCACCTGCAGCCATGTTACAGAAGGAAAGTCCTTGATTATTACGCCAGAATGAGAGTATAGTTCCTAGCATATCTGCCAAGAAAATCACAACTTTTAATTTGCTGTCGGTCTTAGTACATGATGTAACTACAGAAGAGTCAAGTTTCAAATAGGAAAAATATCGAAACTCTTTTTTTTTTTTTTGCGCAATGCCAATGGTCTAATCAGACTCAATGGACTATGCCAAGCCATGCCAAAAGTGCCAGCGCCAGACCCGGAGATCGGCTGAATGGATTCCAAAACAGTAAAAATCAAATGTTTAACTCTAGAGGAGCTGGAAAATTAGCATATTTTCAAAAAAAGTGGAGTGTCCCTTTAATAAGTTTTCAGATGTAGGCTTTGAAAACACAATGATCGAAAGGCACGATGCTATTTTATTGCATAATGTAATGTTATGAAAGACATGAACGCCGCACAATGTACAGCGCGTGACCCCCATTACCTTGAAAATGTGTGTTGCCATTGCTTTGCTATTGGATGTTTCTGTGACGAGAATCATGTGATACGTAAATAAGGGGTAAATATAAGACTTGACCTTAAGCACAATTCTTCTGCACATGTGCACAAGGTATTTTTGCATCAAATTGAGAAAATACTACGCTTCATGCGTTTACATGTGTACTTTTTTTTTAATGCCTTCCAGAAAATAATGTTCTTTAAATATATAAACATACAATATATCAAATGAAAGAACAAACCCTCTGCTTTACAACAACAACAAAAAGTTTCATCCTACCTTTATTTGTTCTCTTTTTATCACCTCTCTAATATGGGTAAGTTTCTTCAAAAATACCATATTTTAATAATTGCATTTTTGTAAAGGTCTTTTTATAGAGATCAGATTCAAAGCGATGACAAATCATACATGGAGTTTGAACTGTTTGCCCTAATGGAATACTTCCAGGTTTTATAAGTTGTGTGTGGATAATAGCGGAATTACAGATTGCCGGAAAATCTTGTCATTTGCAGGGAAGTATTTTCTCTTAATTGACGAGTTAACTTGTTAATGGTGGGGAAACAGTTAAAAAGGTCTTAATATGTACTACCGTATTTTTTGGACTATAAGTCACAGTTTTTTTCATAATTTGGATGGTGCGCCTTATAAGTCAGTATTAATTCATTTTGATTCTTTATGAGGCAAGAGACAACATTACCGTCTACAGCCGCGAGAGTCCGCCATATGCTGCTACTGTATTTATGTAATTCAATGAATTCAGTGATGTGGAATGACGAGCCTGCGAACTTTATGATCATTGGCTTGTTCGGTTAATTTAGCCTATTCAACCTCCCAGGTATGTTCTGTAGGCTATTGTGTATCGTGTAAATAACTGATAATATTACGTTAACGTACAGACATCTATTCAGTCTGCTGTTCTGTGTGCTATTGTATGTTCTTCAGCTTGGATTTTGTGAAATAATTTTCTGAATAAATGCGACGTATAGTCCAATGCAACTTATGTACAGGGCTCCAGACTGCTACCAAATGGTCGCATTTTGCCACCAAACATTTGAGAGTGTGCCACTGAATTTTACATCCAGTTGCACATGTGCGACCAGTAAATTTGACCTTTTTTGTGATGCGACACTGAACTTGAAACAGCACATTGTACTTTCTGCATCTATCATCAAATTATTTATTAGTAATACAGTGGAAATTTGTAGAAATGTGGTTATTTGGTTAGCATGTTGTATTTACAGTGTGTGCCCCTAAATTTTCTGGTTGTGCCCCTAAAATTTTCAGTTGGGGGCCACTGTGCTCCTAGTGAAAAAAGTTAGTCTGGAGCCCTGATGTATGTTATTTCATCTTTATGATGCATTTTTGAATAATACGACTTATACTACAAAGCGACTTATAGTTCGGAAAATACGGTATTTAGGTACAGATACACGTGTATACATTTGGTTCCAATATGAACCTCTGAGATACTAATACTATGTACTCTTTAGATGAAAATGTGTACTTTTTGAAAGGGTACCACCCAAATGATGGTTAGGAACCATTTTTAACCATTTCTTTCTGACAGTGTATTATAGTTTTTCTTGTGAGTTTGGAAGCACATTTGTAGATGATACTTGAGTTATAACTCCAGGTCAACTAGGGAGAAATCGTGTTATTAAATATTTTTTGTTTGAGCGATGTATTGAGCTCTAAAAATAACCTTTCTCATAAAGAACAGTTGAATCGGTAGCAGGGATACCTGTATTCTGTCCCCTATGATCGGTTTTTCATTTTTGGCTGGGCTTAGTCGCGATCCATCGCTATTCAATCCGTGCATCTGCTTCGCTTTTCACCAAAGAGATTGTTTTGGAACAAGATATGCTGAAAACATCAAATGGGCATCCAAAACGAGAGCATAACGTTTCGCTCTGTCAAATGGTCTCTTCGGGATACGACTGGTTTTTCAGATGTGTCATTTAACCAGCACTAGTTAAACTTCAAAAGCTCTTTGTTGGAAATGTCCCAGAATCTTTCAATAGGACATTCAGATCCTGAACTTGTCGGATGCTGTAAGCCTGAGGTCATAAGTGCAGGAGGTCAGAGGTCAAACGGCATGCTTGTAAAGAAACTCTTTTCATAGTGCAGCCCCACAACAGTGCAACTGATGCGAAAGCGTCATCTCTCAAAGAGAATGTTGGCCATTGTTCTGACTTCTAACTAGACAAAGGTGCTCTCTCGGTTTGCTTTCAAGCCGTCTTTTGTACTTTTAAGTGAGCGCACATGTTCTGCTCCACAAAGGCGACTTGATTTGGTCAAGCATCTGTTGGAGAAGCGCGCTTGTAAACACTCACCGGTTGACATTAGTATGAACGTGAAACGCATGTTTCTTCACACCTGGTGTTTTAATCTGTCTCTGTTGTCCACTTTTGACCACTTCTGTCATGATTCCCCCGCTGGAAAAACCAGCATACCAGCAAAACCAGCATATGTTGTGGTTTGGTGCTGGTTTGCTGGTGACCACCAGCATAATTCCCATACTGGTCCTTGCTGGTTTGGTGCTGGTTAAGCTGGTGGTCATCAGCATACCAGCATCCCATGCTGGTCATACCAGCAAGACCAGCATATTTTGTGTTTTGGTGCTGGTATGCTGGTATGGGAATGATGCTGGTCTGGGAATGATGTTTTTTTTCGGCAGGGTACTTTGAGGGGATGGTCTATGGGAGAGTCGTTGAAACACGAGCGGGGAAATGATGGGTTTAAATTGATGCACACTAATATTGTGTATAAGAGTACCACTGGTTGTGTTGTTAGTAAATATGCGTTTTTTTTACATGTATATGTAGGAGCTTACTACTAGATATTTTGGAGCAATTGTTGAAATAAGCTCACGCAACTTGCACACGCTCGCAAAGTGAAACAAAAATAAAAGAGGTAAAGAGCAGTGGCTTTAGTTTTATTGATGACAAAAGTCACTGTGGGTTCGTGCTAGTAGTCAGTACCAAAGGAAAAACATTATGCTTGTACATCACTCATTAGATCAATAAGCGGAGAGTAGGCGGTCTTTTGTGGCTGTTCAAACACGTTTTCGTCTACCTCTGAATGTGGTTGAAAGTGGACAAGCTCAAAAATGTTTACATTTTGTTTACACCTGTATTTAGCATCATCCACTTGTGATCGACCAAAACACATCTTAAAGGGACTTAAATATGCTAATTTTCCAGCTCCAATGGAACCATTCAGCCAAAAATGTTTATTTTTAAGAGTGTAGCCAAATCCACGTTTATCCAAAATGCATTCATCACGTAACACATTTCTTTATTTTAAAATCATTAGACTCACTTTGAAAAGGGTTGGGAAGTTCTACAGGAAATACAACATAGCAACATCCAAAAAACCATAGCAACCATTCAGAACATGATTGCACCTGGTGTTAAAGGGGCACTCCACTTTTTTTGAAAATATGCTAATTTTCCTGCTCCCCTAGAGTTAAACATTTGATTCTTACAGTTTTGGAATCCATTCAGACGATCTCCCAGTCTGGCGCTACCACTTTTAGCATAGCTTAGCACAATCCATTGAATCTGATTAGACCATTAGCATCGCGCCTAAAAAATAACCAAAGAGTTTGGATATTTTTTTCTTTTTAAATCTTGACTCTTCTGTAGTTACATCGTGTATAAAGACCGACGAAAATATAAAAGTTGTGATTTTCTAGACAGATATGGCTAGGAACTATACTCTCATTCTGGCGTAATAATCAAGGACTTTGCTGCTGTAACATGGCTGCAGCAGGTATAGTGATATTACGCACTGCCCGAAAATAGGCCCCTGCCATTGAAAGTTTCTAAGGGGACTATTTTCTGCTACGTAAAATCATTGTGTCTGTCTTATCATTTTCCGTCGATCTTAGTACACAACGAAACTCTTTGGTTATTTTTAGGCGTGATGCTAATGGTCGAATCAGATTCAATGGATTGTGCTAAGCTATGCTAAAAGTGGTAGCACCAGACCCGGAGATCAGAAATCAAATGTTTAACTCTAGGGGAGCTGGAAAATTTTTATATTTTCGAAAAAAAGTGGTGTCCCTTTAATACCAGGTGCAAACAGGGCTAGGGTGGTTTTCACAGTGCAGTTTTTTTTGACTGTTGCTATGTTGTATTTCCTGTAGAACTTCCCAAACCCTTTCCAAAGTGAGTCTAACGATTTTAAAATAAAGAAATGTGTTACGTGATGAATGCATTTTGGATAAACGTGTATTTGGCTACATTTTTAAAAAGAAAGATGCCTTACAATGTCATAGAAGAAAAATTTTTGTCCGAATGGTTCCATAAAGGACCTTTAAACATTTCTGTTTCACAAAAGGTTCCTTCTACTTTGATTTTGGATTTGGATTTTAGTTTCACGATGAATTGTTGACTCTGATTAAGATTAGACGTTTGGGATATGACACCGATCTTGTGAGATCTTCTCGCTCAGGATTTGGAGGTGATGGAACTGACCTTCTGTAAGTACAGCCGAACAGGCATCTGGACCAAAGCGGTACGCTCATCTCTGGTGCCAGCGTGGCTGCTGAGTAGCAGATGGTCTGACATGAGAGGAAGGTTTGGAGAGTAGAAACCAAATCCTGCCAAAGACCTCGCTTCTTGCTGTCAGGACCGGCATGGAGACCCTATTATCTGTATCTACACATGGTTACAGCGACACAGTGTCTTTCTTCCTTCGGGATTATCATGCTCGCAAACACGCGTATCCCCAACAGGACCCCCGGTTGTGTCCATTGTGGGCGCCACCTGGTTGGACGCCGAGCCCCATGACGCAGGATAAACCACAAGGGACATGCTTTCTTTACGGTCCGGAAGGGATATTCACACAGTTTTGGCTCAATTCTTCATATACACCCCCGTCCCCCAGCGTAAGTACAGAGAAAAGTAGCGAGCCATATGTGGGGGCAGAATGTAGAGGATCTCTACAGCATGTGCCGTGGAGCATATAGCGTCACTGCCTACAGCTCCCATTTTGTAGTTAATTGAAGTTGCACGGCCTATTTGGGGACCTCAGAAGTTTCACTTGCAAAAGTTAAATTGAAGTTATAAATGGCATTTGCAGAACAGGGCCGTGTCACAGTTTTCTGGTAACCTGTCAGTCAGCTTTCAAGGACGCCCTTTTCGGAAAGCACCTCTTTAACTACGTGTGTCGTGCGGATGGAAACCTTGTGTCTGAAACTCATTTTCCTGGTTCAGGGAATCTGTATGGAGCATAGTAGACTACTCTGCTTTCACACATATATGTTTTTCCTATAAGCACTTGCTTTTCAAAGAGGTGCACTAGCGGAAAGTGATGCTCTTGTGAATGAATGTGGCTTTAGGCAGACGTGTGCTAGTTATAGCTTAACAGATGAGTGTGAGATCATTTGCTGATTTTTTCATAATTCATTCATTCCCTATGAGTCGGTGATATATCGTTTTGAAATGATCTTGTAGTGGATTCACTCATGTAACCACAGTTTATTGGAGAGGGATTGTCACATACCAAACTGTGGCATGTCATTGTTTAAATAGCACCAGTTATTCAATGTTTTTTATGTGTGCACATGTCTGATTGGCCCATTAGGTTAAAAACAAATCTGGTTTCTGCATGAATGCATTTATCAGTGTCCAGCCACTGAGTAGACAAGTTAAACTGAGGTCAACCCTTTTATACAAAGTATGTAATTAGAGTCTCCTCTAATCTCCTCTGTACAAAGGGGATTTATACATACAAGTAATCCACCTTTTATAAAATTGCAACCCAAAGTCAGGTTTTGGATCGAACAGGCAGTTCGTTTCACAGTCTGTAAGGAGCGTAAAACCTAACAGCAACGTTCACGAGCTGTTTTGTGGGTGTCACGAGGAGGTGGAGAGGCGGCCCTGGGAGTGGAGTTTTGGCTCGCTTCGGTTTCAGCTTCTGCTGATGGTTGTGGGTGTCCGCCTTCAGCTCCAAGCCCTAATGTGCTGCAAAATGATCGTTTTGTGAGATATTGCATTAAAAGATACGTGCGTTTATTACGCAATCGAGCCTACGCGAATGGATTCACTTCACGAAATTTGGCACGTGCAGCAATTGAAAATTTTGAAGTAAGCTTGCTGTTGGAAATAGTCCCATGTGTTTGGACTATAAAGACTTGTGTTATTGCTTAACAAACACCCCCCCCCCCTCCCTAAATTGCAGTGGCTTCTCTTTTGTTGACTCTTCAGGGTTTTTGGTTGTGAAGCGAGGTGATTTAGACAGCTGGATGATGGGTGTCCTTCAACAGGACCAATCAGTTACGCTTGGCACCTTACTGTGAATTCCACTGATTGTTTTTTTTTACTCATTGAGTGTGAGAATGGCACAATTTTATCCCTTTTGTTCTGATATCGATTTGTTTTCTTGTTGTGTTTTGTTAAGTGGAATGTAGACCTTTGCAAACGTGACTTTTGACTTCCCTGCTGAAAAAACCAGCATACCAGCAAGACCAGCATATGTTGTGTTTTGGTGCTGGTTTGCTGGTGATCACCAGCACCAGTTAAACCAGCACCAGCATCCCATACTGGTCATACTAGCAAGACCAGCATATGTTGCTGGTTTACTGGTGACCACCAGCTAAACCAGCACCAGCTAAACCAGCACCAGCATCCCATGCTGGTCATACTTGCAAGACCAGCATATGTTGTGTTTTAGTGCTGGTATGCTGATGATCACCAGCACCAAACCAGCATGGACCAGCATGGGGATTATGTTGGTCTATGCTGGTATTCCAACAATTTTGGCCTACAAATTGTTGGATATGCAGTTTATTTTGGTTAATTTTGAGCAGTACTGTGGAGAAGAGAGTGAAATGTCGCAAGCTAGATTCAAACCTCATTTATGAACACAAGCTTAACTAATTCCTGTGTAAATTGTTCATTTTTGTACATTTTTTTTTCTTTAATTGGTGTGAACGACCTTTAATACAAAATTGCAGTGCCATACATCTTGCAGCCGTGTATCTGTGGTCCATTGATCTGCACATTGATCCACACATCTGTCCTATCCATGTGAATTCATTAATCCTGGCATTCCCATGCAGTGTTGCTGAGATCATTGGGGTCACTCTCATATCCCACAGCTGATGTGTATTTTTAGGTTTTCAAAATCCTCTTTTCTAGGAAAGCTGCCTCTTGGCCAGTTTGGGTGAGCGGTCATTCAGGAGTCGAAATGTAAGATGGTGATGATTTGAGATCAGACTGTTTTTTTGCTCTTACTGGGGTTTTAGTAAACATATGGCTTCGTTCACTGATCTCTGTCCGGTTTCCTAAAGTCTTTCACTATGGGAATTTCATGATCTTGTTTATCTCTGTATTTCCTGTGTTCCCCCAAAACATAGAGACATGTTGAGAGCTCCATATTTTTCCGTCTTGTACTGTCATCAGGAAGTTCAGTCCCTGCGGCATACACAGCTGTAGGGTTCTCTTTACAGCTAAATCTATTTAATGCTCGCTGAGAGAGGTGTCATTAGGAAGTTACTGCCGCACAGAACATTAGTTCTGATCGCGTATCAGCAGTTTTTATCATAAAGAGGTAAAAAAATGTGTAGACGGGGCAGATTCTGACTGTGACTTAGCATACACTCTTAAAAATAAAAGTTTCTAAAAGGCTCTTTGTCAGGCTGTATACTCTTAAAGGGGACATATCATGAAAATCAGACTTTTCCATGTTTACGTGCTATTTAGGTGCTTTTATTAACCTAGAAAATGTAAAAAAAGATCAACCCAGTAACTTAGTTTTGGTAAACCATTCTCTGCAAGCATATGAAAAAATAGGCCATTGACATTTGGCTCCCCTTGTGATGTCAGAAGGGGATCTTATTATAATTATAACGCCCCTTAATCTGTACTATCCAACCACGCCACTGCCATTTAGTGCACAGAGAAAAAACTTGACAGTACAGTTGAGTTTCAATTTCAACAACCCACCATTATGGCAATCAGTGTTTACATTTTAAAGGACACACCCCAAAACGGCACATTTTTGCTCCCACCTACAAAGTGGCAATTTTAACATGTTATAATAAATGATCTCTATGTTATTTTGAGCTTAATTTTCACATATGTACTCTGGCGACACCAAAGATCTATTTTACATCTTAAAAAAGTCTTATATATAAAGTGAAATATCCCCTTTAAAAAAATGCTGCTTCATGGTGCCTAGGGCTGTCACAATTATGAAATTTGGTTGACGGTTAATTGTCTAATAAATTGTGACGATTAATTGCCTATTTTAGGTGCTTTGACAATTATGATGATTAATTGTCTGTTTTATTGGTTTGACATTTAATTCTCATACATTATTTTCTTTGTTTATGAAATAATTTTCACACATTGTTGTGATTATTTAAATTATTTACCTGGCAGAAAATTTTTATTACACATAACACATGTTTAAAGGACAAGTTTGGTATTTTACACTTAAAGCCTTGTTTTCAGATTGTTTATGATGAAATAGAACGGTTTTGACTGAAATTTCGACATATGCGGCTGCCCCGAGATTTTTCGGATGTTTGTTGTTTCACCTCCCACCTTTACAATGGGTTTATAGGTGCACCGGAACAATCCCTCCCAAAATGCATTAAACTTTCGTTTACAAAGACGTTAAACTCACCAAGTGGTTAGGGGTGTTCACTGGTATGCTCACACAAAAATCGCTGCAAAATACGCATTCCAACAGGTTTTATCTTAGTTTTTGCAAACACCATTGACTTGTATTAGATGTGCTGTAAGTTACGGTATTACTCCGCGCCGGGAACTTTGTTTCTATTCTTGTAATTGGCAAAGGTGGATTATCGCCACCACCTGGGCTGTAGTGTCTATTATTCAAGCTCTCAGCGTAACGTGTGTGAGGCGTTTGGAAAAATAGGTCCACAAGTTTACAACGAATGGTAAAACATCTGTTGGAAAGCATCTTTTGCAGCGATTTTTGTGCGAGCATATCATTGAACACCCCTGACCACTCGGTGAGTTTCAAGTCTTTGTAAATGAAAGTTTAATGCATTTTAGGAAGGATTGTTCCAGTGCACCTATACACCCATTTTAGAGGTGGGAGGTGAAACAACAAACACCCAAAAATTCTCGGGGCAGCCGCATATGTCGAAATTTCAGTCAAAACCGTTCTATTTCATCATAAACAATCTGAAAACAGGGCTTTTAATGTAAAATACCGAACTTGTCCTTTAAAAGTAATCTGATACTGTCTCGTTTATACAGGCTCTGCAGCTCCCCCTTGTGTTTTTTAGAGAGATATGCAATCATTGCGGTGATCTGAAATCATCGCGATGAGGTCAAACAATCAGGATGAATCGATTACTTTATCATTGTGACAGCCCTAATGATGCTTTAAAAGAGCCATTTTTGGCCTTTAGTCTCATAAACAACCTTCAACATCCTTTCTGTTTTACTAAAGGGAACGCACTTGAGCCATCGAGCATAACACAATCCCTAACACAATCGTGAGCATCCATTTAGGTTGTAGTGGTATTTGAAAGTTAAGAGGGACGGCAGCTTTCCTGCAAGGGGGTGTGGTTTCAACACTGACAGAGGACACGCCTCCAGCGTTTGAGATCAGAGAATCCAGCCTTTTTTTAAAGATTTTGATAACTTATTTCAATTATTTGCCGTTTTTAATCATTCAAATTTGGCTGTGTGGTTAATATAATATTTTTCTGAGATTTTCTGAAACTGAGAAGAAATTTAATATCAGAGTTTACATGGACTTTAAAAAGGGGTTCTGCAGACTACAAAATGAACTTTATTTTATTATTATTATTTAATTTTTTGGCCATTATGCCTTTATTTGAACAGTGAGTTAGGAGAGGACAGGAAAGTACAAGGGAGGAGAGAAGGGTATGGGATCGGCAAATGACCACAAGCCGGGAATCGAACTCGGGTTGCTGAAAGTGTGAAAGCACCACATGTCGGAGCTCTGCCCACTACACCATCGGCTCCAACAAAATGAACTTTATTAAGGTGGTTTTGAGGGACCAAAAATGCTGCATGCTCATCACTTTAAAACACCATTTATAGAAGCTTTTAAAAACCTTTTAGCACATAGACTAAAGATATTTGGTGCTGAGATGTATAATTTATAAGAAGTACGTTAAAGGAAGCCTGTCAGTTTGCAGAAAATTACAGTTAAAATATCCAGCTAAAAGATTTACCTTGTAATCCAGTCCATCAGCGACATTGTGTGGTTAAAATTGCTCGGGTTTAATTCTTTTTTCTTTCTTTCTTTGTCGTGCTTTCAAAAGCCAGAAAGAAGCGTTGCGTTGGAAACCCGTTACACAATTTGACCCTGAGAATATCATTAGGACAAAGAGAGAGCTCGGTTTTATCAGCTGAAATGTATGTTGTTGCTCTGACTACCAGCATGACTAGTTTTGAAAATGCAGAATAACACGTTACGTAAGAATACATGTACCTGCTGGCAAAACAACAACATCAACAAAACAAAACAAAAATGATGCCGTGAGGCATGCAGAAATCAACAACATGGGGAGACATTTCTCCAACTTGAAAATTGTATCCTGCAGGTTATGAATTTGAGCAATCTGAATGTTTGCGGTCATAAATATGAATGAAGTTGCTGACGGTTAAGGAAGCTGTTACTATGGCGACGTTGATACGAGAAGGTCATTAGAGAGCCGCATTGCTGATGTGCGGCCATTTCTGAGGCCGAGAAAGATGCGCCGTCTAACATCTCTTTGTTTCTCATGTCATTTGTGGCTTTCAGAGCGGTTTATCAATCATCGTTTGGTCTAGTTGAGTTTGCGCTAATAAAATTGTCAGTTATGTCGGCCTATTGATATAAATCACTTGCCATGCAGGATCAGTTTTTAAAAAGCATCTGTATTTCTTCACTAAGGCATTCTTGTAAGAAGTAATTAGATGTGCATCACTGTTATCGCTCATGCTTTAGTATTCAGTTTTGGTTTGTGAACTGTCCCAAACTATTTGTGCTACAGACAGTAATGATACACTATAAATTATGTGGCTTGTTGTTGTTGAGGAAAGATGTACTATTACGTTTTATAGTTTTCACTTGGTTAAAGAATATCATAGAGATGTAGGTTGGGCACCTGGAGTTGGTAAACAATCATTTGGACCTTAGCAACAGCATAGTAATGCCTTAGCAACTTCAACACCATATTCTCATGGCAGCTAGTACTGTAAATACAACTTCCGATGTAAAAATACTTTATGGAGTAGAGAAATATCTGTTCAAGATGAATGGCAGTTTGCAGACATTCAAAAGTTATCCAGTCGGCCAAGTCGTCCTTTAAATTTCCAGATGTTTGTCTGTCTGGAGTCTGTTCGGGACATCTGGGATTGTGAATGTACATGGTTTTGTGTACATGTTTGTTATGGTCTTGTTGTGGCTGCGGATGTGTTTATGTCCATAAATTGCTGTTGCAGTGGTTGGTTTTGCACTTTGAAACGCGACACAGTAAAAAAGACAATTTTTAAATATAAAAAATATTTAGTGCTGGGAAAAGATTAATCGCGATTAATCGCATACAAAATAAAAGTGCATTTTTGCCTAATATATGAGTGTGCGCTGTGTGTAACTAGCATGTACACACACATTCATGTATGTATTTAAGAAACATTTACATGTGTATATATATTTATTTATATTTTATATATTCTATATTATATATTAACAATAAAAATGGATAGATAAAATGTTTTGAAATGTATATATGTATGTGTGTGTGTGTGTTTGAATATACATAATAATTACACACAGTACAGACACATAGATTAGGCAAAAATGCACTTTTATTTTGTATGCGATTAATTGAGATTAATCTTTTTCCAGCACTAAATATAATTAATCGCAATTAATCGCATACAAAATAAAAGTGAGTTTTTGCATAATATATGTGCGTGTGTAATTATAATGTTTATTTAAACACAAACACATAAATATATAAATTTAGAAATTTTTTTTATTTATTTATATAAATAATATATAATATATAAAAAATAATAAATATACTGTATAGTATATACACATTTAAATGTTCTTTAAATACATACATGAATGTACACAGAACACACTCGTATATTGCAAAAATTCACTTTTATATTATTATTTATATTATATTAATCGCGATTAATCTTTGCCCACCACTACATTTTTATATTATAGATCCCATTAGATCGTTTGTGATTGCTAATTTTCTTTTTTATTGACTTATGCACTATTTAAACAGGAGGTTTTTTATCCTTTTAGTTTAGTTTTGGTGCCTTTTAAACATTTTATTGGATAAATGTATATATGTACAATGGGCACAAAGAAAGTTACATTTATTGTGTTTGTTTGCCAAAATACAATAGGTAACAGTTTACAACAAGTAGTGTTTTTTATGCCCGATACCAATATTAGGAAAGCGATGTTTGGAAAATATAGGGAATATTAGGAAAAGATGATATAAAAATCCCAAATATTGTCCACAGCCATATCGGTCTATACCTGGCCTTAAGCACGTATTTAGTTTAATATGGTCTGACCGACGCTACCACTTTTAGCATAGCTTAGCACAATCCATAGAATCTGATTAGTCCATTAGCATCGCGCCTAAAAAAACCTGAAAGAGTTTCGATATTTTTCCTATTTAAAACTTGACTCTTCTGTAGTAACAACGTGTACTACGACTGACAGAAAATTTAAAGTTGTGATTTTCTAGGCAGATATGGTGAGGAACTATATTCTCATTCTGGCGTAATAATCAAGGCCTTTGCTGCCGTAACATGGCTGCAGGAGGCGCATTGATATTACGCAGCAGCCGAAAATAGTCCTCTTAGTGACTTCCAGTAGCAGGGGACTATTTTCGGTCACTATGTAATATCGTTGCGCCTCCTGCAGCCATGTTACAGCAGCAAAGTCCTTGATTATTACGCCAGAATGAGAGTATAGTTCCTAGCCATATCTGCCTAGAAAATCACAACTTTTAATTTTCTGTCAGTCTTAGTACACAATGTAACTACAGAAGAGTCAAGTTTTAAATAGGAAAAATATTGAAACTCTTTGGTTATATTGTTTTAGGTGCGATGCTAATGGTCTAATCAGATTCAAGGGATTGTGCTAAGCTATGCTAAAAGTGCTAGCGCCAGACCCGGAGATCAGCTGAATGGATTTCAAAACCATTCAGAATCAAATGTTTAACTCTAGGGGAGCTGGACAATGAGCATATTTTCAAAAAAAGTGGAGTGTCCCTTTAAGAAATTCTGTAGAAGTATTGTTCAATGTGAACTTCCAAACCTTACTGTAAAGTGTTCTTATAAAATTATTGAAATGTATAACAGTGCTCGCTGCTCGCATATAGATGGCTTCAAAGTTACCAGGCATGAGTTACAAAGCCACATTTTAATTTAAACTCTGAGGTCGGTGGCACACAGTTTTATCCTTAAATCAAGCAATATTACCAAGAATTCTTTACAAGGGGCACAGAAAAGCTGCAAGCAGTAGATAGAGTTTATTAGCTTTGAATGAGTTCTAACCATATCAAGCGTGTTATGTTCCCAGACATGAAGTAGAATATTCATCTTTCATTTTACCAAAACAGAGGAAATAAAAGACAGCTTTCCCTGTGTCAGCATTCCCTCGCTCTCTCTTTCCCCCTCTCTCTATGTGTCCGCTGTGATGTGTTTGCTGCAAGCAGGGATGAATGGACTTCAGCTATAGGGAAACGCCACATTCAGCAGCATTAGACCTTGAGCTTTTACTCATAACATCAATGCATGTCCTTGCCTTATCCACCACCCAAATCTCACAAAACGAGGGCCTAGATTATTATAAACACCACCGTTTATCAATTCAATACACCCTTTGCATCAATTCAAGTGTTTTGGAGGAAAACACCACCATTTTCGATGTTTTGCTGTGTTCTTACCTCAACTTAGAAGAATTAATACATACCTATCTTTTTTCAATGTGTGCACTTAATCTTTGTATGTCGTGGGTGTGTTGGCGTTTGGCCTGGCCCCATTCGCTCCTTTGGATCCGGGCGGGGATGAATTTGGAGGCCACCAAACCATCCATGTTTTCCCTATTTAAAGACTGTTACATGAGTAGTTACACGAGTAAGTATGGTGGCACAAAATAAAATGTTTTTTAAGAAGATAAAAACGAGAACTATATTGTATGGCGGAAGAGCACTTAGTTTGCAGCACTTCGACCTCGGGCACAGTAATATTGACGGACGTTTGAGCGAGAGGGGAGTAGTCAGGAGTGATGATGTAACTGCACGTCAAGGTCGAAGTGCTGCAAACTAAGTGCTCTTCCACCAAAAATATAGTTATATTTTATCCGCAAATGAAAGAACAGACCCTCTGCTTTCAAACAAAAAACGCTGTTTCATCCTACCTTCATTAGTTCTCTTTTTATCACTTCTCAAATATGGGTAGGTTTCTTCAAAAACACCAAATTTTGAGCAGAAAGCTGAGATAATTCCATTTTTGTGAAGGACTTTTGATATAGATCAGATGCAGAGTGATCCTTAAAACAGTGTTGTTTTCGTCAACGATGACGATAATGAAATGATTTCGTTAAGGCACCTATTTTATGATGATAACGCGACGATGACTAGCTAAAAATGTCTCTAAGGTGACTAAAACATGACGAGACGCTTTCGAGTTTTTGTTGACGAGACGAGACCGAACGAAAATGATTATAAGTCTGACGTTCACATGCATGTCATTTCTGCCTATTTTGCGTGAAATCTGTCTGTTTTTATCTAAAAAGTATCAGCAATGCTGATGCTTCCTATCCTTGTTTTGGGTACGCCCACCACCCGGCTGCTGCCATGCCGCGCATGCGCACCAGATAACACAACAACAACAACACACCTGCGGCTGTGGCGAGTTCGAAGGACTGTGGCGGTGACACCAATAAACGGAAAAGACGAGATGATTTATGGACATACTTTCAGTATAATCCAGCAGAAAGAAAAACGCAATGCATATTGGGAGATGACGGTAAATGTGGCCACAAACTAGGTGGAAAGAATACCACCATCCTTAAGTGTGCACCTGAAGGCTCATCAAGCTGATATTTTTTAAAGGTAACTAACAAGTCACGCTGTTAACATATCATATACATTCAGTTTTACTCTACAATCGGCTTGTGACACATTTCATGGTAAGCTTTAGGTTTTACATGTATCTGCTTGTCAAATCTAAGCCCATTTCCAATACTTTTTAACCTAAATTAATTTGTTAAAGACTACTTTTTTACTAAAATTGACTTAAACTTGACTATAACCTTTTTGTGTTTTCGTTGACTAAAACTTGACTAAAACCTTTTTGTGTTTTCATCAACTAAAACTTGACTAAAACCTTTTTGTGTTTTCTAGGGGTGCACCGAAATTTCGGTCGCCGAAATAAAAAATCCAGCCGAAAATGTAAACCGAAAATGAATGTCAACCGCGCCCTCCCATCTGTGCGCTAGCGCTTGGGTTTCACTCACGGTAATCAATTGTCTCCCACCCTCCCCTTCGTGCTCAAGCAGGTTTCACTCACGGTCTAGCTGTTTGCACGCATCTGCAAAGATTAAGCATGTCTTGATGTGTAAACTATAGAGAGAGTCCGAGCAGGGGCGTCGCTAGACCCCTTTTACTGGGGCACGTGCCCCAGTGTAAATCTTTTGTACCCCGGTGTAAATCTCAGTGCAACTAGTGCATTTCTTTACAAATACAATCGCTGCAAAAACGGATCTATATTCAATGTAGTTACCCAATGTACGCTTGTAAAAGCGACGAAGCAGCCGCACTGACGCGTGCACGCAAGTATCCATGTCTGCGCGCGTCTTTGCTTTTATCCGCGCACAACCGCATTCCGCATTCAAAAGGTGACGCCACGCGAGTGAGCTAGCTTATGAAAACATGACGAGACTAAAGTAAGTTTCTAAATAATAATGATAATCTTATTTTGATCATTAGATCATTATTGGCTTCTGTAGATGTACATCAGAAATGTTTTGTGCAAAGCAGGGAAAGGGAAGCAGAAAGGAGAGATGATGAGTTTATAAGGGAGGTAAAACAAACTACATCTTCTTCACCCTGTCAGGTCTCAAACATTAGAGGAAAAATCTCAGGAAAACCTCTTGTCAAGTCTATAGAATTGCATTATTGCTGAGAAAATCAACAGATGTATGTGTTATACTGTTCTGTATTTTCAGATATGAAATTAATATTTAGTTTACTGATGTTTAACTAGGACACTAACTTACATAAACAGTTAGCAGTAACTATGACTGATGTTATTTAGTATAGCAGCCATTAAATGACTGGTTTCTTAAAATATTATTGTAAAAATATTCTTGTAAAAGTAAGTTATTAATCATTGCTATCATTATTTCCAAACATGTTATGCCATTTATGCAAACAAATAATGTGATCCGAACTGTGAGTTTTTTTATCCGTCACACATCCCTAGTAAAGTTAGCACACAGTGATAGCCTTTAATGCAATTGTATTAATAGTTGGCATAATAATTTATTTCGTTTTTTCGGTTTCGGTTTTTCGGCCTTGGTTTCCTTTTTTCGGTTTTCGGTTTCGGCCAAGAATTTTCATTTCGGTGCATCACTAGTGTTTTCATCGACTAAAACTTGACTAAAACCTTTTTGTGTTTTCATCGACTAAAATTTGACTAAAACTATCAAGTTTATAAGTGACTAAAATGTGACTAAAACTAAAAGGGCTGCCAAAAACAACACTGGCTTAAAACATACTCAAAGTTCTTTCTCTTTCATGTGAGGCATTACTTCCGGGTTGTATAAGTTGCGGAAGTGCGGAAAGCCACCTGGTGGATAATACCGGTATTTTGGAAATTCTCGTCATTGGCAGGGAAGCGTTTTCTTTTAAT
Source organism: Misgurnus anguillicaudatus (assembly GCF_027580225.2). NCBI lineage: Eukaryota > Metazoa > Chordata > Actinopteri > Cypriniformes > Cobitidae > Misgurnus > Misgurnus anguillicaudatus. The sequence goes on along the minus strand of NC_073361.2, from coordinate 28,982,249 downwards.
TGGAAGTGTTTGGTGGCTTCTAAATTCATCCCTGTTTGGATCCTAAGGTATGAATGGGGCTAGGCTAACTGCTAACACATTCACAACGCGCTGTAAAAAGATTAAGTGCACGCATTGAAAAAAGATAGGCATGTATTAATTTATCTAGGTTGAGGTAAGAACATAGTAAAATATTGAAAAATGGTGATGTTTTCCTTTAAAACACTTATTGATACACTGACCACTTAAACCAAACAATTCACAGTTTGTACCTAAAGAGTGCATATTAGGTAGTCTAAATGGATACATATTTATACATTTGCTTTATATTTATTCTTTTGAATGATTTACATAGCCTTATTATCATTTTGGTTTTAGTGTATAAAAGAAACATCCGTGTATGACAATATTTTCAGTGTGGTTAATGGGGTGGAAATAAAGACGGTGTAAAGTTCAGGGTACGGCTGCGGATGCTTTTTAATGAAGAGTATTTAAAATACACTGTATTTTCTGAATTAATATTACATTATTGGAGTGCATTAACTTCTCTGTGTAATCTCTGCGCGGCTTTCATTTACATCTTAATGGGCTTTGAAAACAACATTACTGTTGTTGTTATTGTTATTTTTGCAAGCCACCAAGATTCCTTAGAGATTTCCAATGGTATCTCTAAATTGGCAATCTCGAACCCGCTCCTAGAGACCCACAATGCATTGCACTAAGCGTCCCTTATTTAACACAACCGGTGTAAATCATCAGCCGGTTCGCAGAGAGATCCTTGAACTGAACTGATTGTGTCAGATAAGGTAAATGTACAAATTGCGCAGTGCATTGTGGGTCCCCAGGACCGGAGATGGGAATTACTGGCTATTTTTGTACACCAGTTGGTGGGGGATCAGTTGAATTGGGTTGTTGAGAAAACGCCACCATTACGCCGTTCACATTTTCAGGCACCAGACCCAAGGTCCTCATTTAGGTGTCATGGCGAAGCGTTGATATCAATAGCTTGTTCCACTATACTTTACCTACCGTCTTTATCACAACACTGTGACGTTAAATTCACCCCGTTGCGAATGTGGGTGAGCGTGTTCGTGGCACAATAGAGTGAGAGAGAGAAGGTGGGTGGATGCGGGCGGGTGGAAACGAGAAGAATGGGCATCGTCTCTTCAGACGCTCCTCCTGAGAGCTTGTGGGAGAGAGATGTAGTGTGTTGCGTGATTGGAGCCTGGAACAGGGGGTCAGATCGTCCCCTGATGAGCTTTGAGTAGACTTTTGTGACGGTAAATGAGCAATCAGATCAGCGATAGAAAGCATTGTGTTTCAGACGTCACCGGTTTGAGGTCATATAATCGAATCGGATTTTCCTCGCTCGTGTGAAATGAAAGTTATCGACGTACTGTAATGCTCACAGCGCCAAGCTCACTTACCAGTCCACACTGACTGTTTATTGAAATGAACGCATGCTGTCTAAATGACCGTGAATAACTCCACCTGAAATATAGTGCGTAGATGTCAATTGTTCAGATCTGGCCATCTCAGATGGATAAGAGTGCATCTGTTTTGTCATGCACTGCAATGATTCATGTTTTCCTACATCAAGTTTGGTTACTCTGCACCCGTGTGGAAGACCTCAGATGAAAGGTCAGAAATCTGAAATGAAGAAGAATCCACAGAGGAGATGATTTGTTAAGGGAGAAGTATGTTGCCGGGTTACGATTCCTGAGATTCGGAAGAATCGTGAGGAAGATTATACCCGTTGATATTCTTGCACACCGAATCTGATTTGTGGCTTTGTGTTGGTGTGCCTCCATTGAGATACGCAGCAGAGGGGTGGGTGGAGGTGGAGGGGGTGGAGGTAGAGTTACGTAACCGAGAAAACACACTGATGGGATAAACTTCAGTTTGGAGATGGAGAGAGGAAGAAAGAGAGAACGGTGCTTTTCTTGAAGTGTGACACCGCGTGCTTCACTTGAGACCGCTGTGTGGGTGTGTTTGTGTGTACTTTTATGAGTCTGTACGTGTTGCTTTTCTTGTGTACGTGTGCTGTAAGGGCATGTGATCAATTAAGATAAAACGCTAAGCTGCCTACACCGAGGCTGGACTAAGATATTATTCATAGTCTTCTTTACAAGCCATTAATCTTCTCCTGTCAGGTGGTACTGTACATGATGCTGGGCAGCATATTGGAACATTGCAGTTATGTGAATGCAGAAACTTTTTTTTAGTTTGGCCTGATTAAAAAACAAGGAGTTGGCTGGTGATGATAAAACAGTTCGACTTAATGGATCAACCTGTATGTGGTAAAACTTTACAATAAGGTTGCATTTGTTAACAGTAGTAAATGCATTAGTTAACATTAACTATCAATGAACAATACTTCTACAGCATTTATTAAAGGGACACTCCTCTTTTTTTGAAAATAGACTCATAGATTTGATTTTTACCATTCGGGAATCCATTCAGCTGATCTCCGGGTCTGGCGCGAGCACTTTTAGCATAGCTTAGCATAATCCATTGAATCCGATTAGACTATTAGCATCGCGCTCAAAAATAACCAGAGAGTTTCAATATTTTTTCTATTTAATTTTTTTATTTAATACGCAATGATATTACGCAGTGCCCTACATAATTCTCTTCTATTGAAAGTAACCAAGGGGACTATTTTCGGGCGCTGTGTAATATCATTGCGCGTCCTGCAGTCATGTTACGGCAGCAAGGTCCTTGATAATTACGCCAGATTGAGAGTATAGTTCCTAGCCATATCTGCCTAGAAAATCGCAACTTTTAATTTTCAGTCAGTCTTAGTATACAATGTAACCTTAGTAGAGTCAAGTTTTAAATCTGAAAAATATCTGAACTATTTGGTCATTTTTGAGCGCGATGCTAATGGTCTAATCAGATTCAATGGATTATGCTAAGCTATGCTAAAAGTGATCGGCTGAATGGATTCCAAAACTGTAAAAATCAAATTTCACTCTAGGGGAGCTGGAAAATGAGCCCATTTTCAAAAAAAGTAGAGTGTCCCTTTAATCTTAGTTGATTTTAGCATTCACTAATACATTGTTAAAATTAATGCTGCCTTTACACCAGCTGCGGTGTAACAGTGATTTCAATGTTAAGTCAATGTGAAGACACGTCTAGTTTGCGCGAATTGAGCGTTTCCGCGACAAACGCGCGAGTTGAAAAATGTTAACTTTGGCGGAAAAACATGCCACGTTAACCAATCAGGAGCTTGCTTTAGTAGTGACGTGATTACATAAAAGCGAGCGGGGTCGCAGAAGCCCCTCCCATGACGCAAATTTCCGCATGAATGTCTCGATGTCTAGAATTTAACACGCCGCTTTCACGCGAGTACACTCAAGCTGTTCAAAAGGCAAACTAGGCACGCTAGACGCGATTTTGACGCCTCAAACACGGCTGGTGTAAACGCAGGGTAAAAGTTGTAATTGTTAGCATTAGTTAATGCACAATCAACTTACATGAACAATTGTATTGGCATTTACTAAAATTAACAGATTGCTTATTGTTAGTTCATGTTAGCTAATGCATTCACAAATGTTAACATCAAAACACATTGTAAAGTGTTAGATATGTATAGTTAAAAAGTTAGGGGAACTAGCATTGAGCACCCACCAGCATTTTTTCAGCACTGAGTGCCTGAAGTTGAAAAATTTGGGGTGAAACGTCAATTTTTACTCTGCCGTCCAATCACAGTTGAGGAGGGGCGGGACAAATATCACAACAACCAACAGCGCATCATTCAACGACTGATAAACAAAGCAGAAGTATCATAGCTACCAAAGCGCTTAGCATTAAAAACGAAGGCAAAAGCCCACATTTGCCATCCGCCTGGCATTTCCAGCAGTGTTTAAACGCTTTGGTGTAATTTAGTTTTGCATTTTATGTTTTATGTTAAGTGGTTTTTTAGATATTCAGATATTCTTAGCAGTTTTGTATTTGCTTTTTACATGCATTTCATTTATTTTAATGTGTAATGTGCTATCTCTGCTGTCTGAGAATTATGACGAATATCAAATATTATTCTGAGAAATGTCTTTAGTCATGCAAGGCTTTAAATCACTGACTCATTTTTTTCTTTCTCTTTTCTTTTTTTATACCGTGCTGCACTGACTGACACCTGGTGTTCAGGTAAGGCATTTCTCTCCTATGTCTTAAATAAACCGCTGTGTTTTCCTGCATATGTTGTGCAGTTGTAAATTGCAATCAGCATCCACATACAAAACTGCGTATATGTGGTTGGTTATTAAGATGCTTTTTTCAGCATTGAATGAATTGGCTGTAAGAGATGGTAATGACTGCATTTCAAAAAGATGTTGCATGCTTTAAGTACCACTTCAGGCATTTAAAATCTACGTGAAATGGTGTTTTACTTGATTGAAAGCTCTTGAATGGAATATCTGACAGCATGTAACAGCTTCATTGAAATGCCATCATTTTGAAATTTGACCTTTTTTTATTAGTTTCATTTCTGAAATGCTTTATCTTGTACTGCACTGTAAAAAGTGAAAGCTGCTCTACTAAAAAAACAAAACATCTTATTAAATTAGTAAAAAAAAATTTTTTATAAACTTATATTTCTTATTTTATGTGATTACGTTAAGATGAAATTACTTTAATTGGTAATACCTAAAATATTTAAACCAAACATTTAATACATTTAATTAATTTTATACATTTAATAAGTTTCCAAGTAAGTTTTTACATGGATCCAATTTCTTTTTACTGTGTGTGTGTTTAGTTGAACTAAAGTTTGGTAGTAATTTCGTTTTCTGTAATAAAATGGCATTGTCATGATATTTAAACCCCGCATTCCTACATTTTTACTGTAATCAATTTTTATTTAAATCAATATTAAAGGCAGTTCAAAATATACACTGAAAAAAAAACAACTTGTAAAATTTACTTTAAAAAATCCTCGTAACAATTTGCACAAACTTTTTTTAAGTAAAATTTACTGCTTTTTTATAAATAAAACTTACCTACTAAAATCAAATAAAATGTACTTAAAATTGCATGATAAAACGTATGTTAAATAATTAATTAAATGTTACTTAATTATTTTATTTAGAAGTTAGATTTATTTTAATCGTTTAGGTAAAGTCTATTAGTTTTTTTTAATTGAAGCATTGCTGTCCTAATAATATTAAATAAATCGTATTTTCTGTTTGTTATTTTCTTTAACATATTCCTATGCACCTAGTTATTTTTATGGCATTATAACACAAAATTCATGACTGACAACAAGTCAGTCATTGAATAAACTTGATTCGGAACAGAAACGCACACAAACTGTGTTTCTGACATGCATTATCAGCACTGTGGAGAGAATTACAATACAACGTTCTGAACAGGGTTCATGTAAAGAAACACTGATCACCTGAATGTTGACTTCACAAAATTATTATTTACAACAAAACAACATCAATAATATAAGAGCTTAAACCTTTATGACATTTTGCTAACAAATATTTAAGTAGTTAAAGTTCTTATCAGTTCTTATTCTGTGAAAAAGCTTAAAAATAAAAATATTCAGGCGCATAGATTTGTGGGTATTCATTACAACATGTGCAAATAAATGTAATTAAAAGATTTTTTAGTTTAATGGATTTAATATTTTTAAGTAAAATGAACTAAGATTTTTTTTACTTGAATCTGCTAAAGTTTTTGATTAAAATGTACTTAATTATTTTAGGACTTTGTGCAGTTAATATAAAACAGTTAAATAATACAAGAAAATATCTAATAAGACTTACTATTCCCCCACAGTTCATTTTTTACATTAATTAATTGTGTATTTATCATCATTTTACTTAGGAAAATCTAGTTCTCAATAAATATTAATATTATTATGTAGAAATTATGAGAGTTAATCTAATAAATATTACTACACCAAAAAGTTAGTTTTTTTCAGTGTACTAGCATGATATATAGGAATTCTAAATTATTTTTATTGTAATTAAAAAAAACATATTCTTATTACTGTAATGATTAATCCCATTTTTTTTCTTAATGTAAACAATGCCATTAGTAAATGCAAAAATTGGTACTACAAATAGCCTCAGTTTGTAATGCAAAATTATGCTTTCTGTCTTGGTTTTGGTGAGAAACCAGACAGGTGACATTTACCCATACAAACTTTATACAGAATACATAATGTGTAGGTATAGTGAGTTTTAAAGGCCAAAAGTTGGTCTGGGTGTAGCACAATGTTTATCTGGTATCTGTTGAATACTTGAGCTCTATGGCCAGATGTTCTCATCTTCAATCAGTTGCATCTCTCTCTCGTCTGTTTTAAGGAGTTAGGCATGTAATTATGTTGGTTTATTTGTTTGTGTGTGTCACAGGGGTGTAGTCGAACCTGCCATTTCAAGCTGGTGCATCATTTAACACACAAACCGTTATGGCTGTTTACAGATGTTAAGACTCAAAAACATTGTGTGCCAATCAAGTATGCATTGTGTGTAATAAGTAGTTATACAATTATGAGATTACTTGTACCTGTGTACGTGAGATACCTGCTCGAGTTTCACCCACAGGCTGTACATCTGTTAGTTCGGTGTGCGTCAGCGGAAAGCAATTTTCTTGAGATCAGTCATGTTTGTTTCGTTTCAGTCGTTCTGTGTGTTTGTGTGTGTGTGTGTGTGTGTGTGTGTTTGACCCCTGCTGAGATTGAGTTTTCAGTAGAAATTGTTACTATTGTCATGAGATCCCACATCTCAGTGTGAAAATGAAACAATAAAGCGTAACATTGATGTTTAGTGACAATGCTTTCAAGTTACAGGTCGAAGTATTACAGGGGCTTTAGAGCCGTTCACAAATGGGAAATGCGATTTACCAAAATTTTTCAGTAGATGCCTTGAAGAAATTTACAAGGTTCAGGACTAGTTATGCTGTATTAACATCATCATGTCCATAATGTCCATTACCACAGAAACGCTTTCATTAATTTTAACTCGTCCCTCACTGTTACAGTAAGGCACTTACACAAGGTCAGGCAGAAAGACATTATTGAAGCGGTCTGTATGTTAGACATGAGACTGTATGTTCACTTGACACTAATGTTAAATAATCACTCACTGACCTTGTCTGCCAAACGTTAAGGTATGTCTAAGCCCCAACCATATAAACCGTGGAAAGCCAATAACCCTGAAAATTTCACACAGTACACAAGAAATAGGCTTAGAACGTTTTCCCGCCTTAAATAAGACCATTTTGACAGCTTTTCAGCTCAATAATACATTTTTATTTACTAAATAATTAATGTAACCGCTTTAACAAAAGCTTCAGATTTAGCTTTTAAACCATTTCAATTGCTGGTCAGAATTACTTTTATTGTGTTACTGTAACACTGACTCTTTAAAGGAAAAAAATTGAGGAATGAGTAAAAATAATTTTCTGTGGTGAATGACATTATTTCACAAATGCAGTTGAGCTTAATGCCTATTAAACCCAGATTTTTTCTTTTTAAAGTGACATTACACCTAAAAATGTTCATTTTTATTGTATGAAAAGGGACATATTGTAAAGAATGTTATTTTTTCTCAGCATTTTGTCTCTTGTGTTCCTCACACTCTTAATAATAAAGGTGGTTATTGATGCCATAGAGTAATAAGAGTAATGCCGGATGTATAAACCTGCACTTTAAAAAATGTTGGGTTGTTTTATCTGGGGTCTGTGCTGGGTGGTGTCGACCCAAATGCTCGGTTGTTTCAACCCAAATGCTCGGTTGTTTCCACACAAATGCTCGGCTGTTTCCACCCAAATGCTCGGTTGGGCTGTTTCCACCCAAATGCTGGGCTGTTTCCACCCAAATGCTGGTCTGTTTCCACCCAAATGCTGGGCTGGGCTGTTTCCACCCAAATTCTGGGCTGTTTCCACCCAGATGCTGGACTGGGCTGTTTCCACCCAAATGCTGGGCTGTTTCTACCCAAATGCTGGGCTGTTTCCACCCAAATGCTGGGCTGTTTCCACCCAAATTCTGGGCTGTTTCCACCCAAATGCTGGGCTGTTCCCACCCAAATGCTGGGCTGTTTCCACCCAAATGCTGGCCTGTTTCCACCCAAATGCTGGGCTGGGCTGTTTCCACCCAAATGCCGAGCTGTTGCCACCCAAATGCTGGGCTTTTGCCACCCAAATTGATGGGCTGTTTCCACCCAATTGCTGGACTTTTTCCACCCAACTGCTGGGTTGTTTCTACCCAAATACTGGTCAGTTTCCGTCCAAATGCTGGGCTGGATGGTTTCCATCCAAATGCTGGGGTGGATGGTTTCCATCCAAATGCTGGGGTTGATGGTTTCCATCCAAATGCTGGGCTGGATGGTTTCCATCCAAATGCTGGGCTGTTTCCACCCAAATGCTGGGCTGTTTCCACCCAAATGCTGAGCTGTTGCCACCCAAATGCTGGGCTTTTGCCACCCAAATTGATGGGCTGTTTCCACCCAATTGCTGGGCTGTTTCTACCCAAATACTGGTCAGTTTCCGTCCAAATGCTGGGCTGGATGGTTTCCGTCCAAATGCTGGGCTGGATGGTTTTCGTCCAAATGCTGGGCTGGATGGTTTTTCGCCCAAATGCTGGGCTGGATGGTTTTTCATCCAAATGCTGGGCTGTTTCCACCCAAATGCTGGGCTGTTTCCACCCAAGCGCCGGGCTGTTTACACCCAAGCACCGGGCTGCATAGGTTTTCCATAGGTTTGGGTTTGTTCATATTTGACTGGAAAGGAAAACCCATATTTTTTAGAGTGTGAAGAGAAACATTTTAATTCAAATGTATTTGTACTGGAGCAACTTTACTTTGACAATAAATCTTGTGTCACAGCAAGGATTACTGCCATACAAACCCCAGTGAGTGAGATAAAGGGGACTGTAATGAGAAAATAAACAAACTAGAAAGATACAAACAAATATAAATTATTCTGGAATGTATGTTGTAAGATATAAGATGAACACCTAGTAAATACATTATATAATATTTATAGATTTTTCTTTGTCTTTTTCTCTGAAACTTCCCCTAGAACCTCCTGGGGGTCCCCTCACAAAAAGAACCTCTATTCTATGGCATTACTGTGAAGAACCTTTTAAGCACCTTTATTTTTAAGATTGCATATGGAGGATAGTAAATCATACAGGTTTAAACAACATGAGAGTGACATAATTCACCTTTTAGAGCCTAGGTTTTTATAACCACTGTAATTTAAGATTGATTGAAAACAATTAGATAACAATTTTACCAATTTCCTTTAGCACACATTTAAATATTCCATTAAGTTTAACAGGTCGATTAGCTCATATCAAAGTGCTTTCATTTAATATGATTAAAGTATGAACAATTAATAGCATTCTAGCATTAATAGCACTAAGAACCGTCTAGAATCCAGATTTCTGTGCCAGACTGTCGGTTTTCTTCAAGATCTAAACTTATAGAAGTGTTCTCAGCTGTGCTTTGATCTTACCTGATACTGAAGTTTGCTGATCTTATTTTCTATTCACCTTAGGCACTACAAATGGCCATTTTCACCCATCAAAGGGTCGTAATGCTTAAATGTTATTAGGAGCAATTTTGGCTTACACTTGCGTGTCATAGGTTCTGCCTTTAATCCACTTTTCTCGTAGTCTGCACATCATTTTGCGTAGTTAGCCAGTTCGGGTGTACTTTCAGACTTTCATGCTTTCTTCATTGTCTGTGTCCAGGTTGAGCCGTTTTGGCGCGGTAGCTTGTGGCTGGGTTGATGAATGGTGTTTAATAGCGTAACAGGGGCAGGGATTCATTTTTCATCTCTTTGTAAAAGGGGTTCAGGCTTTTTTACTGTGGTTGTAAGGTGTTATGTAAAACTGAAGGGTGTAAATCATGTTACCACAAAAGCCAATAATGGGAGTCACGGTAGTGTACTCGACCACAGCAGCCAATCACGCGCGTCACATTAGCATACGTAGCAACAGATGCCAAGAGACATACATCACTGTCTGCTGCTTTATAGCATTGCCTTAGGTCTCTCTTTCTTTCTCTCTTTCACGCTCTTCCTCTATTTCTCTATTTTCCTTGTCTCAGCTTTTTTCTGCAGTACACTCTAAAAATGCTGGGTTGTTTTAACTTTTAACCCATAGTTGGGTGAAATAGTGACCAAGCCAACTGTTGAGTTATGAAATGCCGGCTATTGAAATGGAAATGTCGCACAAAAAAAGAAATGCGTCACTTACTTCCGCGTTCGAAAAAAAAAAAGTGGATAGCGGACACTTTTATCCAGGGTGAATGACTTACTTCTTATTTACTTCCTTACTTACTTCTACTTACCAGGGTGACACTCCGCTTCGCGTTGTGCCTAACAACGCTCCTTAGCTGTTATAAAATGCACTGGTAACCCACTGCTTCTTGGGGCTTATTGCTTTAATATACAATACAGCAATTTATCTTCTATGAATCAATGTACCTGTTTTCTTAATAGCACTAATAGGGCAATCCTATTACAGTCTTACAGACAATTATTCTTTACAGTTAGTATCACCAATATACACCTCATGAAAATCTGATATGCATATTTGCTTAATAGCACTGTGAAATTAATGTGCCGATTGTAATCCTACAGACAATTATTTTTATAGTTAGTACCGCATATATATGACCCTGGACCACAAAACCAGTCATGTAGCACGGGTGTATTTGTAGCAATAGCCAACAATACATTGTTTGGGTCAAAATTATAGATTTTTTTATGCCAAAAATCATTAGGATATATAAGTAAATATAATTTTCCATGAATATATTTGTAAATTTCCTACTGTAAATGTATCAAACATGTATTTATCATGAGTAATATGTGTTGCCATGGAGGCGATTTTCTCAATATTCCCAAATTAGATTTTTTTTTGCACCCTCAGATTCTACATTTTCAAATAGTTGTTCCTCGGCCAAATATTGTCTTATCCTAACAAATCACACATCAATGAAAAGCTTATTTATTTAAAATTTCGTTTTGGTTAGCACCATGCATTATGTTATTTTAAGCTAATACTGACTATGACTACAACAAATATGAAAACAATTAAAAAAACTCATTTTCACAACAATCAAGTAAGCAAAACTAATGGGCGATTTAAAGTCTCTAATTGCTGAAATTTCCCTGGAGGATGCTGCCAAAGTGTTTGGTTATCGCTCGGCTGCTTGTAGTCCGCTAGCAGCGTCTCTAGCAGATTGCAGCAGTATTTACGTATTCATCCAAACTTTATTGCATTTTCCCGTTAAGCTGTCACACATTAGGAGCCAAAGCTTCATGAATGTGACCCAAGCGATCCATGCGGCCATGACGTGCATCCATATCCTGATCTGGCAGCTGGCGAAAAGATCTCCTACCTGCTCACCGGGTTGGATGGAGTTCACCGGATGCTGAGAGCGGGCTTTCTCCCCTCCAACATTGGCGGAGGATGCCAGTCGCTGAATTTAGAAGCTTGAACTGGGAGGTGTGCCAGATCGGGGGAATGTACTTGTGTCAGCATGGCGGGTCAAACTAACTGAGAGATAGATGATAGATGGTGTGTGTGAAATGTTGAATTTTGAAATCATTGGATCTTTCAGGAATCTGTATTGAGCAATATTTCTAAGTCTTGTGTATTGTTATGGTGTTGCTCACAAAATGTTTTTAATATCATTCCTGTGTTTGGTGTGGCATTGCGTTAACAGTGCAAAGGTCATGGTTTTGATTCCCAGGAAACACGCATTTGGATAAAATGCATAGTACGATATTGAGAAATGCATTATGCGGTAACTTGCTAAATAATGCGATAAGTTTGTAAATCATAATACAATAGATTAAAGGGACATTCCACTTTTTTTTGAAAATATGCTCATTTTCCAGCTCCCCTAAACATTTGATTCTTGCTGGTTTGGAGTCCATTCGGCTGGTCTCTGGGTCTGGCGCTAGCACTTTTAGCATAGCTTAGCACAATCCATTGAATCTGATTAGACCATTAGCATTGACCGAAAATAGTCCCCTTGGTTACTTTCAATGGCAGGGGACTATTTTCGGGCAGTGCCTACGCCTGCTGCAGCCATGTTACGGCAGCAAAGTCCTTGATTATTACGCCAGTTTGAGAGTATAGTCCTAGCCATATCTGCCTAGAAAATCACAACTTTTAATTTTCAGTCGGTCTTAGTACACGATGTTACTACAGAAGAGTCAAGTTTGAAATAGGAAAAATATTGAAATTCTTTGGTTATTTTTGAGCGCAATGCTAATAGGGCTGGGCAAAAAAATAAATTTTTCGATTAATCGTTTTTTTTTTAACATGGTCGATTCAGAATCAATTCTCAAAGAGCAGAATCAATTTTTTTCCATATTTTTTCTGCAAACATTGAACGTAAGATTAACGTTTATAAAATTACTAGTCTTCTTCACTAGATGTCACCCTCTTTTTTGCCTTGCGCGATGTTACCAAGGAGCGAGAGACGAGCCTGTCATTCTTTCATTCGGTGCTTATAATGCCGGTTTTAGGTGCTTCATTGACGAAAGGTATGGAAGCATTTTAGATTTCGCAAGCAAGACGACAACGATAGTGTTGTGGCTTTTAATTTTTTTTTATTAATTACCCACTGGTAATCTTATGTTCACTGTTATTTTTTATTAATATAGTATTTGTATTAAATCTATATTCATTGAGGAGAATCGAGTATAAAAGCGGACCCGAGAACCGGAATTGAAAATGAATCAAAAATCGAAGTGATTTGATAGCTTATGAATCGAAATTGAATCGATCTGGAACATCTGAATCGATACCCAGCCCTAGATGCTAATGGTCTAATCAGATTCAATGGATTATGCTAAGCTATGCTAAAAGTGCTAGCGCCAGACCTGGAGATCAGCTGAATGGATTTCAAAATGGTAAAAATCAATTGTTTAACCCTACGGGAGCTGGAAAATGAGCATATTTTCAAAAAAGAGTGTTTCCCTTTTAAAGATGAAAATAATCTACTGACATACATTAAAGTCTTAAAGTATAGGGTTTTTTTGCTATCTGCATTGACCTAAAACTTTGACTATACATAATGTTTTGAACTAATAAAATGCGGTATTACAATTTTACGATATTGCGATACTTTTGTTATGTGTTCTAGTTTTAGTCATATTGTGGTTGTTTTGTCTGCTCATCTTGCAATCCTCTTTTACACATAACCACACGTTTTCAGAGAGCAAATGGCTCTTTTTTTTATAAAAGTTATTTTTTGACATAACCTATTGTCGGCATGCCGGCAACAACATTTTAGAATTTAGTGTGAGTAGTGGGGCTTTGTGTTTTGTTTTATTTGTAATTTAGCTTGTAGGCCTGGGGAATTTGCTGGGGCGAATACATGCCTGATATTTTGGCAGATTTCATGGGAACGTGCCGTGTACCTGCAGCTTTTCTGTCTAATGAGTCACGAAGCCTGAACACTCTTGGGCCTCTCTCGGTGCGTGGATGTGTCCCGGTTCGGTTGTGCGTGTTAAAAATTGGCTAAAGATGCAATTGCAGATTTGTTGTTGTGAGGTGGGTTGTAATATCGGTTATGTGCATATGTTTGTGGGTGATGTTTGTTTGTAAGCATGTGTTTGTCTGAAAATACCTGGTGGTGCTGTTTCAAACCTCCTGGAGTGCTTGAAGGAATGTTAGATTTCGGATTGTGTGTGTGTGTGTGTTTGTTGGTTTAGAGAGATGCCTGTGGTGAGCATTGCTCTGTGTGACTGTTTATCTGTATACGTCTGTTTAAATTCCTCCCAACAGTCACTTTCAATCTCATTTGATGATTGTGAGAATATGAGCCGTCATAACTCTGTCCTAACTGCTGTAGACCTGTTGCGTTTCATCAGAGATTAGCTTTTTGAGAGCTGTGTTGTTGTTATTATGAATATTTTTCTGCTTTTTACTTGTTTGGTGCTCGTGGGATCTGACAAACATGCACTTACGTGCTTCAAGAGATAGTTCCCCCAAAATGGAAAAAATCTCTTTCCGAACCCGGATGACTTTCTTCTGTGGAACACAACAGGACATGTTAGCACTGGACAACCAAACTACAAGTACTTTTTGTCGGCTGTCACATTTATGAGAAGTTGTACTTGAAGTGAACTGAGGGTGAGTAAATGAAATGATTTTTTGGGTAAGCTATGCCTTTACTAGCTACCTCTTTTCCCATCTTAGGTGTTAATTTGTTTGTGATGATGGATCATCTTCCTTTCAGTAATGCACATCTGCATCCTTCTGCAAACTGTTTTTGCAAGTACATACCCATGGGTTTCAGGCACGTGATTTTTCTTGTTGAGCCGCTTTAGGCAAAATGTAGTAATGTTGAACCTACACCCGCAATTAAAGACAATATTTAAGTTCCATAAGAATTGGATATTTTTTGTTTATTGATGAAATTGCACTGAAATAACTATGAAAGTAAAAATGGAAAATAAACATTTTTAGACCTATATTTTCCCTTTTGCAATGTAAAAATCAGCATGCAACCATATTACAGTTGCAAACGCATGTAAAATCATGTACAGAATATTGTATTTTGTAATCAATGTATAGCCTGTTAGGAACCACAAAAGTCAAGGATCCCAATGCAGAGGGTTTTAATGAATAAATCAGTGGGTATGTATAATCAAACAAACAAACTATGTCTTCATGTAATGGTGTGTGTGTGTATGTGTAAATGCAAAAGTCACAAAGTGGGAAACACTAAAGGACATCCACTTGAAAAACACTTGAATATCTTCACAGGACTCAGAGAGCTTCCTGGCGGGACCATGAGAGAGAGAGAGACGGTCAGAATCTTCAGCAGTACGCGCGCTGGACAGCGCACGGCGGCAGTCAGGGAGTAGAGCAGAATTACGCGCTAGAGCGCACTGCGGCTGTCAGCGTCTTCAGCAGAATTACGCGCTCATGAGCGCACTGCGGCTGGACAACGTAAGATGTAGATATAGCTAGGAGTTTCCTCTGACCGGGAGTATCCGAAGACTCGACAGATGCCACACCAACCGGGAGAGACTGACAGCAGGGCGAGAAATCTAACGGGGCAAAGGCAGCAGAGAGCACGGTGGAAATAAACTTGAATAAACTTAGACACAACAAGAACTAGACTCGACAAGAACTAGACAGAGCTAGCGGGCAGGAACACACAAAGACGAACTTGCAAAGAACAAAGGAAACGAGGGGAATTTAAATCAAACCGGATTGGACAATAATGAGAATCAGGTGCGGGTCGCAGGTGAGAGAAGTCAGAGGTAATAAGATCACCAGGTGGAAGACGCGCACGTGTGGAGCTGTCAAAACAAAAACACAACACATAGTGAAACAAAGACAAAGCAGCCAATAAGACCGAAATCATAACAGGACTCCCCCCCCACGACCGCCACCGGGCGGTCCATGAGGAGGCTCACCCCGTCGCCGGCGGAGATCCTCTATCAGCCCAGGGTCCAGAATGTCCCGGGCCGGTACCCAACACCTCTCCTCCGGACCATATCCTTCCCAGTCTACGAGATATTGAAATCCCCTTCCCCGGCGACGCACATCCAGTAAAGACTTAACTGAATACACAGGGGCACCATCGATAAGCTGAGGGGTGGGAGGGGTGGGGGCAGAGGGAACAGGATTAAGGTGGGAAAAATACACAGGCTTCAGTTTAGACACATGAAAAACTGGGTGAACCCGACCGAGTGCTGGGGGCAATCTGAGCCTGACCGTCACGGGATTAATGACCTTAACAATGCTGTATGGCCCAAGGAATCGTGGAGCCAGCTTGCGAGAAGGCTCACGGAGAGGTAAATCCTTGGACGAAAGCCATACTTTCTGCCCACAGATAAAGCGGGGCGCGGTTCTACGGTGACGATCGGCCACGGCTTTGGTTCGTCTGGAAACCTGACGCAACGTAAATCTAGCCTTTCTCCAGGTGCGTTTGCAACGACGGACAAAAGCTAGTGCAGACGGAACCACCGCATCAGGTTCTTGTGACGGGAATAAAGGGGGCTGAAACCCCATGGACGCTTCAAATGGGGACATGTTAAGGGAAGAAACAGGGAGAGAATTATGGGCGTATTCAACCCAAGGTAACTGTTGGCACCAGGAGCTCGGATATTGCGATGTCAGACAGCGGAGAGCTCTACCTAAATCTTGGTTAGCCCGTTCACATTGCCCGTTGGTCTGAGGATGATACCCTGAAGACAAGCTAGCTGTGGAGCCTATTTGTCTACAAAATTCCTGCCAGAAACGAGAAATAAACTGAGGACCCCTATCTGAAACAACGTCTGTGGGCAGACCATGTAAGCGAAAGACGTGTTCGATCATTACCTGGGCAGTTTCCTTGGCAGTGGGTAATTTGGGCAAAGGGACAAAATGAACCGCCTTGGAGAAGCGGTCCACAATGGTCAAAACAACAGTGTTTCCCTTAGAACTAGGCAAATTGGTTACAAAATCGATGGCGATATGTGACCAAGGACGAGAGGGGATGGGTAACGGTTTAAGCAGACCAATAGGGGCTTGATGAGAGGCCTTATTGCGGGCACAAACCTGACAGGCTAACACAAACTGTCTGACATCAGGACCCATAGAGGGCCACCAGAAACGCTGACGTACGGTAGCCAACGTTCTCCGAACCCCCGGATGGCAAACAAACTTGGACTCGTGACCCCACCGGATGACCTCGGAACGAAGCGCATTCGGCACCCACAATCGACCCGCTGGGCACCCCTCTGGCACTTCCCCCTCCCGGCCGGCCCGTCTCACCCGTTGTTCTATTCCCCAGCGCAGGGCACCCACCACCCGCCCCTCAGGGAGGATGGTTTCGTCCCTATCAGAACCGGGACTTTCGAACAAACGAGAGAGAGCGTCGGGCTTGGTATTCTTTGAACCGGGCCGGTACGAGAGGGTGAAGTTAAATCTGTCAAAGAAGAGTGCCCAACGAGCCTGACGAG
Source organism: Misgurnus anguillicaudatus (assembly GCF_027580225.2). Lineage (NCBI taxonomy): Eukaryota > Metazoa > Chordata > Actinopteri > Cypriniformes > Cobitidae > Misgurnus > Misgurnus anguillicaudatus. Next base: position 28,965,329 of record NC_073361.2, on the reverse strand, counting down.
AAGATAACCTCCTGGCTGAACGGATGTATTCGAGATTTTTATGATCCGTCCAGACCAGGAAGGGCTCCGAGGTCCCCTCCAACCAGTGACGCCACTCACCCAAAGCCAGTCTGACCGCCAGCAGCTCCCGACCTATGTCATAATTTCGCTCTGCTGGGTTTAACCGATGGGAGAAAAAGGCACAGGGATGCACCTTGCCATCCTTAGCAGACCGCTGAGACAAAACGGCGCCTACCCCGACATCCGAAGCATCCACCTCCACAATAAATTGAGCAGCCGGATCTGGAATAGAGAGAACAGGAGCAGAGATAAACCGGGACTTTAAATTATCAAAGGCCTCCTGAGCACTAGAATTCCAGACAAACCTCTCCTTAGTGGAAGTGAGAGCAGTAAGAGGCTGAGCAACCTGACCATAATTTCTGATAAATCGCCGGTAAAAATTGGCGAAGCCCAGAAATCTTAATAAATCCTTACGGGACTCGGGGACTGGCCATTCGGCAACCGCTTTGATCTTGGCTGGGTCGGGACGGATCTCACCTGGGGCAACAACAAAACCCAAGAACGAAACTGACTTACGATGGAATTCGCACTTCTCCGCCTTAACAAACAACTTATTCTCTAACAACCGGCGTAAGACTCGGCGGACATGCTGAGTGTGTTCCTGCATAGAGGGGGAAAAGATGAGAATATCATCTATGTACACAAAGACAAACTTGTTAATCATGTCTCTCAGCACATCATTCACCAGAGTTTGGAAGACTGAGGGAGCGTTACAAAGCCCGAAAGGCAGAACGCAGTACTCAAAGTGTCCAGTAGGGGTATTAAATGCTGTCTTCCACTCATCTCCCTCTCTTATACGCACCAGATGATAGGCATTGCGTAGATCTAGTTTAGTAAAGACCTGCGCTCCCTGCAAAAGCTCAAACGCAGTAGACATTAAAGGAAGGGGGTACCTATTCTTAACAGTAATGTCATTTAATCCCCTATAGTCAATACAAGGACGCAGGGAGCCGTCCTTCTTTTCAACAAAGAAAAACCCCGCCCCTGCGGGCGAGGTGGAGGGACGGATGAGACCGGCACGCAGAGCATCATTAATATACTGGTCCATAGCCTCTCTCTCAGGACCCGATAAAGAATAAAGTCTACCCTTAGGCGGAGAAGTGCCGGGGAGGAGTTCAATAGCGCAATCATATGGCCGGTGAGGAGGAAGGGAGGTGGCCCGGGCTTTACTAAACACCTGAGCGATATCCGCATACTCCGCCGGGACCCCGGTCAGATCGACCGCCGGAACCTGAGGAAGAGAAAGAACAGAACCAGAAACAGCAGAACCAAGACATGACACATGACAAGACTGAGACCAAGACAAAATAATACTATGCTGCCAATCAACGTGAGGATTGTGTTGCGCTAACCATCCATGCCCTAAAATAATAGGAGATAGAGAAGCATGAAGGATATGCAACACAATCTCCTCACGATGATTACCAGACACAGAAAGACTCACAGGAGAAGTGCAATGTGTAATCCGCGCCATCTGCTGCCCCTTAAGGGACCAGACATCCAAAGGGGATTGGAGAGGGACAATCGGGATACCCCAGGCGCGAACCAGAGCTTCATCAATGAAGTTGCCCTCCGCACCAGAGTCGAGAAGGGCGGTGGACGGATGATCACGCCCAGCGAAGGACAACATGACGGGGAGTTGGGTACTGGAAACAGGGGAGAGTTTAGAGGAAGTGGCGCCCACCAGGACTCCCGTATTCACTGATGGGCAGCGGCCTTTTAACGGGCAAGCCTTTGCAAAATGTCCGGGCTTCCCGCAATACAAACACAGAGCCTTCTGCAAGCGTCTTTCTCTCTCTCTCTGTGACAGGCGCATGCGCCCCAGCTGCATGGGCTCAGGCACGGCAGAAGGTAAAGATGATGAGGAGGGAGAAGTGGTGGTCTCGTCCGAAAACGCTCGCTGGCGAATGGAGCGTCGCTGATTGTGAAGCAATCTCCGGGCTTCGATCCGGAGAGCGAGACCAATGATGGCATCAAGTGAGGGAGGCAGATCATGGACAGCGATCTCGTCCTGGAGAACATCTGACAACCCCTCGACAAACTGCGCTCGGAGAGCCGCTTCATTCCATTGGCAGGCGGCCGCTAGTGTCTTAAACTCAATGGCGTACTCGGTGACTGTGTGTCTTCCCTGAACCAGATGTGCCAACCGAGCCGCAGCGGCGTCCCCACGCACCGAACGGTCGAAGAGCTTCTCCATCTCCTTACGAAACTCATGAAACGTCCGACAGCAAGGATCGCGGGCATCCCACACGGCCGTAGCCCACTCGCGCGCCTTGCCAATCAGAAGGGTGATCACAAACGCAACCCGGGTGATCTCAGAGAAATAGCGGCAGGGCTGGAGGGCAAAAACCAAAGAGCATTGTGTAAGAAAAGCCCGACAGGAGGTAGGATTACCATCATATGGAGGTGGGGCTGTAACATAAGGCTCCGTCTGCGATGGCAGGCTGAGTTGGGTGGCATCGGCACTGAGCTGGTCCAAACGTGATGAAAGATCCGACATGCGGGCAGATAAGTCCTCAACCTCCGCGGGATCCATACTGGCAAGTTCGTCCTGTTAGGAACCACAAAAGTCAAGGATCCCAATGCAGAGGGTTTTTAATGAATAAATCAGTGGGTATGTATAATCAAACAAACAAACTATGTCTTCATGTAATGGTGTGTGTGTGTATGTGTAAATGCAAAAGTCACAAAGTGGGAAACACTAAAGGACATCCACTTGAAAAACACTTGAATATCTTCACAGGACACAGAGAGCTTCCTGGCGGGACCATGAGAGAGAGAGAGACGGTCAGAATCTTCAGCAGTACGCGCGCTGGACAGCGCACGGCGGCAGTCAGAGAGTAGAGCAGAATTACGCGCTAGAGCGCACTGCGGCTGTCAGCGTCTTCAGCAGAATTACGCGCTCATGAGCGCACTGCGGCTGGACAACGTAAGATGTAGATATGGCTAGGAGTTTCCTCTGACCGGGAGTATCCGAAGACTCGACAGATGCCACACCAACCGGGAGAGACTGACAGCAGGGCGGGAAATCTAACGGGGCAAAGGCAGCAGAGAGCACGGTGGAAATAAACTTGAATAAACTTAGACACAACAAGAACTAGACTCGACAAGAACTAGACAGAGCTAGCGGGCAGGAACACACAAAGACGAACTTGCAAAGAACAAAGGAAACGAGGGGAATTTAAATCAAACCGGATTGGACAATAATGAGAATCAGGTGCAGGTCGCAGGTGAGAGAAGTCAGAGGTAATAAGATCACCAGGTGGAAGACGCGCACGTGTGGAGCTGTCAAAACAAAAACACAACACATAGTGAAACAAAGACAAAGCAGCCAATAAGACCGAAATCATAACATAGCCTGGCTATACATAATAGGGCTGTCAAAAGATTAATCGCGATTAATCGCATACAAAATTTGTTGAAAATGTGCAAAAAAGTTTGTGTTTGCATAATTTTTTTGTGTGTGAATTGTGTACATTTTAGAAAAAATATGTATTTATTTATGTATATATAATATAAAATATATCAAAATCTAAATAAATAAATAAATATAAATATACATGTAAATGTTTCTTAAATACATAAAAGCATTAATTGAATGCACACAAAAAAAGTGCTATCTCGTTTTGGAACCAAACTCTTAATTTATATATACAAAATAATTGCACGGTACACACACATATATTATGCAAAAACAAACTTTTATTTTGTATGCGATTAATCTTTTGACAGCCCTAATAATTTTTTATTTCTATACTTAATGTAATGTCTCTACTTTTTGTTCTAAAATGTTTTTCTACAAATTACGTTTGTCTGTATACTTCTTATGCAGTATAGGCCCGTTTAAACTAACGGTAACTAGCCCGACTGAAAACGTTAACAAAACAGGTTATTTGCTATGTTTGTGTTTATCTAAAAAAACATATTTTATACAAAACTGTCCATGGATATTTATTTCTTACACTCATACTTAAACGGACACTCCACTTTTTTTTGAAAATTAGGCTTATTTTCCAGCTCACCTAGAGCTGATTTTTACTGTTATGGAATCCATTCAGCTGATCTCCGGGTCTGGCGCTAGCACTTTTAGCATAGCTTAGCATAATTCATTGAATCTGATTAGACCATTAGCATCGCACTAAAAAATAACCAAAGAGTTTTGATATTTTTCCTATTTAAAACTTGACTCTACTTTAGTTACATCGTGTACTAAGACCGACAGAAATTTAAAAGTTGTGATTTTCTAGGCAGATATGGCGAGGAACCAAAGTAATTTTTGTGTAGTTTACCATTTTAAAATCATCTTAAGACCATTCTATGAAAAATATAAGCTTGATATCTTTATTATTGACTGAGTAAGGTCAAAAAAATTTTAATCAATGCAAACTTTGATGCTCCTAATCTCATAATTAGATTATGAGACTTTAACCTGGAATTCACAAAAAGATGGCTTGTTTTGATAGCTTTACCTTTTTCAAGTGTGATTTGAGTTAAACGAAATTGGTTCTTTTGTGAAATCTTGTAGATTATTCAAAACAGCTTTGCACCCTGTGTATCTTGCATGTACATAAGGGCTTCGTTTGACTTGAAAACCTTTTTGTGACGGGCGTTTTGTGCTTCCATAATTTATTAAATTTCCTCTTTCAGAAGCTGATCCAAAGGTTAAATCTGTGTTTTCGTTCATTGGATGTGTCACAGCAAGTTGTCTGTAAACTGAAGCTCAGTCGGGATGTTTTTAAGGACGCTTTACTGGACGTTCTGTGCACGTAAATATTCCACCTACACGCTGTTTGGAGGTGCTTGTGCTACGCAAGGCACTTTTGCAATGCAGTCTCTCTCTCTCTCTCTCTCTCTCTCTCTCTCTCTCTCTCCCTGGCTGCATTAATGGGTCTGTGGGTGTTTCTCCCTGTTGTGCAAGCGTTACCGATGAAACGGGACGAGAACCAAATTAACAGAAGGGAAACAACAGCCCTCGAACATAGAGATCTGTTTCCTCTGTGTGTGTTAGGTTGTGTTATGCACCCATGATGAGTTATGTGACCTGACCGAAGGACAGGACTCAATCTTTTCCTTGTCATTGAAAGACATGTCTTATGTGTTTGCTCATGATGGGTGATGTTGCTTTAAAGGGACAGTTCACTTTCTCAATGCAAACATCATTTACACATCCTTATCTTGTTCTTAACCCCTTTGAATTGACTTCTTTGTTGGTCACATGCTGTTATTTATTAAACATCTTTATATCCACCACACCATTAAATTTGGCACTTAGCTGCTTCTCCTTGTGCATTTGCAATACAACCTGAGGGGGGTTTTGTTTTGGGTGAACTATTCCTTTAAGAAAAAAACGCATCACTTGTTCATGCAAATAGTGTTTATGTGATCCACCCTGTCAAGTGCACCTATTTTAGGATTGAGATTTTTGTAATATTTTTATTTTGCAAAGTCCACAGTGACAATGTTTAAAGGGGCATCTTTCAACGAAGTACGAGATTCATAAAATCCTGTATCATCCAATGCAGTAATGTTTTTATTATGTCACATTCAGCCTCATTTCAGTTTCTGACTCCGGATGATAGACGATCTGTTTGCTTTTCGAAAGGAAAAGAGGAAAAGAAATTAGACAAATAAATAAATAAATAAAGCGAAAAAAAATTCACTTTCAAATAGACAGGAGCACGTTGCGTTTCCAAGGCAACAGTCTGCCTGCTGCAGGATGAGAGAGAGAGAGAAAGGGAGTGTGTGGGCGACACACACATGCAGACACATGCATGCATTCAAACGCTCTCGCATGCACACGGACGGCCACTCGCTGCGGCGACAGCTCGTGACGGAGTTCAAAGGCCGGTAGGATCCACGTGACGAGCTGTTTCACGCTTGTTCTTCAAGAAAGAACAGACAGTTTGCACAATACTGTGAAATACTCCACCTTACCTGACAAACATCTACAAGACTTTTGTCTGTATAGCTTGTGTCAGGGCAATTCAAATAAAACTGTTCAAAAGGTGAAGATTGCATTGTTTGAGATGCATTCAGCTTAAAGGGATAGTTCACCCAAAAAAGAGAATTTTAATTATATTGTTTATACACTGCAAAAAAAAATCTTTAGTAAAAATATCAAAAAATTAGGGCTGTCACAATAAACGCGTTAATAACGCGTTAACGCAAATTCATTTTAACGGCACTAATTTTATTAACGCGCGATTAACGCAACATGCAATTTCTGTTTGACCCGCAGCTGAATGAATTGAGACGCAGCAAGTGACTGGCGCTGTCTAGATGAGTCGGAGCTTTTCATAAAAATAAGAACATTAAGCTCTCGTCTAGCGAATCCAATGCTCTAAATGGTATTTAAACATCTAAAATGCACGTTTTCTGCACGTGCAGTTTTCTTTATCTGCACGTTTTCTGTGAGGTGTACCGTCCCAACTCCATATAAAGCAAAGATGCGTCTTCTTTCACTTTTTAGTTTCGTTTTAAAAAGCATTCAGAAATTATAGAAAATAGACCGCAGGGCTTTCTTGATGTTAAAATAATTATTAAGAGAGATAAAGTTCGGGATCTGATTGATGTTAAAAGAGTTATTAAGAGTGACAAGGCTCAAAAGCGATGTCTGACGCAGACGTCTGAAGCGCATGCACACAAATGCGCGAGTGCGTGACCCTGATATATATAGATATCTAACACAAAATTACAGGTTTAAAAATATCTGTTTTGACAAGAATTCACGCAGGTATGACCTATAATCTGTTATATCTCAAGTGAATGTTTGGTTAACTGTTAAGGAAAAGTATCTGTTGTGTGTCATTTATATTAAACCCTTGCATTATCCTACAGTCTTAAAGTGGTCTGTCTCAATGTCAAAATTAAACAATAAAAGAAAAACATATATGAATATTGATATTGTTTTTGCTCTGCATTAACAGGTAAAGTTCTGTCATGCTTTTTCAGATTCCAACAATTGTTCCAATTGTTTTGAAGTTTTTTAATAGAGAATGTTAAAATATAAATGACACATTTTTGAAAATTTGCTCATCCCAACTCAATTTGCCAGCACAGGTCACAAATGATGCAGCAGCAAACAGAAATGGAGAAAGAACAAGGTCTTCTAAAGGCAAAAACATTTATAAACTATGGCTGATGGTTCTGTTGAAAATGTAAACAGGCTGTTGTAGACATACATTTGCATATAGCATATATATTATCCAAATCCATGCTGATTAGAGCATTACAAACTTAAAAAGTGTTACATTTAGGTAAATTTAGAACAGATAAAAATGTGCGATTAATTTGCGATTAATCGCGAGTTAACTCATGAAATCATGCGATTAACTGCGATTAAATATTTTAATCTATTGACAGCCCTACAAAAAATGCATAAATTTAAGAAATTGACAACTTTCTCATAGTATTGCTTCACTGCAAAAAATGATTTAAGAAAAAAAATCATAGTATTTTTGTCTTGTCTTCAGTAAAAATATCAAAAAATTCTTAAATTAAGATGCTTTTTCTTGATGAGCAAAATACCTAAGAAAATAAGTCTAGTCTTTAGTCCAAAAATATCAAATATAAGTGATTTTGTGTATAAAACAAGCAAAAAAATCTGCCAATGGGGTAAGTAAATTTTTCTTGAATTTTTCTTGAATTTATTGTTTAAGAAAAGTGTTCAAGATTTTTTTTTGCTTACCCCATTGGCAGATTTTTTTTGCTTACCCCATTGGCAGATTTTTTTTTTTGCTTGTTTTATACACAAAATCACTTAAATTTGATATTTTTGGACTAAAGACTAGACTTATTTTCTTAGGTAATTTTGCTCATCAAGAAAAAGCATCTTAATTTAAGAATTTTTTGATATTTTTACTGAAGACAAGACAAAAATACTATGATTTTTTTCTTAAATAATTTTTTGCAGTGAAGCAATACTATGAGAAAGTTGTCAATTTCATTGACGTCACGGCAAACACATGTAATGGAGCGCTTATGTTACTTTCTCACACATATGTCTAGCCTTCTTGTTATGCCAATAATTTCTCAGAAACAGCACAAGCCCTCATTGTTCGTTCTAACATGACATTTTCAAATTAGTGATGGAGACTTGGAAGTATATTTTGAACTAGCGCGGGTAGATCCTGAAAGTAGTTTCACACAAGGCTTTTGGGATGCTCTCTATTCCTATAATTTCTGTTAAACTTCTGTATAAAATCAACATCACACCCATTTATTTGTTTTTTTTAAGATTTTCTAAACAATTTGGTTCATTTTACTTACTTACTATATTTACATTTTTAAAGGGGACATATTATGAAAATCTGACTTTTTTCATGTTTAAATGCTATAATTGGGTCCGCGGTGCTTCTATCAACCTAGAAAATGTGAAAAAGATCAACCCAGTAACTTAGTTTTTGTAAACCATTTTCTGCAAGCATGTTAAAAATAGCTCATTAAAATTTGGCTCCCCTTGTGATGTCAGAAGGGGATAATACCACCCCTTAATCTGCAATATCCAACCACACCACTGCCATTTTTTGCTGAGAGAGAGAGAGAGAGAGAGAGAGAGAGAGAGAGAGAGAAAATAATTAGACAGCACTATTGATTTTTAATTTCAACAAACCACCATCAATTGCAAACAGTGCATTTTATCAGCTCCTTTGCATTTTAAAGCACACACCCAAAAATGGCACATTTTTGCATTGTACCTACAAAATGTCAATTTTAAAATGCTATAATAAATTATCTGAGGGGTATTTTGAGGTAAAACTTCACATATGTACTGTGGGGACACCAAAGATTTATTTTACATTAAAAAGGTTTTATAATATGACCCCTTAAAAAATTTCCCTACAGTACACCTTAAAAAAAGCTGGGTTGTTTTCAACTCATGGTTTGGCTAAATATGGATCAACCTAATTGTTGGTTTAAATAAAGTAGATAAAATCTTCATATTTGACCCAACCGGTTTAAACAACCCAGCGTAGGTTAAAGGTGCCAAATAATGCATTGAAATAATCTGTTAAATTGTTCTCTGATATCTACATAGAAGGTATGTGGCTTTATTAAGTGCAAAAATTATCAAATATTGTCTATTACAACCCTAGGAAGGCACACTGAAGAAGGCACATGCCGAAACGCGTTTATGCAAATAAAATAATTTATGCATAGTGCGGCCTTTTTCTTACCTTATTACAATTATTTAGGCCAGCACTCTTAGTTTAATTTTAGACATATTGAGTGAAACCTGCTCTTCTCTTCATTTATCCAACCCTAGGATTTTCCTTTAGAATGAAATGGTTTATTATTACCTTATTTGAAAGGGTCGTGAATAATAATGTTGAGCTCTGCTCTGATTGGCTGTTTCACAGAGTAGCTCCTTCAGTAGCTCTGTGTGTGTAAACAGATCTTATGTTTGAGGATGTATCAGAAAAAGTTATAGAATTTGAGGAATAATCAATTGTTTGGAGATTGTTAATGGACATTTCCGTGTGGTAAGTTTGTGTTTTTTTTTTCAGTATGGACCTGCAAAACTGTAACGTCAATAGTAGAACTTCAGCTTAAATGCTAGCATGTAGCATTAACTAGCATAGAGCGCTAACTCCGCAGTCACAACTTTGTTTTTAGCATTGTAACAACATTGTACTTAATGTTGGGGTGTACTACTCGATTGTAACGTCACAGTTGGTGTTATTTTGAGATTGGCCTGTTTTTCAGCAATCTTTTGCATGAACAAGGTTTACATAAGAAAGAGGAAACAATCATGTCTGAGGCTCAAGATGTGTTATTACCATGTACATAACTCTTATTATTCATCTATGCTTAGCTAAATACAGTTTTACATTCTAGGGCACTTTTAAATTAAAACCCATTGATTTGCTTTGTCCATATTTCACCCAAATATGGGTTGAAACAAGTGAACCTTACAAGTGGATCAGGACAGGGGATTCTTGTCCCCTAAAAAAGAAATAGAAGCAAAAAAAGTTAATAAATATAAAGGAATGGTCTTTTCTTCACAAAAGTATAATTTGTAAGCAATAAGGTAGGAAAAGCTGTACTGTATCGCGGATAAAGTTACGGCTGAAAGGTGTTGATAGGCACAGCGCAAAGCGGAGTCAATTCAACCCCTTCAGCCATGACTTATTCACGAGACAGCACTAGCCTCGAGTAGCCTACTTTATTGCTTTTATAAAACGGTTACCACACAATACAAATATGAAAGCAAAAAAAACATGTATCAATGCAATTTTCATGAAGTTAAATCACAAAGTTTTCCTTCCATGGAAAAAAGTCGCTGAACGGCTATGAACTGCAACAAAATGTTTCACACACTGCAAAAAATGATTTTCAAGAAAAAAAATCGTAGTATTTTTGTCTTGTCTTCCGTAAAAATATCTGAAAATTCTTAAATTAAGATGCTTTTTCTTGATGAGCAAAACGACCCAAGAAAATAGTTTTTTGACCAAAAATATCAAATTTTAGTGATTTTTGCATAAAACAAGCAAAACATCTGCCAATGGGGTATGCAAAAAATCTTGAACATTTTTCTTAAGCACTAAATTCAAGAAAAATTCAAGTTTTTTTGCTTACCCCATTGGTAGATTTTTTGCTTGTTTTATGCACAGAATCACTTAGGTTTGATATTTTTGGTCTAGAAACTAGACTTATTTTCTTGGGTCGTTTTGCTCATTAAAAACACATCTTATTTAAGAATTTTTAGATATTTTTACTGACAACAAGACAAAAATACTTAGAACATTTTTTCTTGAAAATAATTTTTTGCAGTGCATGTGTTTACATTAAAGGAATAGTCTACTCATTTTCAATATTAAAATATGTTATTACCTTAACTAAGAATTGTTGATACATCCCTCTATCATCTGTGTGCGTGCACGTAAGCTCTGGAGCGCGCTGCGACGCTTCGATAGCATTTAGCTTAGCCCCATTTATTCAATGCTACCAATCAGAGATAAAGTTAGAAGTGACCAAACACATCAACGTTTTTCCTATTTAAGACGAGTAGTTATACGAGCAAGTTTGGTGGTACAAAATAAAACGTAGCGCTTTTCTAAGCAGATTTAAAAGTGGAACTATATTTTATGGCGTACTAGCACTTTTGGGAGTACTTCGACTCGCCTGAATAGTCCGCTCCCCTTCTCACTCTCATAATGGGAGAGGGAGGGTGTTACTGCGCCGAGTCGTAGTACTCCCAAAAGTGCTATTACGCCATAAAATATAGTTCCACTTTTAAATCAGCTTAGAAAAGCGCTACGTTTTATTGTGTACCACCAAACTCGTATAACTACTCGTCTTAAATAGGAAAAACGTTGATGTGTTTGGTCACTTCTAACTTTATCTCTAAATGGTACCATTGAATGAATGGGGCTAAGCTAAATGCTATCGAAGCGTCGCAGCGCGCTCCAGCGCTTACGTGCACGCACACAGATGATAGAGGGATGTATCAACAATTCTTAGTTAAGGTAATAACATATTTTAATATTGAAAATGAGTAGACTATTCCTTTAAGAGTGCTAATCGTAATTAAAACTAAGCTGTTGACCAATCAGAATCAACTGTATTTCCATGTATATCCCTTTGTGGTCTTTACAGAGTTTAAGCAACTTGAGGATAAAGCAGATGACGTCATTTTCTTTCTTTTTTTTTTGGATGAACTGTGCTTTTAATTTGAAATGTTTTGAGGGGATGAATGCAGGCTGGTACTCAAAGTGAAGGTTTTGATCACTCCTCCGCATGTCAGCAGTGATTTAGGGTGATTGAAGACTCGTCTTGTCAGAGATTAAGTCTAGCCTCGGATTATAAAAGATATTGGACTGTGAATCAAGACAGACTGAAAATGAGTTCACCTGAGACACAACCTTAAAATTTAGCTGCCTTGAGCTTAGCCTGAGTGACAGACTGTAACAAAGTTGTTTACTTTCAATCCTGTGTAAATTCAGATGGACTGTACTGTATTTTCAAAGCCTGGTAACATCCGAGGCGGTGACTAATGTACAGTATTTGTCTGATAAACCGATAAAGGCCCAGCTTCCCCTAAGCAAACCCTTACTGATCTTTTCCAAGCCGCGTTTCTAAGGTTTTTGAGTCCGAGGGCCGGAGTGTAATCCAGTGAGCTTTGTCAGGGCATTTGAACCGCTGTTGTCAACAAATGCCCGCTTTGTTTCATGAGCAACTTGTAAACTCCTTTCCATCTGTCAAGCAACAAATGGACTTGGATACGGTTGAGATTGCACCAGAATCAATATCGTAGCTCCTTCAATGCTTTAAATGGACAACTTATTCGACCGCTGTAACAGTATTGTACTGTGAGATGTTTGTTTTGGGGGTATGAGGTGCACGTTGTGGGTGTCGATGGGTGTTTGGCGATGACCTGCTCATTTATGTCAGTCTGTGAAAACAAAAGAAAATATTTAAAACTAAACTGTGGTCTTCTGTGATTGCTGTACTAAATTACTATACAAACCTTACTGCTACATTGCTGAGGTGCTTGCCAGGGCATCGCTACAATCTTAAAGGAAAACACCACCGTTTTTCAAAATTTTACTATGTTCTTACCTCAACTTAGACGAATTAATACATACCTATCTTTTTTAATGCGTGCACTTAATCTTTGTACAGCGTCTCGTGAATGTGTTAGCATTTAGCCTAGCCCCATTCATTCCTTAGGATCCAAACAGGGATGAATTTAGAAGCCACCAACCACTTCCATGTTTTCCCTATTTAAAGAAAGTTACATGAGTAAGTATGGTTCGCCGAGGTCAAAAAACAGTGGCGTTTTCTTTTAAAGGGATACTTCACCCAAAAATAAAATGTATGGCATAAATTACTCAGGCTTATTTAGGGGTGTAACGGATCGCAGTTAATCATACGGATCACAACCCACGGTTCGGCTCACATTTGATTCGCGGATTAATACGCAAACTTAAATAGGGAAAGTTTATAATTTGCATTTGTTTCAAAGTTTATGTTTGTCATTTCTTTATTTGTTCTTATTCAATTTTTTGCTAATCTGAAAACTGATCCAATCCATGCCTCAAAAACCATAATGTGATCCGAACCGTGAGTTTTTGTGATCCGGTACACCCCTACCCTTATAAATTACTTTTTTCTGCTAAATACAAAATAAGTTATTTTGATAAATGATGGTAAGAACACAGCTGCACTGCAAAAAATGACTTCCTTACTTAGTTTAGAATTTTTAGATATTTCTCCTGAAAACAAGACAAAAATTTGTCTTGTTTTCAGGAGAAATATCTAAAAATTCTTAAATCAAGATGTATTTTCTTGATGAGCAAAATTACCTAAGAAAATAATACTAGTTTTTAGACAAAAAATATACAATTTAAGTGAATTTGTGCTTAAAACAAGCAAAAATATCTACCAATGGAGTGAGAAAATTTTACTTGAATTAAGTGTTTAAGAAAAAAGAAATCTTATTTCATAATTTTTTTTCTCACCCCATTGGCAGATAATTTTGCTTGTTTTAAGGACAAATTCACTTAAATTGTATATAATTCGTCTTTAAACTAGACTTATTTACTTAGGTCATTTTGCTCATCAAGAAAAAGCATCTTAATTTAAGAATTTTTAGATATTTCTACTGAAAACGAGACAAAAATACTAAGTGAGAAAGTCATTTTTTGCAGTATGCTGGTAACCATTGATATAAAAATTCTTACATTTACTTGGTTTTGAAATAAATTATGAAAATCAAGAGTTTTTTACTTAAAACAAAGTATCTGCCAGTGCAGTAAAAATTAAACTTAAATCCAGTTTCAACTTCAATAAACTTAATTTAAGTTTATTTCTCTTACTGCACTGGTAGAAATTTTGACTTGTTTTAAGTAAAAAACATTTGATTTTCATCATTTATTTCAATAAACAAGACTTAATATCTTAAGCCACTTGCTTACCAAGTAAATGTATCCCAATTTAAGAATTTTTAGATATTTATATTAGAAAACAAGACAAAAATACTAAGATATTCATTTTTTTGACCAAAAATCTCAAATTTAAGTGATTTTGTGCATAAAACAAGCAAAAAAATCTGCCAATGGGGTAAACAAATTTTTCTTGAATTTTTCTCGAATTTAGTGTTTAAGAAAAATGTTCAAGATTTTTTGCTTACCCCATTGGCAGATTTTTTTGCTTGTTTTATGCACAAAATCACTTACATTTATTTACTTATTTTCTTGGGTGGTTTTGCTCATCAAGAAAAAACATCTTAATTTAAGAATTTTTAGATATTTTGACTGAAATTAAGACAACAATACTAAGATTTTTTTTTCTTGAAAATCATTTTTTGCAGTGTACCATCAATTTTCATCTTTTGTGTTAATCAGAATAAAAAAATGCATGCAGCATGAGGAAATGATAACACAATTTGCATTTTTGGCCGAGCTATTCCTTTAAAAGTAAAGATTATTTTTAAATGCATGCATTTGGCAGGTGCATTACATTTTTAAGTTTGAACCCATGACCTTTAACTCTGCAAGATACAAGCTATACAAGAATGGTTCTCAGTGGCTTTTGTCGTTGCTACTGTAGGTGGTTGCTAGGGTAGTATTGATGCTTGTTTTAGCAAACGGCACTTATTTAATAATTGTGCATGAAATCACAAGTAAAGCTTTCTGTAAACCTTCAGCTTATGTTTCTGAGTGTCAGGAGCCTGTTGGGTTGGCAGGAGCGCCGGTTGGGTTTTCTCCACGCTGTAGTGGTTACGTAACATTGTGCCAACACGCACCCACACACACAAAGCAGAAATCTTTTGACATTGTAGTAATCCACTCTGACAAGGCATTTGGTCAGATTTTGTGTGCGTGTCTGCTTGTAAAGGATAAATGATTTCAAAAAGGACAATGGTGATTTTGGCTGTTCACTATAGCGTATAGGACTTGGAAGTATGATGATGCGTGACAAGTAGAAAAAGGTCGGTGTCAGCCAGTAAAGATTTTTTGCTATACCCATTATATTGCCGTAGATATGTTTCTTGGGTTGTTTGTTGCAACTTGCTGCAGTAATACAGAATAAATTGTGTATTGGCTGTTTCACAGCGAGTCCTGGCATGACTCATATAAACCGAATTCAACATCAGCTCTGTTTTATAATATTAGTAAGACTGTTTTGTGTGTAACTCAATTATTATACAACACGATTGATCAGATGTCTGAATCCGATCTAGAGCCTTATCATTTATTGATGCGTAATTGGGTTTGCTTTCCAAACATCAAGAAAATAATCAAATATGATGAAGTGCTTTTCATTTGTAGATTATTAAACTCAATGCATTATTAAAAAAAAAAGATTTATATGATATATGTATCCTATTTTTTTAAATACATGTGTTGTTATCTTAATATAAAATGTACTATTGAAGATGCAATGATTAAAAAGAATTAAAAATCTTTCCAGCACATTGCTTTGAGCTTCAAAGATCTCTTCTCTCCTTTGAACGTCAGTCTTATTTTTGGGGTTGATGTAAAACATCATTATCGTCAGACGGCGTCATAGCTGAGCAAAGCAAACATTTTCCATGCCATATGTTACCGGCTACAAACAACTGAATCAATATCTCAATATAAAAGTTGTTTGAAGTTGATATTGGAAATGGGGAACACAACATGTTCTGGAATTTTATTAGGACTATGATCAATACAGTCTAAACTGTGTGACCTGTCTACAGATATACAGCTTTTTAAAGAGATAGTTCACCTAAAAATCAAGAGGAGGAGCAAGGACCCCCAGTGCATGTATCAAATTAATATTGTGTAGATATTTCATTTCTAAAGAACGTTATTTTGTGTATTTATATAATACAATGTGTTCGCGTGGTTTATGGTTAAAAAACACATTATTTTCCAGATTTCACTCTCTTCCTGATTTGCACTGATTTGAAAGCTCTGATTGGTCAGCTAATCTGTACGTTGTGATTGCTCTAAATACCTCTGACGTCAACCGGAAATGTGACGCTCCTTACCATGTTTAAAAGATTCTCTCACAATGCAATGCTAACAGGAGTTAACTTACAGGCTGTGAGTCCAAAGCGGGAGGAATTATGATAATGTCGGTCTTGTCCCGGAAATAAACTGTTGCCTACAATCTGTGTGTTTATTGTAGTCCAAGAAAAGAGATTTCCGTTGGAGATGATAACTCGCGTCTTTGTTTACTTTGGGGTTTGTACTTTTTGCATATCGTTAACATGAACTAATACACACGTACACACCAAAGGAAATTTAAAATCGTGAATTGGACCATTGGTTTACTTTTTTATTGACCTATTAATGCATTTTTAAATTACATTTTTCATAAAAAATTGTTTTGCATTAATATAATATTTGGAGGACCCCCAGTAAAGAAGACCCATGCATTATAGTGAAAATTTTTTTACCAATTTGTTGCATTTATTTAAGTCATGGCATGTTGGAGGATGAAATTGTTATTTATGCTGAAATGACTTTTCATTAAGTAATGACTGTGATGCCATTATAAATACACTGTTAGAAAAAATGATCAAAATATACCCTTTAAAAATATATGTAACTTTGAAATAGTATTTTTTTTAGGTACTAATAAGCTCTTTTTGTTCTCAATATGTACCTGTGAGTTACTAATGTGATCTCTTTATAGGTGCAAAGCTTTATTTTTTGAAAGGGTACTGCCCCAGTAACAGTTCGTGTACATATTTTGACCATTTTTTCTGTGTAAGATCTTTTTCGTGAAGACAATGTCAGTGCTGTTTGCCCATGCAAAGTCATTTGCCATAATGCTGAGGTGTATTAGCTGGTTGCCATGAAATTTTACTGTGTAAAGCCACTTTCATGTCTTTATGATGGCTTGTGTCCATCAACCTAGGTCTGAGAATTATTCACCTGTTTTATGGTTCGACACATGAATATTGTTAACAGAACGTTCCCTTACAATCAGTGAAATGTGAAGTATCCTTCATGTAAATACATTAAAGTGTAATATTACGGTTTGTTATGAGTATAGGAAAATACTAGTACTCTTGAGTACTTTTAGGTGCTTTACGATGCAATAGAAGAAACCATTCTTCCATAAATGGTTCCATAAAGAACCTTTAAAGGCGGGGTGCATGATCTCTGAAAGCCAATGTTGGTATTTGAAATCACCTAAACAAACATGCCCCTACCCCAATAGAATCTGGACCTTCTTTTGATAGACCCGCCCCACACATACACAACGCAGGCAACAATGTCAGTTAGTAGACACGCAGCTTACCACTTATTGGCTACAAGTGTGTTTTGGTAGTCGGCCCGACTCCAAGTGTTTTTCACATCCGAAGTTTTTTTGTAGTGAAAAATGTTCCTTTGATTATAAAGCAATGCATAAATCAATGGTTCATTGAGGAACCAAAAATGGTTCTTCTATGGCATCGCTTTGAAGAACCTTTCAAGCACCTTTATTTGTAAGTGTAGTAGTATATGCAATAATGATACTAGTACGTGATAGTAGTTTAGCAAGACCATTATTATGAAGATGAAACAACTACATGTTTTTTTGTTGGCTACTATTAAAGGTGCAGTGTGTAATTTTCAGAAAGAACTTTTGACAGAAATGCAAAATAATATACAAAACTATATTATCAGGGGTGTATAAAGACCTTTCATAATGATCCATTATGTGTTTATCACCTTAGAACGAGACCTTTTTAGAGGGTCCCCTTACATTGAAGTCGCCATTTTGTGCTGCTATTTTTCTACAGAAGCCCTTAAAGGACATTTTTTACTGAGTTGTCACTGACGATGACATGTTTGTCCAGTGGCGGCTAGCTCCTCTATGTGCTTCTAAAGCGAGGGGTGAGCCGTGGACTAAGCCGTTGGTTGCAATTCGCAACCTCACCACTAGATGCCGCTAAAATTTACACACTGCACCTTTAAGTAAATTGTAAAAAGTACACATCCATCATGTCCAGCTATAGTGAACCATCTTAGAAACTTCACTGAAATGTGATTTAATTTAAACTTTATTTGTAGGCTGTAATCTTCTCAAAAAAATTTGTAAACCAATAATCACAGTTTCTGCATTTCCTTCACCACTATAAATAATGTTTTTGTAGTTTTATTTTTAAACCCTAACTCCATTATTGGTGGAATGGGATCCAAAAGTAAACCCTTGACAGTAACAGAAGGCCCCGCTGGAAAGTCGGCAGGTTTATTTTATTCTCCTTGGGGAAATATCTGTCATTCCACAACTTAATTTGTAGGGGTTTCACGGGACATTCGTACAAATCCTCTGACGTTAACTCGCTCCTGCGGGCCGACATCTCTGCAGAATCCATTATTACTGTTTATTTAATACACACCCAGTGAGGTTACCGATTATGTCTGTGTACTTATTGACCTTCAGATTCTCCGATCTGTTCAGTCATTTGCATAATTATTAATCCATTATGTGCCGCTGTTCAGGCACCTAAAATAAAAGAAAGACTTTCATGTCGTGAGCTGCATATTTAATTGATTCGTATGTAATCAGGTTGTCCTGATAGCTGCATATAATTGTTAGTGGTGCTTTTCCAAGTATTGATTTTACTTCAAACTTATAATTTTGGAACCCCTAACCTTAAATACTCATTGCATGTTTGATACAGAATATTAAATTATGCAATTTAAGAGAAACTGATTACAAATCCCACACACTTAAATGAAGGGTCGACCCGAATCGCAGGCAGCAAACTCATATTGAATCCTTTGACCAATAAATGCCCACCTAACAGGAGCACCCTTGCCCTAGCAACAACACGGCAATGCCCTAGCAACCACAAAGCAATGCACTGGAAATCATCCAGAATGCTGTATTATTGTGGCACCGCTGTGTAATTTAGCTATGTAATGAGTTTGTTTTGATCTTCATCAATCACTTATTTGCCAGCGTTAACACATTAAATACGACTGTGTGCCGAATAGAGATACAAGTTCCTTTTTTTTTAAGAAATGGATGTCTTTGGTGTTGTATGTACTGTAGGTAAAGCTTTGCCCACCATCCTTTGTGTTTACCATGGTGATGCACGGTTCAAACACATAAGCGAGAATAAGCAAATGATGGTAAACAATCCTCTCTCTTTCTTTCTCTGTCTCTCGCTCTGTCGCTCTCTCACTGGAGTAATACATTATTGTTTTCTCTCAAGTGTCACTTTCCCTCGACCATCAAAGACCGATTTGTTGTGACGGTTTTTTGACTTATCACTTTGGCATCTCGTACGAGCTCGACGCCCCTGCGGGTTGGCTTCTAGCTGCAAACAAATGACTTTTGATGTCGCAGACGCCGCAATCTCAAAAGCCGATGACACGTCAACGAAATTCCAGCTCGTGTCTGTTGAAGAAACATCAATAACACATTACCTTTTGGATAAGCTTGTGCTAATTAGTTCTCGTAAAAAGGTGTTTTCTTAGTGGACGTACCCGTGCATTGACCTCTACGTCTCCGGGCTTGCTGGTTTGGAGACTCCCAGTGTGTGTGAATGTTTAAATTTAGCCGTTATACTGTCGAGGTTGATAATGAGAGATAGAGACTCGTGCCTTTCCACCCTCGGAGATGTGCGCAGGTAGTCCCAGTTCCCGCGGATTGAATTAATGAGCTCTGTTTTTACCTGCATCTATTTATAGGCTGATAAAGGATGACACTGTGTGAATGCTGGGGGGGGGGGTGACTGTAACCAATTTTTGAGAGGCGTGATTGAGAGAGGCGCTGTAATGTAGTGCAAAGGTGATGAGCATGGGGTGATTTCGAATAAAGGAGGGAGGATGATAAGAGCCGGTTTATAAGGGATCATAACTGTGCAGATAGGAATTACATAATGTCCATGTAGTTTCCTGGTGGTCTAAATTGAAATATTGCAGCTTTGGTTATCTCAATGATTTGGAATAACCGAATGATTTTAATATAAAAAAATGATGTAGTCTAAGTTTTAGATTGATTCAGATGGCAGTAAGTCTTTGCCTGATGTGTGGAAGATGATTAATGATGAGAAATAATGTACAGTATGAAAAGTAATCTTTTGTTGGTAAATATATTTTAATATAAAAAAATGAAAGCATGATTGTATCGCATAAGCTATTACATATTGATTCTTCAATATCATGCAAGCAAGATTTTAACTTGTTTAGCCACACTGCAAAAAAAATGACTTTCTTACTTAGTATTTTTGTACAAATATCTAATAATTAATTTTTAAATCAAGATGCATTTTCTTAATGAACAAAATTACCTAAAAATATTTATTATTTAGACAAAAAATATAAAATTTAAGTGAATTTTAAAAAAAATAAGTTTACCTTTTTAAACCCCCAATTCATGAAAAATGTAAGAAACAAATTTCTTAACCCATTGGCAGATATTTTGCTTGTGTTAGATACAAATGTGTGACTTATTTTCTTAGGTAATTTTGCTCATCAAGAAAATGCATCTTGATGTAAGAATGTTTAGATATTTATACTGAAAATAAGACAAAAATACTACACTGCAAAAAATGACTTTCTTACTTAGTATTTTTGTCCTATTTTCAGTAGAAATATAAAAAAAATTCTTAAGTGAAGATGCTTTTTTATCAGCAAAATTATCATTTTTTTTATTTAAACAAAAAATATACAATTTAAGTGAACCTGTGCTCAAAACAAGCAAAAATATCTGCCAATGGGGTGAGAAAAAATCCTGAAATAAAATTTCTCTTTCTTAAACACTTTTTCTCACACCATTGGCAGATTTTTTTTGCTTGTTTTAAGCACAAATTCACTTAAATTGCATATTTTTTTGTCTAAAAACTAGACATATTTTCTTATAGATCATTTTGTTCATCAAGAAAATACATCTTTATATAAGAATTTTTTGATATTTCTACTGAAAACAAGACAAAAATACTAAGCAAGTCATTTTTTGCGGTGTATAGTTAAAGCTGCAAAGTGTTTTTGCAGACGAATTCCTGTTCCAAATTTTTTGCACGGTAAAAAATACGACCTTACGGTGTGACAATCACGTTTACACACTGCCTCCGAATTCTCCGAATGTATATCCATATCCATACACAAAAAAATGACTTTCTTACTTAGTGTTTTTGTTCTATTTTCAGTAGAAATATAAAAAAATTCTTAAATGAAGATGCTTTTTTTATCAGCAAAATGACCTAAAAAAATATTTATTATTTAGACAAAAAATATACAATTGAATTTGTGCTCAAAACAAGCTAAAATATCTGCCAATGGGGTGAGAAAAAAATCCTAAAAAAATTCTCACACCATTGGCAGATTTATTTATTTTTTTGCTTGTTTTAAGCACAAATTCACTTAAATTGCATATTTTTTTGTCTAAGAACTAGACATAATTTCTTATAGATCATTTTGTTCATCAAGAAAATACATCTTTATTTAAGAATTTTTAGATATTTCTACTGAAAACACGACAAAAATACTAAGCAAGAAAGTCATTTTTTTGCGGTGTATAATTAAAGCTGCAAAGTGTCTTTGCAGACGAATTCCTGTTCCAAATTTTTTGCACTGCAAAAAATACAACCTTACGGTGTGACAATCCCGTTTACACACTGCCTCCGAATTTTCATCCGTCATAAAAAATTAGGATCAGGTTAAATTTTCTGCATCTCTTGCATCCGTAGCAAGCATTTGGAGAGGTGTTTTGACATTCAGAGCATCAAACAAGCAAAATCGTCCTCAAAATCTAGAATAGCATCTGACAAGTTGATCCACTTTGTCTCGCAGCACAAAGTATGACAAATAAGGTGCAGAATACAAAGAGATAGAATATAAAGACATTGTAGTTGACATGATTGTCAAGTATGGTGGTCCTCAGTCCCTGCCAGCTGAGAGACTTGAACCGGCCAAAGATTATACAGTTTTGTGCCAAACCAGGGGTTTTTAAACTTTATGATTGCAGGGACCCCACATATGATAAATGTTTAGCGAGTTACCCCTTTCCTAAAATGTATATCCATATCCATACACAAAAAAATGACTTTCTTAGTTAGTATTTTTGTCTTGTTTTCAATAAAAATATGTAAAAATTCTTAAATTAAGATCTCTTGATAAGCAAAATGACCTAGGAAAATAAGTCTAGTTTTTAGACAAAAATTATTAACTTTAAGTAAATTTGTGCTTAAAACAAGCAAAAAAACCTGCCAATGGAATAAGAAAAAATTTCTTGAAATAAGTTTAAACACTTAATTAAAGAAAAATTCTCTTATTCCATAAGCAGATTTTTTTTTTGCTTGTTTTAAGCACAAATTTGCTTAAATTTTATAGTTTTTGTGTAATTGTAATATTATATATTAATATTATAAATGTATATTATGTTGGAAAACCCCTAAACCATGGGTTCCCAAACTTTTCAGCGTGCGGCCCCCCTTGTGTACAGTACTTTTTTATCGCGGTCCCCGATAGAAAATTTATGCCAAAACAGTTTTAAAATGTAATATTTTAATTAAACAAAACATATAAAATTAGTAGTGCTGTTGGTTAGTTGGCTTATTATTTTTTAGGTTTAATTACACAGAATTCATGATAAATGAATGTATTTTATAAAATGTCATAAAACTGGGGCCCCCCTGGCACCATCTCGCGGCCCCCAGTTTGAAAACCACTGCCCTAAACAATCGCTAATGTCATTCATCCAATCCCAAAGTGAATAGTGCTGACATTATGAAGACTGCGTTTTGTATGGCTTTGTGTATTTTTTTGCAAACTGATTGGATAACACGCATCGGATTCAGTTTGCAAGGTTTCTGTGTGTGACGAATTTGCAGGATGACGAATATGGAAAAAATCCTGGACTACAGTTTTGGACTACAGTATGCAAATATATTTAGACTACATAACCAGCATGGTGACCTTCATCAGACTACTCTATTTTGGTTTAAGCAAAATTCAATAGCTTAAGGTGGAAAAATGATTAATATATTTTCATATATTTAATTAATCAATTTTGTTCATTTAATATTGATCTTATGTACATTTAGACTCATTCAGGTCGTGGGGATTTCAGTGAATTAGTTGAATCAATTGACAAATTGTTCTTAATGATTCATTAGTGAATACTTTGGGGCAAATTTGAATTGATTTTTGTAAGCGCTTAAACGATTAGGAAGGTGATGG
Organism: Misgurnus anguillicaudatus; assembly: GCF_027580225.2. Lineage (NCBI taxonomy): Eukaryota > Metazoa > Chordata > Actinopteri > Cypriniformes > Cobitidae > Misgurnus > Misgurnus anguillicaudatus. The sequence continues at coordinate 28,942,149 of NC_073361.2, read as the reverse complement.
AAATTCACTGGTTAAAGTGTGGTAACCATGTGAAAGGTTTCAGATTAGTGTAAGGAATACTGCAGATATTGCATGCTAAATGTTTCATCGGTCGAGACCAGGCTGTTATACATGTTGAGCATGCATGCTTTCTAAGATTAAAGCAGGAAACTATCAAACTTTGAGTTTGCATTTTTGCAACATGCCCTGGAGCTGTAGATAAAGCAAAACTGATGAACAAAGAAAGCTTCGCAACATCCTTAGAAATATTTGTTTAAAATTTAATGTCAAGCACCATTTGCAATCTATTTTATGTGTAATCCGACATATTTCCGAGTGAAACGGCATACTAAACAGAAAAATAAGTAGGTTGGCACTTGATTTGAACTCTTGGGTATTAGTCTATAAATATGAAGTACTTACAAACAAAACAACCTAATAGTGCATATACGTGCCCTTTTTACTTTTTTTAGAAGCGGGCTGTTTATTAAAAACGTCCTATCTTTATCTCAAACTACATTTACATAATCAAATCAAGTGTGGCGCCATTTGACACTAGTTTCTTCATTACAAAAATTAGTATGCAAATGAGATCCTATGAAAATAAGCCAAATTAATCCTTTCTTCTCCAATGTACGTCAGTGTCACTATTGTTGAATAAATTATATCCAAAGTTATTTCAACATTGATATTGGAGTCAGTCAGCCTTGGTTCCACTTTAAGAAGTCTCAATAACAGTGTTTCAATAATGTCTGCTATAGACCCGCAGAGAGAGTAATTATAAACGATTCAGTTCAGGGATCCATTTAACGCATCATTGAAACATTTAACACGTAAATGCATCCGTAAATGTGGCAATATTATGAGGGTCATTCATTTTTTCAGGTCACACGGTGCATTTTCCACAGGTTTGTGAATTTCACCTGCGTACATTAGGCACATTTTCAATATTTATCTAGCGTTAATGTTACATGTGAAATAACTGCGGCCTAAATTAACTTTTTTCTGTTTGCCCATTTTCTTTTACATTTGCAAGTAAATTGAGAAATCTTTCATTTGTGTCAGACTAATTTAAACCGTATATCATGTTGCAATTTCAGTCGGCCAGTAACTTAATTTTATGTTCTTTCCAAGCTCGATTTTAACTCGGCTGTTTGACGTTTATAAAACACATGCCTAAAGTTTTCAAACGCATTTTATATGCTAGATATTAGACAGCCTAGTCTCACAGGAATATATCAAAATATCTTGTGCCATACAACACAATCTCATGGTAATTTGCACTTTTTTACAAGTTGGCTAATTTATATAAATTCGTACAAAGTGAATCGTGCAAAAACTTACGTTTATTGAAAAATAAAACGATAGTAAACCCCACCCTAAACCCTAATGCAGGGCTAGTCAACTAGCGGCCCTCCAATCATCTCTATCTGGCTTGCCAGTCATCTTTGTGGTTACTACCTGTTCACTGTAAATGACAAATGACGGCCAATAAACCAAAAAAAAGTCAGAAATGGGCTGCGTGGGATGCCAACCATCTGCGGGTGCGTATTTATCAGATCCAATTTGAGCTTTGGATGCATAAAAAATAAACTTGTGCGACTAAACCGTGTGACACGTTAATCGGAAGTGATGTATTTCAGTGCGTCCCAATCAAAACACTGTGTGCAAGGTGAAAATTATTCATCCTTTTTTGTTTAACTTTATCAGTAACACTTAATCCTTTAAAAGCGAAGTAAAATAATAAGTATGAATACATGCATAGATTAAAGGATGTTTGCCTTGACACGGATTTATGATTAAACTGAAATTTTGTTACGACTTCCACTAGAGGGCGAACTCCGACCGTCGTGTCTGGATGTAGTGTACATTTAAAAGGCAGTTTAGCCTATATATCTTAAAAATATTAAAAAAGAAAACATGAAGTGCAATTTTAGTCATTAGGAGAAGACTGGCTATATGTTGTAAATACTTAAAATGTAACAAGTTAAAAAATTTTAAACAAAGTAGGGGCTCTACATGCGTTGTGCAATGTTCATAAGTATTACAATTTGGTTCTTGTAATGTTAAACTGCAATTGTTTTAAAATATTAAAAATAAAATGAATTTTCAGTCATTAAAAGTCAAAATACTGGATACAAGAAGTGTGCATCTTTTTTTTGAAAATGCATGATTTTTTTATTTATGACCTATAACAAAAAGTAAAAAACAACATAAGTTATAACATATGTAATAATATATACGTCCAGGGCACGAAGCTCCCATTCCACCAAATCCCAAAGATGCTCTATTAGGTTGAGATCCGGTGACTGTGGGGGCCATTTTAGTACAGTGAACTCATTGTCATGTTCAAGAAACCTATTTGAAATGATTCGAGCTTTGTGACATTGTACATTATCCTGCTGGAAGTAGCCATCAGAGGATGGGTACATGGTCAGAAACAATGCTCAAGTAGGCCGTGGCATTTAAACGATGCCCAATTGACACTGAGGGGCCTAAAGTGTGCCAAGAAAACATCCCCCACACCATTACACCACCACAAGGCATGATGTATCCATGTTCTCATTCTGTTTACGCCAAATTCTGACTTTACCATCTGAATGTCTCAACAGAAATCGAGACTCATCAGACCAGGCAACATTTTTTCAGTCTTCAACTGTCCAATTTTGTTGAGCTTGTGCAAATTGTAGCCTCTTTTTCTTATTTGTAGTGGAGATGAGTGGTACCCGGTGGGGTATTCTGCTGTTGTAGCCCATCCGCCTTAAAGTTGTGCGTGTTGTGGCTTCACAAATGCTTTGCTGCATACCTCGGTTGTAATGAGTGGTTATTTCAGTCAAAGTTGCTCTTCTATCAGCTTGAATCAGTCGGCCCATTCTCCTCTGACCTCTAGCATCAACAAGACATTGTCGCCTACAGGACTGCCACATACTGGATGTTTTTCCCTTTTCACACCATTCTTTGCAAATCACGAGTATGAGATAGTGTTGTACTGGCAGAAAATATATCAATATATTTCTGACATCCTTACTTTTTTAAGAGGAAGCAGTTTAAAACCATCTTGATTCAGTAAAAATCTCTTCTTTATGCAGTTAATTACCTCTGATGGTGTAAAGTGTGTGTCTGTGTATGCGTGTAACATCTTTCTACTGTCATATATAAGCTCCGTGCTCTGCCATTATCCTCGGATCGACTGCGGCTCTGGACAACCGCTGCATTAGCTGACAAATACCACCCCTGGTTGCTATTATACCCCCTGATAACCAGAGTTTGATTACCCCTATTCAAACCCAAGTAGCAACATGCTATTAACTTATGATGAACACATTGTGGATCACCGCTGTCTGGTTGGATTCATGACGCATCTTGGTCGCAGGCGGAACTAAGCTTGCTGGAGCGAGCGGTCGATGGTTTGAATGATCTGAATGATTTGTATTAAGGTAGAAGCTGTGAACTAAATGAAATTTTAAGTTGTGTTGATGGCATTAGTGTGGTGTTAATTGAGAAACTGATCATTTCTGGGTCTTGTCAGATTGTCGATTGTCTTCGGGATGGCAGCTGGTTAGATTTAAATGTGGATTTAAGAAGCGTGAAGGATTCATCGCCTTTGAGCTTTTGCATGAAACAAATGCACGACACAATTCTGTTTTATTAATAGTTGTCAGAGCAGGTTGCATGACCTTGTTTATCCACAGATTTTTTTGCACTCTTGTAAGGTCTCTCTGTCTTTCTCTCTCAACAAACAAATCCATATCTCTTACAAAGCAATTGCTTTAGTGGAAATGACTAAAACATTGGTTTTATTAAAGCATTTGCAGCTAGGCTGCATACAAATAGTGCAGATATAAAGAAAAAGAGGTAACGCTGCGTGCACACTATCAGTGACTAGCAATGCAGAAGCTTGATGACTTCTGGTGACACGATTGACAGTGACTGATGGCGACAGGAACTGAGCATGTCCATCTAAATGACAAAAGTTCAATTTTATGCAATTGAGGAGCGACTTTCAGGAACGAGTACCAATGGGAGTAAAGCAGTACAGGCAAAGATACTTAAAGCCCCCCTTACCAAAAAAATGCACTTTTAAATGTGTTTCTAGCAGAAAATTAGTTGCCTGTGTGTGTGTGCAGAAACATCCTGTAATTATACAAATCCATCTATTCTTCTGTGTTTAATCTCCTTTAAACCACAACGGTCACACAAAACAGGCTGTTGGGATCCCCTATCAATGTGATGTCACATTGATTATGCCCAACCCAGGACCGCTCACAGACTCCACCTTATGAGCGCGTAGTTCAACCTTCAGCAAGAAACACATGTTTTGCTGTAACCCAAAGCACACGTGTAAGCGCTCTACCCCCTACTTTGCATACGGGGAGGGGAACAGAAGCTGTCTTTGCATTTAAGTGGCACGTTTTTCATTTTAGCCACAAATGACCATGTTCAACATCGTATAATGAAAGATCTGTGGTGTATTTTGAGCTGAAACTTTACAGACACATTGTGGGGATACCAGAGACTATTTTTATATTGCTGAAAACACATAGGTTAGGGGCCCTTTAATATTAACAATATTAATAAGATGCATCATTGTTTTTGATAAGAAAGGGGGGGAGATCGTAACCAGTGATGCGTGGGTCTATCTATAAACAACTTGCACCCGACCAACGTTTTCAACTAACCCGCCCGCAACTCGGGCTGCATACATTTTGTTGTATCCGACCTGCTTCCTGGCCCGCATTTTTTAAAAGTAGTAATTGTTTAAAATAGCTAATTGGCATCTTTATTTCAAATGACCCGATTGACCACGACTCGAAAATCACGAAAAATATTTGTGGATGACTTGTAATCACGAGTAACCGCAGGTGACCGCAGACACCCGCTCTTTTTGGATCAACCCACGCATCAATGATCGCATCACTGACCTTCCAGTAAAAAGAGCCAATTGTCAATCGGAATCCTCTGGGAAAGGGACTTTGCCTTGCTCTTAAATGATTACTCCACTTTCATTAAAAAAATTTATAATTTACTCACTCCCATGTCATCCAGGATATTTATGTCTTTCTTTGTTCAGTGGAGAAGAAATTACGTTTTTTGAGGAAAACATTCCAGGTTTTTTCTCCATATTAGTGGACCTCAACAGTTTATAGCTTCAATGCAGCTTTAAAGGGCTCTAAACGATCCCAATCCACAGCATAAGGGTCTTATCTTGCAAAACGATCGTCATTTTGCCAAAAAGAGTACTTTTAAACCACAACTTCTCGTTCTGCACTAGCCGTATGAAGCGCCAGCGCGACTTAGTTTACGCATTACGTAATCACGTCAAAAGGTCACGCATGACGTATCTTAAACTACCGCTTCAGTGTTTACAAGTGTGGATTAAGAGGACTGTTCTGACGTTGAAGTATGTGAAACGATACTAATTAATGTATTTGTGTCAGTTTATTGTTCAAATTAGTCCGCAAGTGTGCGTTTCACGTATGTAACGCGTGACCTTTCGACATGATTACGCAATACGTAAGGTCGCGCTGGAGCATCACATAGCTAATGCAAGACAAGAGGTTGTGGTTTAAAAGTACTTATTTTGCCGAAATGATGATTGTTTGCTAGATAAGACCTTCGTTATCCCTCGGTTGGGATCGTTTAGAGTCCTTTGAAACTGCATTGAAACTGTAAACTGTTGAGGTCCACTAATATGGAGAAAAATCTTGGAATGTTTTCCTCAAAAAACTTAATTTCTGCTCGACTGAACAAAGAAAGATAAAACATATTGGGAGTAATTTATCGGGATTTTTGTTTATGAAAGTAGAGTAATCCTTTAAAGAGTAACTAAACCCTAATCCAACTTTTTTATTAACTGATCTGTAAGAATGGGGCTTTATTTGTGCTCTTCATTAATTTTAGTAAGTTTTTTGACATTTGGGTATAAAGTGTTTCAATACTACAATATATGGTATAAAAACGTCTAAGTGCTGCCCTCTTCAGGTTGAACGGTATCTACTGCAGTTGAATTTTCCTATTGGATGTTGGGTCCAAAAAATACCTCGTGATGTAAGCAGGTTCAAGCTCACCGCGCCCTTGTTACGATCTCACCACACACTTGGTAATAGCTTAGGTCGTCCCCTCTATCTCCGTTGGGATCTGTCCACTTTTCTTGCATTTTTCAAATATTGCCAGTGGGTGGACTCAGGCTCTGACCAGAGGTTTAGTTACACTTTAACAAGACATGGAGGCGTTGCAAATATGGCGGCGGAGTGACGCAGCCTCCTTTAAAGGACTTTGGTGCAGGTCAATATGTGAACAACAAAATTGCTGGTGGTGTGCACGCAGCTTAAAGGATTATTCCATTTTCTTGAGAGAAAAATCCAGATGGTTTGCTCACCACCGTGTCATCCGAAATGTTGATGCCTTTTTTTGTTCAGTCGAGAAGAAATGTTTTTTGAGGGAAACATTGCAGGATTTTTCTCGTTTTGATGGACTTTGATGGACACCAACACTCAACACGTAAGAGTTTTATTCAACGGAGTATCAAAGGACTCTAAACGATCCCAAACAAGGCATAAGGGTCTTATCTAGCGAAACGATTGTCATTTTTGACACAAAAAATAAAAAAATATGCACTTTCAAACTACAACTTCTCATATTCCTCCGGTCCTGAAAGCGTAAGCGTGACCTCACGCAATACGTCATGACGTCAAGAGGTCACAGAGGACGAACGCAAAATTTCGCCCCAGTGTTTACAAGTGTGTTGAAAGAGGACCGTTCCTACGTTGTTGTATGTCAACTGATAGTAATTAATGACTTTGTGTCAGTTTATTGTTTAAAATGGTCCGCAAATTTGCGTTTTATATATGTAACACGTGACCTCCCTACGTCACTACGCATTTGCGTTAGGTCGTGCTGGACCGGACCTAGACGAAAGGTTGTGGTTTAAAAGTGCATATTTTTATTTTTATTGTCAAAAATGACAATCGTTTCACTAGATAAGACCCTTATGCCTCGTTTGGGATCGTTTGTAGTCATTTGAAACTGTTACGTGTTGAGTTGAGTGTTGATTGTTGGTGTCCATTAAAATGAGAAAAATCCTGCAATGTTTTCCTCAAAAAACATAATTTCTTCTCGACTGAACAAAAAAAGACATCAACATTTTTGGATGACATGGTGTTGAGTAAATTATCTGGATTTTTCTTTTAAGAAAATGGAATATTCCTTTAAGATGCATGTAGTCTTTCTCTCCCTGTATCTTTCTATGTCTTTCTCTCTCTCTCTCTCTCTCTCTCTCTCTCGTTTTATCTTTTAAAAGAGTCTTTACATTGCCAACGCACAGGAACATTACATATTTACATACAATTGCGCATGTTAATCTCTCTGTCTTTCTCTCTCTATGTCTCTCTCTCTCTCTCTCTCTATCTCTCTCTCTCACACACTGAGGGTTAACATTGACAGCTGCACAGCGCTCGACTCATTGGTATGTCTGAGGGAGAACTGAATGAGAGAATTGAACAGAGAATGCAGATGGGAAATAAAGCACTGGCCGGAAGATGCCCTCATCATTAAACCAACACCTGCTTCACTCCACAGCACCAGCACGTCAATTAAACTGAGGGAAAAGCTGGCGAATTAGCTAGTTTCTATTCATTTTCAACAGGTGGAGGATTTGAAAACACATTTTGCATACAAAGTAGCATTACAAGTAGAGCTAGTGTAAAACAGTGTGAACATTACGGTTTGTGTTTCCGATGGATCTTTAAAAGGGTTCCTCTCCAATCCGACACATGATCCGAGAATTCGCCAATCTATGGTTACAAATAGTCTTGCGACGATCTCCAAACTGCTTTCTGTGTAGCCCAACCCTATTGAACGCTCTAGCTGATTGTTTGTCGCTATCCGCCTCTATATTTCTGTCTGGTTGCAGCAGGCTGAAGACAGTGAGTCACAATGTGTTGGCTGTCACACCTGTCTCTCTCTCCCACTGGCCACTGTTGGCCAAATATAGTCTTCTCCTGTGGAGAAAAGCACTATGGGATGGCTCACGGCGCCTGGAGTTTCTCCCGCATGCGTCCGTGGTCATGACAGGGTGCTAGTATTTGCTTAAAGCGTTCGTGTGTGCGGTAGAAGAATGCTCGTGGTTTATACTGTAGCATTAAAATAAATGTTGGCGGTTATTACAATTCGACCTTGGTTTGCATTTGTAATCCGTACTTGTCCTTTTTTGGCCCGTTCACACAATGTAGCAGATGTTTCTTGTTTACAACCAAGCTAGGGAATTTTAGGACCGAAGCCACCGAGAGATATTCTCACAAGTGCGTCCCTCGATGGGCGAGTGATTTGAGCTTTTGTGTTTTAAAACCCTTGAGCGTAAAGGACACAAACTAGTCGAACGTTCCCGGGAGTTCGAAGTGCTTCCAAGGAAACCGGAAACGTGGTCTTATCACAAAAACACACAATCACGCACTTCTTTATAGTACCGTTCTGTCCCAGTTTGATGTGAAGTGATGACCGTACGAGACATGAAAAGACTTTGGATGTTTGCGATTCATTAATGCTGAAGTATAATGTCGTATTCAGCAGTTTGAGGGGAGAAGAGCTCCCGACTGTATTATCAGGAGACAAAAAGCTTCTTGTTTTGCAGCCTCAGGTTTTTGCGAGCCGGACTTTATGAATTTAGGGAGCTTGTATTATTTCTTTCTTTTTTGTTTGTTTGTTTACTCCTCCTTCATTTCTTTCTTGCCCCCTCTTTTATCTTTTAAATTGAAGGGAGTTATACACTCCTAAAAGGAAAGGTCCTAAAAGGGTTCTTTGCAGCGATGCCATAGTGCAGCGTTTCCCAATCCCAATCGTGGTCTTCGAGTACCCCCTCACAAAATATTTTAGATGTCTTCTTATTTAACACACCTGATTTAACTCATCGGCTTGTTAGGGAGACATGTTAGCTGGTTCTGGTACTGTAGGAGGCTGATGAGGTGTCATCAGGAGGGTGACATCTTAAACATTCTTGGAGGGGATACTTGAGGACCAGGATTGGGAAACACTGCGGCAAAGAGGAACAATTTTTTCGGTTCTCCAAATAACCTTTTAAGGTATTTTAGAGTTATTTTAAAGGTGACATAGAATGATTGAACGTAGTATTTATCCTTGTTCTGTGATGTGACATGTAGACAAAAATTTTTTTGTTTGGGTCCGTAATGCCTTAGAAGCTTCCAAAAAACCTCTCTAAGAAAGCTCTATTAGGGTGGGGGATTTTAAACAAGTGCTTTTGCACCTATTTGGCTCCTCCTACTGGCTAAACTTGCAGAACTTATTACTGATTGGCTGACTTTGCTGCCACTCAAAAAATGTAGCCAATTATTTTAAAGTGGAAGGGCAGTTAGATGCCTGTGATGTCATAAGCATCAGTTTTTCAGATTAGGCTGTTTTCTGGCTGACATTTCTAAAAGAGGAATTTCTATGAGACTGAGATGTTTAGCATGTTTAGCACTTTTTGTATGTTTGTGAATGTGGGTAGACTACCATTATTTAACAAAGACAAGGTAAAATCCTACTTACAGGTTTTTCATTCTCTGTCCCCTTTAAGGTTCTGTAAAGAACAATTTCTTTATATATTTTTTAGCTTTAGTCCTGTATTCTCTTTGGGGGAACTTTATGTACTGTGTAGGTCTGCAGAGCCTTTTCACCCAAAAATGGGTGGACTATTCCTTTAAAAATAAAGGATACTGCAAAGCAATCCCATTTTTTCATGCCCCCAACCCTCTACATCTATCTTTCCATTTGATTTTGCCATTACGCTGACAAGCATGTTGAAATGGAGCAAGCAAAATTGAAATAATTATTTGACACAAGAGAATATATAACTACCTTATTTGCCATTGTAAGCGTATTTTTGAAATATTTTTTTATATAAAATTATTAATGGAACATGTTATGCATCTTTATTTGAGCTCAGACCCCTGCCGGCTGGGAATCACTGCCATAGAGGAACCATTTTTTACCATTTAGTCAAATGGCGCTTTTCCATTGCATAGTACCCCACGGTTTAGTTTGGGTCGGGTCAGCTCCCCTCACTTTGGCGTGGTTAGCTTTTCCATTGAGTTTAGTATCACTTCGCAGTAGGAGGGATTATAGGCATGTTGTTATATTTGCGTTGCATACTGCTGTGACATCATACAAGTGAGAGCGTTGTTGTACATTCCCATACATTTATTTATTTCTCAGTCCACCACAAAATTAAAATTGGTCACCACAATCATATGTTTGCACATCGCGTTTATAACTACCTCTGTCTCACATGACAGTTTCTGTTCAAACACCCGTGGCGTCAGTCGAATGAAGTTGTGCATTTAAGCATATATAATGCCTACGTGCACGTCGCGAATGTGCCGCCACAAACTGCAAATATGGAAAAACTGTTCTGGTGTTCCCGGTTCTCAACCTGTGGATGTTTTCATCGCTAAAAGGGAGTTTGGGAACTTATGCAGAGCACAGATGACACCATGTTTGCTCAAGACAGCGCAGGCTAGCAGTAAGCTAAAGCTAATTCTTTAGCGAGGACGCTGATGACGATTCTCTCAGACCAATCAGTGATCTACAGTGTTTTTGCGTCACGTTTGGTATCAGCTCGGGTCGCTTGGAACCCCAACTGAGGTGGTACGAAAAAAAGTATTGGGTACTACGTTCTGCACCCAATGGAAAAGCTCCCAAAAGTAAGCTGACCCGACCCAAACTAAACCAAACCGTGGGGTACTATGCAATGGAAAAGCGCCAAAAGGGTCTAAAGGAACCATTTCTTTTTTATCTTTTTATAGTCTTGTATCCACTACAAGAAACCTTTTATGAAACCGAAAGTTTCTTCGGATGTTAACTCTTTCCTCGCCATTAATGAATAAACTAGTCAATTAAGAGAAAAAACGCTTTCCTGACAATGACGAGTATTTCTGGCTTTCCGCAATACCGCTATTATCCACTAGGTGCGCTCTTCTGCAACTTTTAAAACCTGGGATTATTTCCCTAGGGAAAGCTGTAGTCCGTGTAAGTTTTGAGGATCGCTTTGAATCTGATCTCTATCAAAAGTCCGTGACAAAAATGAAATTATTTCAGCTTTTTGCTCAAAATTAGGTGTTTTTGAAGAGAACTAATGAAGGTAGGATGATTTTTTTTTTTTTTAAAGCAGAGGGTCTGTTCCTTCATTTGATAAATTGTATGTTTATATATTTAAAGAAGAACATTTTCTGAAAGGCATTAAACTTTTGTGAAAATCATGATCATCATGCTGGCGCTGGTTGGCAACTGGGGGAAGGAGTTAAAGGTTCTTTATTTAAGAGCACAGTACATTTTGTGTCACAGAGAGGTACTTTATGAAGGTTTATGAACTTTTATTTTAAAGATCGATAAAGTTTTTATTGTGTGGATCTTGTAGTGGATGGATGCTAATATGTCAAAAGCTTCTCGAACATTTGGTTCTTCTGTTTATGTTTGTATTGCACGAGCCTATGACGATGGTTGAGGGAGAATGAGTTGAACGTGATGTTCTGCGTATGAGATGTTTAGAGCAGGCGGGGGAATACAGCTAAGCGTGACGCATCAGAAACATGAAGTGTGGAGTCATCATCAGCGACATCACGACACATCAGCATCCTTCATGAGATTTTACAGTGTGCACATTCAAATCCAGCTGGAATTTTTTATGTTTTAATTGTTAAAATAAGGAAGTTTTTAAGAACCACCGATCCAATGAAATAAGATACCATGGTAGTACTGTAATGATGTGGTACTACAGTACTATGGTTCTTTATAATTACCATACTGTTTATCATATTTACAAGGTACTTCGAAGATACCACACTCTAAAAATGGCTGGGTTATTTTTGACCCATAATGGGTAAATATTGGACAGAATATGTGCTGGGTTAAAAATTGACCCAATGCTGGGTTATTTTAACCCATACTGCTGGGTTATTATACCCCATGGTTGCATAACAACAACCCAACATTGGGTCATTTTTAACCCAGCACGGTGTAATTTTTAACCCAGCACGTGTTACCCATTATGGGTCAAAAATAACCCAGCCATTTTTAGAGTGCATATTGTAACCAAAATTAATAAAGATTATCACCAAAGTGAGGTCTTTATTAAGTTGGAACGCCTCATTATTGGCTTTAGGGGATCAGTCAAGACATTTTGCTCTTGTAGGGTTGTAAGGGAAGGTAAGCAGCTGTATGTTTAAAAATTAACTTTGACAAAGCTGGTTCTTTATTTGTATATGGTTATTAAACTAGCAACTTATTTTTACCACTTGCCATGGGTTACAACCCCTGTTTATACCTGTCTACGAGACAAAGCTTCTTCCTTGGCTGTGTTTCCCGCTTGTTCCCTGCTTCTCTCTTTCCCTGAGGAATAACAGTGATAATAAGGTACAAACAGTCTGAATAATTCATGCCACTGTCTGTTGCTGCTGCGCTGTAGTTAACTTTAAGATTCAAGTTTTATGAATATAATATCCGTTGAATTAACATTAGTCACTCTATAAACAAGACAAATGGGAAACGATACCTAGATTACAATAAGGCTGAATTTACAATGCACCCAATTTTCCGATTTGTTGACTATATTTTTTTTTTGACAACCCACATCATCTCTTAAAAAAGCGATTCGTATCTGATATCCGCATATGTGAAAGTAAAATATCTGTAAATTTTTAACATTTATTTCTGTAACAAGACATGAAACTTCAGCATTACTCCACTAGGCGGAGCCGTCGTCATCCAATGCGCTGCTAAGAAAAGTCATGTGATCGCAGGTGGTGTCGCTTTTTCAATGATATACGACACTTGATCTTGAATATCCTATTCATATCTGATTTATTTTTACTTATGAATGAGGCCAAAATGGTCAAAAATTGCCCCAAGCTGTTACTGCAGCAGTACCATTTTTAAACCTCCTAATATGCACAATTTAGGTACTGATATGCGCTCTTTGGTACCAATATGTACCTCTGAGGTACTAATATGAACTCTTTAGGTGTACTTTTAAAAGGGTACCGCCCCAGTGACCATTTTTCGACCATTTCATTTTGGGCTTTTAAATTTCAAATATTTTTCTGTGTATACACTGCAAAAAATGAATTTCTTACTTAGTATTTTTGTCTTGTTTTCAGTAGAAATATCTAAAAATTCTTAAATGAAGATGTATTTTCTTGATGAGCAAAATGACCTAAGAAAATAATACTAGTTTTTAGACAAAATATATACAATTTAAGTGCATTTGTGCTTAAAACAAGCAAAAATATCTGCCAATGGGGTGAGAAAATTTTACTTGAATTAAGTGTTTAAGAAAAACGAAATCTTATTTCACAATTCTCACCCCATTGGCAGATAATTTAGCTTGTTTTAAGGACAATTTCACTTAAATTGTATATTATTTGCCTTAAAACTAGACTTATTTTCTTAGGTCATTTTGCTCATCAAGAAAAAGCATCTTAATTTAATTTAAAAATATTTCTACTGAAAACAAGACAAAAATACTAAGTAAGAAAGTCATTTTTTGCAGTGTATGCCATTCATTTTTGTTCATTCAAAATATATACACTGCAAAAAATTATTTTCAAGAAAAAATGTCTTAGTTTTTTGCCTTGTTTTGAGTAAAAATATCTAAAAATTCTTAAATTAAGATGCTTTGTCTTGATGAGCAAAATGACCTAAGTAAATAAGTCTAGTTTTTAGACCAAAAATATCAAATTTAAGTGATTTTTGCATAAAACAAGCAGAAAAATCTGCCAATGGGGTAAGCAAATTTTTCTTGAATTTAGTGTTTAAGAAAAATGTTTTTTTTTGCTTACCCCATTGGCAGACTTATTTTCTTGGGTTGTTTTGCTCATCAAGAAAAAGCATCTTTATTTAAGAATCTTTAGATATTTTTACTGAAAACAAGACAAAAATACTAAGATTTTTTTTCTTGAAAATCATTTTTTGCAGTGCATGCCTAAACTATTTTGGTAGTGTTTGCATGTATTTATACCAATAGATGCTGTAAATGCATTCGATCTATATGTACTACATGATAATACCGTAATTACTAAATCAATCACTAAATCATAGTAAGGGCTTTAATTATTTCCCCTGTACACACGAGTATGATCATCATTGACTTGGTGTTGCGTGTTTGATTCGTTATTACTGGATTGTCTTATATTGCGTCATAGTTAATTTTGTTTGTTGTGGTGTTTATTGAATCATTTTGCGTTGCATTTAAATGCCCTGGGATGTTTTCTTATTATATGATTTCTTTCAGGAAGCATGTGTGGGAATTAGTTCATGAGAATTTTTTAAGTTTTACATATGCCGAGTTACTTCATATACTTTTCAGTATGATTCATAACATTAAGAATCTGTGATGTGCTTGGATCCTCTGGGGAATGTGATTAATTGTAAGATCGTCTCAGCTTGTTTTTACTGTCATGGATCAGTGAGACCTCCAGAGATCATCCGTAATGTCTTCTGTGATGAGCAAACATCCGTCTTGATCTTTCAGAGATGCCAACCGAGCTGTTAGCGTGGCTAATCACATTGAAAAACGTAAAAATGACAGGAGGTTGGTATGAAAGACTGATTGGGATCAGGAACTTTATCATAGCACCACGGCTTAATGGACTATGTTTAACTGCTATGCCACGACTTCATTGCCCATCCTGTGTTATTGGCTTGCTTGTCGTGTTTCTTAACCTAACCTCACCCCAAGTGCTCAATCGCTCAATATTACTACAGGTAACACACTAATTACATGTGATTGTTAAAGGATTGGTCAATAAAAAAAAATCCAGATAATTTACTTACCTTGTCATCCGGGGTGTTGATGTCTTTCTTTGTTCAGTCGAGAAGGAATTGTGTTTTTTGAGTAAAACATTCCAGGATTTTTCTCATTTTAATGGAATTTAATGGACCCCAACACTTAACAGTTTTAATGCAGTTAAATATTGCAGTTTCAAAGGACTTTAAACGATCCCAAACGAGGCATAAGGGTGTTATCTAGCGAAACGATTGTCAATTTTGGCCAAAAAAGCACTTTTAAACCACAACTTCTTGTCTTCCTCTGGTCTTGTGACGTGCCAGCGCGACCTCACGTAATTGCGTAATGACGTGAAAAGGTCACGTGTTACATATATGAAACGCACATTTACGGACCAATTTAAACAATAAACTGACACAAAGACATGAATTAGTATCATTTCACATACAACAATGTCGGAACGGTCCTCTTTCTCCACACTTGTAAACACTGGGGCGGAGTTTCGCATACGTCATCCTTGACGTCTTGACATGATGACATATTGCTTGAGGTCGCACTGGCGCATCACACGACTGGATTTTCCATCGTTTGGCTATAAGACCCTTATGCCTCGTTTGGGACCGTTTAAAGTCCTTTGAAACTCCGTTGAAACTGCATTAAAAAATGTTAAGTGTTGGGGTCCATTAAAGTCCATTAAAATGAGAACAATTCTGGCATGTTTTCCTTAAAAAACATAATTTCTTCTCGACTAAACAAAGAAAGACATCAACATTTTGGATGACATGGTGGTGAGTAAATTATCGGGACTAATCCTTTAAAGGAGCGGTGAATCAAAAACTCAATTTTAACTTGATAATTTGTTATATAAGAGGTCATCATACTTAAATGAACATCCTGCAAGTTTCAGAACTGAAAACGTCTGTGCTACTGAAATATAACCGTTTTTGGCACCAAGCCAGCTAAACACTCCAGTCTAAAATTCGGAAATCTATGACGTCAAAGTAGAATTGAAACACCTCCCCATAACCAAAAGGACACGTCTACTTTTGTAGCCCCGTCCACAGCTTCGCGTGACACACGTGTGTCTCAGTAAGTAAACATGTCTTTAAAGATTGACAAATTTAACCAAAATGACTTTTTAAATACATTTTTTCTGAGAGACTTTTATTTTGATGCGGTGATCTGTTATGATACCATGGAAACGCATTTTCGGTTGTGGAAGAACCGCGTGGGAACAACACAGAAGCTAAATACTTCAATTCGGAGGCTTGGAACTTAACATTAGCAATATGCGTGGATAAAGTTTGCTTTTGAAGAAGTTCCAGCTCGTGTGGGGAGTGTTTGTTAACTTTGTGTACACGGATTCATTTGTAAAGAAGTCGATGCTGGATTTGCAGAGAGACTGTGATTAAAAGCACCACTTATATTGGATCTGACAACAATTGACACAGCAGTATAATACACAGTAAGACATTTTACTTTATTTAAGTTACTGCGTTTCACTATTGCTTAAGAGATCGCTTGATATGTCCTGTTGTAACATCCGTGTCTAAACACGTTTGTTTGACTGTTTTAATTTACTAAAAACATTAAACGATTAATAAAGGTACAACACTTAACAATATGACTGTAATTTAAAGGTAGAAATATACAAAGTTAGTTATAAGGAAGGATTTATCAGCCGCAGTTTAGATTCTGATGCCCGTTTACTGTGTTGTATACGGTAATTTAGGCGAGTTCCGTTTGAAAGGTCAAACACTCAACAAAGCTTATTTTTTATCATATAACTGTGGTATGTAACATTACGTGAATGTAAAAGCAACCTCACAAGCACAATAGAAATATACAAAGTTATTGATAAGGATTTATTAGCCGCAGTTTAGATTCTGATGCACGCTTACTGTGTTTTATACGGTAATTTAGTCACGTCGAGAATCTTTTGTGGCTCAAACATATTTGTGTTCGGCTGCTATTTTTATCACATTAATGTTTTTAAAACATTTCCCCACATGTAATGACGGGGAATGAAGCTGTCCAATCATAGCAGTGGGTGTTTACGTTCAGGTCTTCAATGCGGCCCGCCCCTTCAAACGAACCATTTCTCCAGAGAGCCACTAATCCATGTTACAAAATAGCCTATTACTTATGGCTTTTGATGTTTTTGAATGTAAAAACCATGCGAACATCATAAGTAGACATCAGACAACAGTATAAAACAATAAAATCAACAAATTCACCGCACCTTTAAGACATCAAGACTTTTGAATCATTGCAGTAATGTTTGTATTCTAACATAAGTATAACATAACATATTTTTTATGTTTTATTTAAATACAGAGTAATCAATGATCATTGGCTTAAAATATGGCTTACAAACCTTTATTCAGAAATGTAGAGGCCCTCTATATGCAGTTAGTGGTAAAATAATCCCTGTGCTCTGAATTTAGCTGTATTGTGACGTATAAAAGCTGTTTTTTGAGACTGGTAATCAGGTTCCAGTTTTTATTGTGTTCAGCTTTGTGTGGGTGAAAGAGAATTCAAGAGAAAAGCCAGAAATTACACTGTTACTGTACCCGATTACATGGCTATTTTGGAGACTTTATGTACACTGTCAGAGAAAATGGTCAAAATATGGTCCCTAGTTGTCATTGGGGCGGTACCCTTTCAAATAGAGTATACCTTTGCAACTAAAGAGTACATATTAGCACAGCAGAGGTACTAAAGGGGGCATAGTAGTACCCCAAATGTATGTATTGGTTCCAAATGTGTACATATCTCTGAACCTAAATGGTACATATTAGGACCTTTTTAAAGGGTACTGCCCCAGTGACAGATTGGGACTATTTTTGGATTGTTTTTGTTGTGGACAATAAGGGGCCCTGACGTGAAAAAGGTGAAATGGTGATTTTTAAAGTGCTTTTGGCAAATGCGTTTTATCCAAGAAAAGGACCTTTGCACTGCTAATACAAGATTGATGCATAAATTTACATTAAATTACAGGTTAATCCGATTTAGGTTTAAGGCTCAGTCACAGTTGTGTTTTATTACCATATCAAAGCAGATCTGACACCAAGAGCCAATGAGGGCGAGAACAAAGATGTACAGTATGAGATATGAAAATTGTCATCTGAGCATGTTGTATAATAAATCTGTCAAAAATCTGTATTGTAGGCTTACCGTAATGACCTTCAGTAGTAATAAAATGATTCTGAATAAAGATCATTTCTAATATAAAATTGTCTGCAGTGTACCGTGCATTTAAATTTTGGTTTATTTTATTTGTCTTACTCATTTTACAATACATTTAGGGAAGATTATAAATATCTTAGTTATTAGGAGAGACAGTTGGCCTGTCAGCACCTCAATAATGCCAGAAATAGGTTGCAAAACAATGTCAGGTGTGACAGATGATTACCTATTGAAAAGTGTTGTTGTTGATATTATTGTGGATTGGGTCTGCGTTTATTCCTCAGGGAGTACAGTAGCTGACTTGTCAGAGCTGTCACAATACAGTTCACATTGTACCCGAGACCCAAAACATACAGCTTGACAAAAATCTGAGAGAGGTTTAAAGGTTCACAATCTGACAGTTGCATCGAAAACTATTTCGTTGTTTTTACTAATTTGTGATTTCTGCAAATTGTATTCCTTTGTGGATCAATGGCCCTGTGTTTACTTCTGGTATTAAGATGTGTTTTGGTCGATCAGGGCACAAGTGGATGAGATAAAGACGTATGTTTGTTCACACCTGGTGTTTTAATTCATCTCTTGGCCACTTTCGACCGCTTCTGTCCTGATTACTTCGAGGGGATTGTTTATGGGCGAGTCGTTTAAACGCGAGCGGGGAAAAAGACAGATTTAAATTGACACACAAAGTCCGCTGCTTGTTTTTACACTGCAAAAATTACTTTCTTAGTTAGTAATTTTGTTCAATTCAAATGTATTTATATATCGCTTTTCATAATAGTTTAATTGTTTTACTGCAAAAAAAATGATTTTCAAGAAAAAAAATTGCAATATTTTTGTCTTGTTTTCAGTAAAATGTTCTAAAAAATTCGTTAATTAAGATGCTTTTTCTTGATAAGCAAAACGACCCAAGAAAATAAGTGTAGTTTTTAGACCAAAAATATCAAATTTAAGTGATTTTTGCATAAAATAAGCAAAAGAATCTGCCAATAGGGTAAGCAAAAAAAATCTTGAACATTTTTTTTAAACACTAAATTCAAGAAAAATTACCCCATTGGCAGATTTTTGTGCTTGTTTTGTGCACAAAATCACTTAAATTTGAAATGTAGACTTTTTTTGATTGTTTTGCTCATCAAGAAAAAGCCTCTTTATTAAAGAATTTTTAGATATTTTTACTGAAAACAAGACAAAAAACTAAGATTTTTCTTGAAAATCATTTTTTGCAGTATTCAAAGCAGCTTTACATTAATAAAATTCTTAAATCAAGATGCATTTTCCTGATGAGCAAAATGACCCAAGAAAAAAAATTGAGTTTTTAGACAAAACATTTTATTTATGTCAATTTGTGCTTAAAATAAGCAAAAATATCTGCAGATGGGGTGAGAAAATATTTATTGAATTAAACATTTAAGAACTCATTTTAAGATTTTATTCTTACCCCATTGGCAGATATTTTTGCTTGTTTTAAGCACAAATTGACTTAAATTGTGTGTCTAAAAACTAGATTTTTTTCTTAGCTCATTTTGTTAATCAAGAAAAATAATCTTTTTTAGATATTTCTACTGAAAACAAGACAAAAATACTTAAAACATTTCTTAGTATTTTTGTCTTGTTTTCAGTAAAAATATCTAAAAATTCCTAAATTAATATGCTTTTTCTTGATGAGCAAAACAACCCAAGAAAATAAGTCTAGTTTTTAGACCAAAAATATCAAATTTAAGTGATTTTGTGCATAAAACAAGCAAAAAATCTGCCAATGGGGTAAGCAATTTTTTCTTGAAATTTTCTTGAATTTAGTGTTTAAAAAAAAGTTTAAGATTTTTTGCTTACCCCATTGGCAGTTTTTTTTTGCTTGTTTTATGCATAAAACACTTCAATTTGATATTTTTGGTCTAAAAACTAAACTTATTTTCTTGGGTCGTTTTGCTCATCAACAAAAAGCATCCTAATTTAAGAATTTTTAGATATTTTTAGATATTTTCTTGAAAATCATTTTTTGCGGTGTAGTAAACAGGCTGCACAACGATTTGTACATGTGTATGTATATATATATATATATATTATATATATTTCTAAAGGAATGAACGAAATAAGCAAATTTTCAAAATCAAATAAAAGCAAAAGAGGCAGTGAGCAGCCATTTTATTTGTATCATTGATAGCATAATTGGCCCATATGAAGGCAGTAGGCAGTCGTAGCCTTGTGGTTAAAGTAACCCCAGACTTGCCGGTGGGTTTGCGCTAAAAGTCAGGACCGATGTAGAAACATTGTGCTTGGTGAATCACATTAGATCAGTAGCAAAGAGTAGGCGGTCTTTTGTGGCTGTCTGTACACATTCGTCTACACTACAAACGCAATCCGTGTGAATGTGGTCGAAAGTGGACAAGCTCAGAATGCTTTGCACCCCGTTTCCACCTGTATTTAGCGTTGTCCACCTGTGATCCGATCGACTAAAGCGCATCTTAATACCAGGTGTAAACAGCCACATCACCTCATATTGAGCATCAATTATAAAGGACATGGAAAACACCACGTACCTGGCTTCATTACTATGGCAACTCGTGTAGATGGTTTAGTATATACTGTACAAATATGTAGTTAAATCTCTTGTAAAACAACATGGACTTAAGAATAAGAGTTAATTTAAAGGACAAACCAGAAATATCATGAGGTAAATGATTTTTCTCATTGATCTCCTCTGCTTGCCTTGTTTTGCTTTCTGTATGACCCATAATGTTCACCTTTGAGTGCCTTCAATGCATGATGATATTTTTATAACAATTGCGCACTTATGCTCTGAAGAGGAATCTTTTGGTTTGAAGCATGTCGTATTTGGATGCAGTAAAGTGAATTATTGCAGGGTTTCTTTATGAGGGCTTTTATTGGGAGGTGGGAGCAGTGTACAGCTCCTTCAGAGCATTGAGGAGCCCACGCTCTTCTGCTAATGCTCTTCAGCTCTTTTCCCTCTCCATCCATGATCTTCTAGATGTGCTCCCAAAGGTCTCTCTCTCTCTCTCTCTTTTGAAAATCTATGTTTGGTATACTGTCCATGTCCAGAAAGGTAATAAAAACATCATCAAAGTAGTCATGTGACATCAGTGGGTCAGTAAGAATGTGTTGAAGCATCAAAAATACATTTTGGTCCAAAAATTACGACTTTATTCAGCATCAA
This sequence comes from Misgurnus anguillicaudatus, assembly GCF_027580225.2. Classification (NCBI taxonomy): domain Eukaryota; kingdom Metazoa; phylum Chordata; class Actinopteri; order Cypriniformes; family Cobitidae; genus Misgurnus; species Misgurnus anguillicaudatus. Next base: position 28,921,036 of record NC_073361.2, on the reverse strand, counting down.
ATGAATTTGTGTTTTTATATTTACTCATATAGGAATAGCTGTGTAATAAGTGGGATAATGTACAGCCAAGCGTGTCACAAATAAATCCCTTCAGTGATATCACCCTGTCGGGAACGTGTCCCTTACCTCCCCTTACACCTAACTGTGATTTCTAAATGATGAATCTTTCTCGACTATATTATTATTAATCAAACATAAACTTATAAGAGCAAATGTTGGCGACCACATGTTGCAACTAATCGCGGGCTGCAACAACACAAATATACTGGTTCATTTGGAGACACAAAGTATATAAAGTGGGAGGACTTGGATCTAGATCCAACCTCGCCCCCTGGATGTCATGTTCTGCAGTCTTATTTTTCGGTAAACTTCCTATTACTGTGATCTATCATAATAAGAGCATTCCCAGACGTCTTTGACCCTGCTTGGGGTCCGTTTGAGCGCACGGTGGTCTTTCATTGATTACAGTTTTGTCCTCCAGGATAGGCTTACTGACAAATTATATTTATTCTCAGTCGTATAGTCTCTTCCTTCCATTTAGCACAAACGTGAGGTGCTTGTTTTGCAGAATGACATAAGAGAGATAAATGCAGCGAGATGCTTCTGTAATATCTCTCTCTCTCTCTACTCCACCTCCCCCAGATCTCCTCAAACCTATGATTTTCTCCGCAGTAGAGAAATTGTGACGTGTGCAAGTTGGCGGAACAGCTGCATTTTAAAAAGCTTGACACCCACGCTCTCAAGACCACTACTGCAAGAAGTGTCTTTACTACAGAGAGACTGAAACTGCGACATCACCCTTTAGATAGCTGCTCGAGCGTACTGTATAATGTGTGAATATGTGAATAGATACACACATGTATGTATGTAAATATAAACTCTTGGCCTACGTTTTTACAAATATGTATGATGCGTAGTCTCTGTGTAGGCTATTTCTTTGTAGTCTGTGATGGTGATTGGCCTGTGCAGCTGTCAATCAAAGCAATCAAAGTACTAATGTCCACTCTCTAGTAGTAAGCATCTCTCATTAAGAGGTGCCACACACATTTAGGTGAGGCGTTCTTGAACTAACTTCTGTCTAGCTTGTCTATGGCTTGAGTAAATGATGTCATCAGTTCTCATCCGAAAGGTAATTTTTGGTTACCATTGTTACCTGTAGGGAATCGACTAGATCTTATTGATTCAGGTAGCTGAATGAAAGTCATTAAAATTCTGACATGCTTACTATTTGGTCCCGTGGAGACGGCTGGCCATTTTGATGCATGTTGTCATGGTGATGGAGGCAGGGGGTGAGGTTACAGCTAAAAGCAAGAGTTTTCTGGTATGAGTTTATCTTTTGATTGATAAAAATTAGGTAGCACTATAATAATGAAATATGCAATTTCTGAATGCAGAACTTCATAAAAAACACATGTGGAAGGCCTATTCATTAATATTTATTTACATTTATCTATTTAGCAGGGACTTGCGTTGCATTCAAGGCAAGCTATGCATTTAATTAGGTGTTAACTTTACGTTGCTACTGTCTGTATGGCAATACTATACCAACTAAGCTACAGGAAAAGGTGCATACATTATATATGAATTAAAGTTTCATGATTTTTCTAACTTTGGTGCTTACATTAAATGCACAATAAATAAGATTTTTGCATTATAACATCAAAAGACTTCTAGCACTGTGTTATATATTTTGTTCACATGTGACATTACATTATCCCAAATGTTTGAATCCAAAGAATTCGCAGTTGTAAAAACAGTTCCACCCCTTTTCATGTGTTCGACTTAATTCAGCGCTGCGCATACTTGGCGACGTACAGTGTTGGGGGTAACGCGTTACAAGTAACGTGCATTACGTAATAATATTACTTTTCTGAAGTAACGAGTAGAGTAAAGCATTACTTTATTAATGTACACATTAATATTTAAGTTACTTTTTAAAAAAAGTAATGCGAGTTACTTTTCAGTTTAATAAATTTGAGAATTTTTTTTTACTGAATTAAACTAAACGTACGTAGTCACGTGGAATTACACAATCTATGTGAACCTTAGCGGAAACAGTTCGAGTCAGAAATGAAGATGGCAGGCCAGAGCTTGAAATTTTTGCGATGAAAATATTCAATTTCTGAATGCAGAAAAAACGCATGCAAGGCCTGAAAAAGTAAGAAAACATAACTTAAATGAAACTTAAAGTAATGTAAGCATTACTTTTCATGAAAAGTAACTAAGTCACGCAATTAGTTACTTTTTGGGGAGTACCTTAATATTGTAATGCATTACTTTTAAAAGTAACTTTCCCCAACATTGTCAACGTATGACATGATAGTATTACAGGTGCTATGCTACTAAAAGTGGTTTATAAGTAGTATATAAGTGGTATGCTAATAAATAAATAGCTGTCGCAAGGTGTCATATGTTGATCGTTCTGCACGTTTTAACCAGTGGTGACTTCTTTTTTCGAGGGCGCTCGATGCAAAGTTCATTTCAACATGTATGTAGTCCGTCATGTGTGTGGTTCATAATTTCAAAATATGTGTTCTGCGCGTCGAGTGGACCTATGTGCATCACGTGTCTTGTCAAAACGAGAGCCTGGTGCAGACGCGTCTAAAGGGTTTGTGATAAAAGAGACGCTCGCGTTTGCTAGATACTCGCATAATCTCATGCCTAATCAGAGTTTACTGTTAAGGGAGTATCTTGCGTGTAGTTTATGAACGTGAGCGTGTCTCTTAGCGTGTGTGCTAAAGGCACTTATTTTGACAAAACACGTGATGCACATGGTACTCATGACGCAACAAACACATATTTTAAACACAAGCAACACACATGACACTCCGAACACATATTTTGAATTTGCGCCCCTCGGATGAGCAGTCACGAGCCGCCACTGGTTTTAACGTAACTGAAATAAAACTGTATTCCATTACGTCATCTATAAACGTAATTTGTGAGTCCCATCAGAATGATTTCCTGTCGGGAGTGGAGGTAAAGACTACAACTACAACTCTACAACTCCCATCATTCCAAACATTTTGTTTTTGTATGACAACCTCTAGTGGTGAAAATTACATATTGTATAATGTAATATTTAATTGCTTATTTATCTAGGTAGATTTAAAGGGGACATTTCACAAGACTTTTTTAAGAAGTAAGTTAACATAAATCGTTGGTGTCCCCAGTGTTCATATGTGAGGTTTTAGCTCAAAATATCAGATAATTTATTATAACATGTTAAAATTGCCTCTTTGTAGGTGGGAGCAAAAATGTGCCGTTTTTGGGTGTGTCCTTTAAAATGCTAATGAGCTGATCTCTGCATTAAATAGCAGTACCGTGGTTGGATAATGCAAATTAAGGGGCGGCATTACCCCTTTCTGACATCACAAGGGGAGCCAAATTTGTATGACCTATTTTTACATGCTTGCACAGAATGGTTTACCAAAACTAAGTTACTTGGTTGTTTTTTCCCCACATTTTTAGGTTGATACAAGCACTGGGGACACAATGATAGCACTTAAACATGGAAAAAGTCCCCTTTACGTGGTTGGTTGGAACTGTTGCTTACTTAAAGGAACAGTATGTAGGATTGTGGCTAAAACTGGTACTGCAATCAAACAACTGGTGGCAATACACAAAATGACAACATAAACATCAGTTGAGGGCTGCAACTCCACTTTTAAAATGACAATATCCTGGCCGGACCACTGTTGTCAGTGAAGTATTTGAAATGAAAATGATTTCTTAATGTCTATGTTCTAACATATCAGGGCCATTTTATGATTAATTGATATACGTTTCTTACACACTGTTCCTTTAAACCCAAAGAATGTACTTTCTCTCTCACCCTCATGCATCAAGTAAACAATAACAACAATATAAAGCACAACCTTTTCAAACGGGTTATAGCTGATTGAAACTCACTCTTTTGTTTGAGCCATTGGTTTTTTGTGTTGATCGATATTGTTTAGAAAATCAACTTGTGTGTGACTTTCTGCTTGTTAGGAGTTTGTGTGTTAAACTGGGATTGTAGAAAGCATTGTACACCTTTAAGAAGTCAACACTGTGAAATGGGGCTAAATGTAGCTTCTCATTCTAACATTTAATAACTGTGAGGAGGAAGATTATTACTGTCGCACCATGAGCCGTGACGGTTTCACTTTCGCGTCTGTGTGTGTTCACTCCTCCGCTGAGTCATTCGGTTCCAATAAAGTCATTTCCAGTGCTTTAGTCACTTGCTCGACACGTAGTCATCAGCGTGGCCCAAATAGCAGGCTGACAGTACCCGGACTAAATCTGGTGTCTGAACCCAGGACACATCCGAATGATGCACCCGCTGCTGGACGCTTCTAGAGACTTTATTAGGATCAGGAAATGAGGTTTGTTTTAGTTAACAGAAAACTGCTGTTAATGGAATAGTTTACCGAAATATGAAAACCGTCTCATAATTGATTCACCCTCATGCCATCCGAGATATATATGGCTTCCTTTCACAATACTGAAATATCTGTTACACAATATTATTATATAGGGGTCAGTATGGTGATGCTATATAAAGCAAATACACATGCATAATAAAAGTAATCCAAACAACTTAGTTGGAAAATGATTTTTTTTTAAATGATACAATATGTTTGTATGAGAAAACAAATAATATTTAGAGCTTTGGTAATCGATACTAGGGCTTTGAAAAATTCAATCGTGTGCGATATCTTAGTAGCACTTTATTTTACAGTACATGTACTTACCTTGTACACATATGGTACATATGTTGAACTCACAAACAAATGTGTGGTACTTACTTTTGAGTATCTACATTGTAAATAAATGGTATCATTACTGTACTTACCAGTGGTAAATTCCTTGTAGTTATTATGTAACTCTAGATAAGTACTGGGTAATACCAGATACATGCTTATAGTGTAGGTATACTATACCTAACAAGAAACACTGCTGTACTTACAAATGATTGTACAATATAAGTTCTCCACAACAATGCATCTTATTTTATGGTATTACTAGTTAATATATAACTCACAGTGGCATATACCATGCAGTTACTTTAGACGTACTATGTGAACATCAGTGTTTGTTATTAGTTATCATATATCATGTATATAAAAGTTGTAAGTACAGTAGTTTTTCATGTTAGTTACAGTATACATACACTATACATATTTATCTGGTATTACCCATTACTTATCTAGAGTTACATAATAACTACTAAGTATTTACCACTGGTAAGTACAGTAATGATACCATTTAATTATGTAGATACTCAAAAGTAAGTACCATGCATTTGTCTGTAAGTATAACATATTACCATACATGCACAAGGTAAGTACACGTACTGTAAAATAAAGTGCTACATTCAGGATGCAATAAGCAAAATGATATTGCTTTAAGTTTGTAAAATAAAAAAACTGTATTTATATAGAAAATATATAAAACACATGAGTCGCATTTTTTGTGGAAAAAATTATTTAGCTCTTTCTCTTGCCAGTCTCTCTGCTTCAACCTAAAACTTTGACTATGTGTAACTTTTTGAAGTATTAAAATCATTCAGTTATTGCAAACCATTGTGATTTGCACATTCAGAATATTACCGTGGGTTCACACCAGCCGCGTTCGAGGCGTCAAATTCGTGTCTACCGCGTCTAGTTTGCCGCTTGAACATTTTGAGTTTACTCGCTTCATTCGCCCGTGAAATTTTAGTCATGGAGAAATTCACGCGGAAATTCGCGTCATGGGAGGGGCTTCTGTGACTCCGCTAGCTTCCTGTAATCACGTCACTACCAGAGCAAGCTCCTGATTGGTTAACGCGGTGGGTTTTTCTGCCAAAGTTTAACATTTTTAACTCGCGTGTTTCCTGTGGCAACGTTCAATTCGTGCCATTCGCGCAAACGAGGCGGAATCACGTCTAACGCGCCGCTATCATCCTTTTTTGTGCCGGGAGACCTCCAGACGCACGTCAACGCTTCTTCACATTGACTTTAAATTGAAATCACTCGCGCTTGACGCCTCTACCGCGGCTGGTGTGAATGCAGCATTATGTCTGTTGCGATATATCTTGCGGTACTAAATGGTTTGATTAAAGGAATAGTCTACTCATTTTCAATATTAAAATATGTTATTACCTTAACTAAGAATTGTTGATACATCCCTCTATCATCTGTGTGCGTGCACGTAAGCGCTGGAGCGCGCTGCGATGCTTCGATAGCATTTAGCTTAGCCCCATTCATTCAATGGTACCAATCAGAGATAAAGTTAGAAATGACCAAACACATCAATGTTTTTCCTATTTAAGACGAGTAGTTATACGAGCAAGTTTGGTGGTACAAAATAAAACGTAGCGCTTTTCTAAGCGGATTTAAAAGAGGAACTATATTTTATGGCGTAATAGCACTTTTGGGAGTACTTCGACTCGGCGCAGTAACACCCTCCCTCTCCCATTATGAGAGTGAGAAGGGGAGCGGACTTTTCAGGCGAGTCGAAGTACTCCCAAAAGTGCTATTACGACATAAAATGTAGTTCCTCTTTTAAATCCGCTTAGAAAAGCGCTACGTTTTATTTTGTACCACCAAACTTGCTCGTATAACTACTCGTCTTAAATAGGAAAAACGTTGATGTGTTTGGTCACTTCTAACTTTATCTCTAAATGGTACCATTGAATGAATAGGGCTAAGCTAAATGCTATCGAAGCGTCGCAGCGCACTCCAGCGCTTACGTGCACGCACACAGATGATAGAGGGATGTATCAACAATTCTTAGTTAAGGTAATAACATATTTTAATATTGAAAATGAGTAGACTATTCCTTTAATGTGGTAAATAGACTGATATGTTTTTTTTAGCTTTGCCATGTGCACCCCATATAATAAGATAACATTATAGAAGACAGCATTTCAATCTACAATTTTTGTCGTCAACTATACAAAAATGAAGTCATTTGCGTCTAGTAAATTGTAAAAAAAAATCATATTTTGGTGAACTTTTCATTTTAAGAAAATTTTCACAATGAAAAATGACACTTTTTCTTATTAAAGCTTAAAGGGATAGTTTACCCAAAATGAAAATTCTGTCATCATTTACTCACTCCCATGTTGTTACAAACCTGTATAAATGTCTTGACAAACACGAAGGAAGATGTTTGTAACCGAACTGATCATGAGACCCAATCACTTCCATGGTAGGAAAAGAATACTATGGAAGTGAATGGGGCTCATGAACGGTTTGGTTACAAACATTCCTCAAAATATCTTCCTTCGTGTTTATCAGAACAAAGAAATTTATACAGTAAACAACATCAGAGTGAGTAAAAGTTGACAGAAATTGCATTTTTGGTTGAACTATCCTTTTAATATGCAGAAGTTTGTACACTGACCTTTAAAGGACTGATGTTTCACATTAAGTGACCTACCAGTGGTATGGTTTTGGGGTAGGATAATGACAAATTGATGAGGTGAACAGGGCAATTTTTTGGGGCAAACTTATTTAAAGTAATTCTGTATTTTGGCAGTTCTGGTTATGTTGACTATAACTCACCTAATATAACAATGGCACGTATTTTTCTAATGGCTGTTGTGATTTCTTTTAAGGACTATAAACCATGCAAATATTCCCGCTATCGTTGTATTTTAGGAAGGGAAGGCATTCATAACTCCTTATTAAATTTCAATCGGCCACTAATTGTCTCTCTGCGTCCCAGTGGTTCCTGTATTTGTTCTTTAATTTGTTCTGCGCTCTCGGCCCTCGGGGAGGATCTTACCTTACATAACATCACAGTACTGCACCATATTGCTCCTCACCTACTGTGAGTTTCTTCCACTCCATCAGTTCCCACAGGAACCTCCAGATTTAGGGATATATTGGGGATTGCAGTTCAGTTTGAGATATTGCTTAACCTTTTGTAACCTTATTATTACTATTTGTCATTGGATTAGGACATATAGGTAGGTTTATTTATGGGAGGTGTAAGATGCTTATTCAGTCATTCGTTGGTAATTACAAAATGATTTGCTGTTGCACGTCAAGCCACAGTGGTAGTATCCAATATCTGTAATGTATAATTGGGTAAAAAATGGTGGCGGATACTGTAAAACCTTATTTTGTCTTCATAAACATTATAATCTCTGTTTTCATGATGTTGAGGATGATTTATGAAACTGAACTGATGTCTTTTCCGCTCTGTACTGAGAGAAGGTAGGCTGCCCCCTGCTGGTGTGTACGTATACTGACACATTGGTGGATTAAAGCAATGCTGCGTAGTTGATCACACCCACCCAGTATTAGTTTGTGTATGTTGGTTAAACATTAAGTTATCTGATGATATTTACATTTCAATGCAAATCGCATAATCATGTGCACAACTAGAGTTGACCTATACACTGCAAAAAATGATTTTCAAGAAAAAAATTCTTAGTTTTTTTTGTCTTGTTTTCAATAAAATATCTAAAAATTCTTAAATAAAGATGCTTTTTCTTGATGAGCAAAAGGACCCAAGAAATAAGTCTAGTTTTTAGACCAAAAATATCAAATTTAAGTGATTTTGTGCATAAACCAAGCACAAAAAATCTGCCAATGGGGTAAGCAAATTTTTCTTAAATATTTTTGAATTTAGTGTTTGAAGAAGATTTTTTTGCTTACCCCATTGGCAGATTTTTTTGCTTGGTTTATGCACAAAATCGCTTAAATTTGATATTTTTGGTCTAAAAACTAGACTTATTTTCTTGGGTTGTTTTGCTCATCAAGAAAAAGCATCTTAATTTAAGAATTTTTTGATATTTTTACTGAATACAAGACAAATAAGAAATCATTTTTTTCTTGAAATTCGTTTTTTTGCAGTGTAGAGATTTCAAATTCGGGCAATTTCCCAGAAGGTTTCAAGAGAAAAAAAACTAATTGTAAAAGTGTACTGCATAGCTAATCATTTACAGTAAGTCTGTAAACAATAATATCACAATTACATTTATGCATTTGCCAAATGCTTTTATCCACCACAAGGTATGCATTATTTATCAATATATTTTCTCCTGGGATTGAACCCATAACCTTTTGCGCAGCCGATGCAATGCCCTCCATTGTGCTACAGGAGTTTATATTTTCGTGCATCACCGCCTGCTAGTACGCTCGTGTCCACTAAGTAGGATTTGACATTTAAGTCAATGCAATGCACAGTTTGTGTTTCAGATGATCAAGTGCATCCTTCAGATACTCTTTGCAAACTGTATCAATGCATTTTAGCGTTAACATCATCATCAACTACAAAATATTGTGCAATAGTCCTGAAGCAGCTCGCCTACCCATTTGACCTGAATTCAGGGCTTATACATTAATGACTACAGTACTAAAATCTCTATCGAATCGACCACGGGTTCTTGAAATCCTTGAAAGTTTGTGAATCTGGGGAAAAAATTCAAGGCCCTGGGAAGTTTTTGAAAATATACATACATACATACAGGTCATTGAAAGTGCCTGAATCTATTTCATGCAAGACGTTTTCTAGAAAAAAATCCATATTATTTCCTGTGTAGTGTAGGATAATATCATAAAATTTCTAGCCTTTTAACCACACGTGCTAAACTGTTCGCTTTAATTGCTTATATCTTCTGTATGCGAATGTTGATTCATACCAAAATGCTTTTTTGCATAGTTGTGTTTGACACATGAAAACGTCTCGGGTTACGTATGTAACTGTTGTCCCCTGAGAAGGGAACAAGACGCTGCGTCTCCCTTGCCATACTTCCTGCGTCCCTGTAACACCGTCTTTGGCAATATTTCAGATAGCGATATACTTCCTGGCTCCTGTGTCACCCTGTCTTTGTCGTTAAGCCTCACCATTGGTTGAATTTGATATACACATTCAGACGCACTTACCCCTGGAGGCGTCCCCAAAGTGTCACCGCAGTGACGCAGCGCGAGTTCCCTCGAAAGGGAACTGTGACAGTGTATCTTAAAAGGTAACACAATGTAACCTTGCTCTTACTTGAAATGTGTCCCCATATTTAATCCTTGAATTTAAGGGTATTGGACCTGGAAAGTCCTTGAAAGGTCTTTGAATTTGAAGTTAACTAAGGTGTGGGAACCCTGCAGAAGCAATATCTGCATATAAGTTATGAAAAAAATGGGCATTGATATGCTGCACATAACGTCTGGCTTTATTAAGCATGTTTAAAATAAAGCCAGAGAGACCTGATTATCTGACCGTAATCAGTTTCTCTATTTTAATTAGACTGGCAGGCCGATTTCCAAAGGGTGCTTCATGATAAAGGTAGTGCCTGAGGGCGGAAAAACATTCGGAAACGTGTTTTTTAATGGTCTGCATAATTAAATCCCTATAAATGATATCTAATGCCCTGTGTTTGCTTCAACAGCTCACAAGGGCGAAACTACATCTCCTTTCCATCCGTCAGGGTTTACGTTTATTTAGCTATTCGGACAGCACCGCCACTGGCGTTGGGATTTTTAATGAAAACGTAATGAGATTTTGAGTCGATGTGGCCTTTATTTGCTTTCTACGGGACCTCATCAATTAAAGGCGTTTCATTAGATAGGAAATGTTTGTGAGATGCGTGTGTAGTTTCGTAGAAGTGTTTTTGTGTTGTGCATGTATTTGCATATCCTTACCTAATACCGTATTAATATATTAAGTTAATTTAATTTTGCACTGCTTTTTTTAACAGTTATTTAACGTGACTTGTAAAACAGGTGGAATGTCTTATCGTAGACAGCATTGTGGTAAGACTCGAAATATCGGTTAAGCACTATTGCGACAGAGCATTGTACAGATACCACAACTAGTTTTGATATGGGCAGCTGTACTTGGTCTCCATGCACTTTTATCGTGGTGATGGGTGTTGAGCAATAACTTCCTGTTGGTTAAGGATTTGACTAATCCTGTTTCAAGATCAGATAAGTGATTGTGCACCCCTCCTCCTCATAGGGAGTCAGGCACCTGTATCTGAAACTCTCTGCCGCCTCTTCCTACTTCAAGCACTTTGACATCTGATGAAGCTAGACGTTGCAATTTTATTATATTCAGATTCAGGACATTTCGTAGGTTGTTCAAGAGAATAGAGGATCACAGATGAGTTGGACTGCTATAAGGTGGATTTTGGCATGGCAGTGGTTAAAAGTTTGGTACAGTCACGATGATGTGTTTAGGAGGCAGACGGCGGCCGAAGCAATGCGCAGATGAGGATTGTTTGATCTCAGAGGAGGTTACGGGGGTGACCAACCCTTTCGGGGTAGATACAGGTAATAAATCCTACTTCAAAGATGTTTCATGTGCACAGGTGCTAACTTCTGCCTGAGTAATAATGCATCATGTACTCATTCTTCTACCAAGGATGAATGCAATAATATTGAATATTAAAAATCATATAAAAATAATCCAGTTCAAAGGATAACATATGCTTGATGCCTAATACTGTGCGGTGGTCCAGATGAAAACAACTGTGTTTATGTTATTTGTTGTAACTTTTGTATACATTTCTGTGTACAGTACATGTATGTGTATTCAAGTATGCATGTGTGTGCGTGTGTGTATATTTAAACTGTATAATTATAATACGTATAATTATACAATACATATATCGTCTCGTTTGTATATTCCTATGTGTGGCTATTAATTGCAATTTTTTTAGGGAAATTTGCATTTCATAAAATTTGATGTGACCATTAGCAGTGCAAAATATTATTTCATATGGTGGTGATGCATTTCACTTGGATGTTAAAGCTTGGTTACAGTGCTAAACAAAATTACACATTGGGTAATTGAGTAAACCTACTATAAATAGAAGGCTGTAATTCACCTTTTCACGATTAAAAGCATGCATATTCGTAATTGTGATATATAAACATAAAATGTATATAAAATAAAATAAAATATGCAGAGATATGGAATATTCAGATATACAATCTGTTTGTCTAACAATAGCACATATAGTGAACTTGTAGCTATCATAAAAGGTTAATTTTAAACTCATGTAAATAACTTGTTTTTATTTTGAGGCGCTTTAATGTTATGTACAATATCTGTCTATTATTTGTCAATTATTGGTCTGCTACTTAAACAGTAAATTATTAGTGACAAATGTTTGATATTTCGATTGATCCATCACTCTTCAAACAATCACAGCGTGACATATGGCCTTTTAGCATTCAGAAGCTAAATCTGGAAACATCTGGAACATTTCCTAGGCAAGAAATGGCCTTAAAATAAACTGAAAGCTGTTACATTCCTTTATGTGCATGTATTGAATTTATTAATTCGGTTTTTTATATATAGCTTGTTTGTTTCTAGAGATTTTCTCCCTATATTGTTTATATTTGTATATATACATACATTAGGGATGTCCCGATCAGGTTTTTTTGCCCTCGAGTCCGAGTCATTTGATTTTGAGTATCTGCCGATACCGAGTCCCGATCCGATACTTCTATAATACATAAAAAAGAATAAAGAAGAGCGAAAAAAAACAGAACCAGGATGTTCCTTATGTCATGCCGCACGCATTGCTGTTTCTGGAGTCAAAAGAGTCTAACTCTGTGCCAGCGCATAACTACAGATGTGTTAAAAAATAATGAGAATATAGTATATGTACAGGGGTTAAATTGGGATTTGTTTTGTGGGGATGCTCTGTTGGGAGGGAGGGTTCGAGGGATAAAATGTTTAATCCTGATGACAGCAAAGCCACTGGTGTGTTTCAATGACATTTTGTACCTCTGATAGGATTTTATAAATTTCAGCTTTAAAGCTGTGCCACATGTTGACCCAAACTTTAAAACCTGAACTTTAAATTATGCAAATCTATGAGTCTGACACCCTAGATGCATTTGTTGCACATGTCATTATGCACAATTGATCAAATTTTAAAGGAAGTTATAAGAATCAACCTCCTTGACTAATTCTAGGCATAAGATAGGCTACTCAGACTCAATTAACAAGAAAAACAACATACTGATTCAGCAATATATCTTATAAATTAGCCATAGAGATTCCCTAAGCTGGTTAGCAGTTAGTTATAAAATACCTATAGTTAGGTCGTAATTAATCTGTATAATCAAAATACATTATTTTATTAAACTATACAATCAGTTGTATCCAGTTATCTAGTTAACATACAGTATTGTAATGAGATGAGTGACATGGTTAGACATGCTTTAATACTTTGTTTCTAGACTTCTATTAAGTTTTCTCGACGTGGGCACCATTCTTACCTCTCTCTCTATCTCTCATGTCATCTCTACAGTATCCTGCGCGAATGCGCGTTCTTGAGGTTCTGAGTGAGACGCGGAGCTGCGTCTGAGCACATGGTGACAAAAACGATCAACGCGTCGTTTAAATGAGCGGTAAAAACACGGGTTTGTCGTGGGTTCCTTGCACGCACGAGTGTGAAGCCTATGAATGAATTTGAAAGCACCGTAGCACGTCAATAGGCTTGTTCGACTTCATGTAGCGCCGCAACAATCGACAGCCGGGTGACGTCAAACTACCGCGAGAGTGATCCGCGAAATCATACGGAGGAGTTTGCTTTTAAATCGCTCTCGCGGAACTTAGACGTCATCCGGCTGCCGGTTGTTGGGGCGCTGCATGAAGTCAAACAAGCCTATTCTCTTCTCATCAGTTCACACGCACCAGCGCAGCGCGTACACTGGCGCGGAGCAGAGCGAGACCTTGATGGATTTTAAACCCTGCATATGTATCCGAGTCCTGATCGGGAGGTAACGGCCGATTCCGATCGAGTCTGAAACCACGTGATCGGGGCCGATTTCCGATCATGTGATCGGATCGGGACATCCCTAATATACATATATACATATAATTTTTATCCTGGTATTTTAATGGATAAATATGACATTTGTATTTTATGCATTCTCATTGTTTATGTACTCGGTTTTCTTTTCTTACTGGTAAAGCACTTTGAACTGCATTAGTTTGTTTGTAAAAGTGCTATATAAATAAAAATTTGATTGATTGATTTATTGAATTTATTAAGATATAAGGAAGGAGTGCAGATGCATAAGCCTCTAAATGCCACCTCCGTCAAAATAAGATAATGATATTGACTGAATGCTGACGGCACGTATTATACATTCATCCCTTGCGAAAATGAACTGCAGTAACCATGGTTATTTTGTGGTCCCCCATGGGTTAATATAGCAATGTTTTTTTATCCATGTTTAATTTTTTGAAGGGATCAAATACTTTCCCTTCAAATCTGCTTAATCCCAGCCTCAGGCCATTTAGGAATACCGGTTTGGTGGCAGTATCTATTAAAAGTCAGATTTTTTTAAGTTATGTTTTTGGGGCTTTTTTTGCATTTGATAGATGGACAGTATGATCGAAGAGAACAGGGAAGTAAATCGTAGAGAGAGGGGTACGGGATCGGCAAAGGACCTCGAGCCGGAAATCGAACTCGGGTTACAGAAAGTGCGTCTGCACCATGTCTGCTTCAGCTATATAAATTTTAAGTGATTCCAAGCCAATGACTAAATTGTGATATATGGGAAACATGTCTGGGATTGTCAGCTAGTGTTCTCGCAGTTATCAGATGTGAACATGAAACTATTAGTTATCTGGATTAAAGCACAGATTGCTTTGATATGCAAACTGGTGTCCCTTCTATGCTAGAGACAGAGCCCAGTTGGTTTTTCTGCCATATTAGTTGTGTATTCGTTTTGGGGTCTGTTTCGTAAGATGACGTTTTGACATGCCCGCCTTTTCATTTTACAGTAATGAACATTGCAACATTGATTACTGTAAGGTTGCTGTGAAACTGAAAGATTAAATGTCATAAATTCTTTCATTTTCAGGAGTATTTGTTTATATGTGGTCAAGTGACTGGATCAACCTGATGTTTTTGTTTTCTCTTTGGCAAGTTAGTATTACTGGGCGTTTGGGGTAGTTTGCACTGGAACCACTTGTGGGTGCTATTGAGAAGCCTTATATCTGCTCCCTTGTTTTCCTAGTTCACGTGGCTTTGGTTATATGACCAGTACAAAGTTTTCCACCACATGGAGCTTGGACTAAATCTCAGTCTCAGTTTTTATACCAGATACTTTAAATACTAAATCCTAGCAAGCCATTTTTTGGGGCAATTCCGAATTATTGCCTGTAGGTAGCTGTGCTTTTTAAAAAGAAGACAGCTAACATGCTTCTGCATGAACGTTTAGTGCCATTGGCATTATTACACATACTTTTTCCTCCGTCTTTTTCCCCATCATTCTCAAGACTCCATAAATCAGGTCCTTTTTTTGCATAGGTCAAGTTGCATGTGAATACATTTAAAATTTTACAATTTTTCAAAGCATAGACAAACCCAAGATAAGAGAGCGAGGGAATTGTTTGGCAGTGAGGTCCTTGTTTTGTTTGCCAATTTCTGGCTTGCTAAATTGGATGAGGAAATATGCAAGGGAGAGAAGTTTGGAAAGGGAGGGTAGAAGAGAGGAAAAACCAAGCGCTGGAAGGAGGTCAAAATGCCCTTCGTTTTAAATCATTTTAGGATGGTGCAATTGTTGGTAACCTTGTTGAAAATACCCTGGGCATCAAACACCTTCGTTTTAATCTTCAGTCCCAGCTGTAATTCCCACAGAGATTTTGTCTCCAGGTCTCTTGGCACTGTGTCTGCACTAGGAAAACAAAGGAAATCCGTTTCTTGTTTTACTGTTATCCTCGGGACATGTGGGAGCAGCTTGAAGTTCAAACAGACCCTTTTGGTCATGCTAAAAACTGGAACATTAAGGAATTTTCCTGCAATGCCGGCCGACTGCAGGATTGCAGATCTATTTTTGACAGCAGGAGAAGACCAAAATCTGCTTAATCTGTGGCTATATTTTTTCTCTGCACAGTGAGCTTGTTTTTCAGAAGGTGCTTTTTTCAACTTATAATCCACTTTAGGCTAAAACGCTGCAGTGAGGTCATGCCTGGGCTTGTTTGAAGTTTTTTTCCCCTTAACTCGGTCTCTGCCTATCACAAGTCGAAGGTGATGGATTATGCTTGCTGTTGGAATGTGGCCTGGAGGTGAATAACTAAGTGAGTCCAGAAACCATGCTGCGATCGGTAAACCAACGCTGGGTTTAGAAGAAAAAAACTATATGGAGTTACGTTTATGCTGAATGGGACTCCAGGAGGAGGTGCAGACTCTATCGCAGACAGAAGGGGCAGGGATGAGAGGGGAGGCTGAGCTGGAAGCCTCAAAGAACAACGTGGTAAAGTACGAGGACGATGCAAATCAAGAGGCGGATCCGAGGGAGAGCCCGGGGCAGAGGAGGAGTGCAGCTGGAAAGCTCAACAGGTGGCTTTACCTAAACGGCACAGGCGTGCAAGGGAGCGAGGGGTGGAGAAAAGGGGAAGTACTAAGAATGAGGACGGACCGGTTGCCTTCTTTTCTCCAGGATAGTTGTGTACGACAGTCATCTGCAGAGGACTTTGACTTGACTGGGGATGAGAAAACAGCTTGGGCCAAAGAACTCCGTGGTGCTGGCGTTGAGGTTTGCCACATTCCTGTTGAGGAAATAAGCTGTAATGACATCAATGCAACACAGCAGAATGCAACACAGCCTCATGTGGTGGTCTTGCGTAGGCCTGCACATGGGCTTCGCCTCTTGGGCCGCCGAAGGACGATGAGCATATTTGTCTTTCCAGATGACAACCAAAGAGAGACGAATGAGCACCAAGAAAGGATTAGTAGACCCTATAGTGTTTGCATGTTAGCAGCTACCAACTCAAGCAGCCTTTCACTGCCCAACAATCAAGATTGTCCGGATGTGGTTCGGCGGTGTAGGACGAGACGTGCCGAGCTACATGCAATAGACGGTCTCAAAGCCGACATGCCGCCATCTGCCAACTTATTTCCTCATTCACAAGAAGAACCACCACCAATCCGTCGGAGCTTGAGAAGCAGGGGCAGACCCCGGCCTGTTAGCATGACTGTTCTTGAACTTAAAGAACGCAGCGGTTCCAGGGAAGAGCTCAAGACCCATACTTCCACTACCAGCTTGCCTCGTCCAAGTTTCCGTTGGAGATGGTTCGGTCGTCATACACCAGAAAAGGAAGAGGTGGGAGCGCAAACGATTGTGAGGCAAAATGAACCCGTTATTAGCAAGGAAGAAGGACCTAAACGAACATTTGGCTCGTTGCGAAGGAGCTTGAGCCTCAGGATTAAGCGCAATCGGAATCAACCGGAGCAGGAGGATAAAACCGAACGAAGACGCACTGCGAGTATCGGAGAAAAATCTGTACCAACCGCCTACCCGTTCTCGTACTTAACCGGTAGGACATTAGCGCCAACGCGTGAGCAAGATGAGGACCACTCAGGGGCCACACAGTACATCGAGTACCAAACGCGGGGCAAGGTAACGGTGTTGGAGGTCCCTCTCCGTCCTGCCAAGCTTACCCAGCCCACCAAACAAACTCAATCCGAACCTAGTTTTTGGCAGCTAATTGCTAGTCGTTTTAAGAGGAAGGACCCGTTGTCCAGCAACCGATCTGAGGTTTGCTCTGAGAGCCGGGCGGTTGGGAGCCAACCCCTTGTGAGAAATACAAAGCCGGATTCTGTTGCTATAGAGACTCTAGCTGGCATTGGCCTTCACAAAGGTCAAGGTAAGTTGTACCGAATGCATGTATTTCTTTCCACAACCCGAAAAAGGTTCTGCTTTTTGTCAACGGAGCCACCTTAATGTAGCCAGGAGAGCAGGACAACGTGATTAAATATTAAAGTGATATTGAGGGGCCGGCCTGGGCTGCACCTACAGGCATAATAAGAGGTTAAATGCATTATTCACTCAGAGTGCTTTGGCTCTGTTGGAGTGTCTGTGTGTGTGCCTGAGCTGTTAATTGGCTCCAAGAGGAGTTTTCTTCTAGCAAAGGTCTGCACTGCAATTGAATTAGAAGGCTAAAAAAGCATCCATCACATCTCTTATAATCATTTATACGTTCAAGGTAATCAAATCAACTGCATGAATAAGTCAACGATGGATGACTGGCATAGACAAACAAAGGAGGTAGTAAATTTAAAGATGTAGATTTACAGTTTGAACCCTCCTGAGCAGGTTTGTCTACCTTTTGGAAAATAGGTATGACGGAATTAAGCACGAAATTTGGTGGGATGGTTTTTGCATTTGAAATCCAGAACGTTAAAGGGATAGTTCACCTTAAAATGAAAATACATGTTCTTTTAAAGGTGCAATGTGTAATTTTTAGAAGGATCTCTTGACAGAAATGCAAAATAATATACAAAACTATATTATCAGGGGTGTATAAAGACCTTTTTATAATGTACCGTTATGTTTTTATTACCTTAGAATGAGATGTTTTTATCTACATACACCGAGGGTCCCCTTATGTGGAAGTCGCCATTTTGTGACGCCATGTTTCTACAGAAGCCCTTAACGGACAAACTTTTTAACTAAGTTGTCTCCGCAGATGACGATTTTTTTTTTTGGGTGGTGGCTACCGTAGCTTCTCTCTGCGTTTCAAAAGCGAGGGGTGAGCAGTGGACTGAGCCGTTGGTTGCAATTCGCAACCTCACCACTAGATGCTGCTAAAATTAACACACTGCACCTATAAACCTGTGTGAATTTTTTTTTTCTGATGAACACAAAAGAAGATATTTTGAGAAATGATGGTAAACACACATCAGATAGTGACCATTGACTTCCATAGTAGAAATAAAAAAATATGATCGATTTGAATGGGTACCGTCAACTGTGTGCTTACCATCATTTATCGAAATATCTTCATTTTCATTTATCACAATACTTCCAAAATATTTTTATTCCTACTATGGAAGTCAATGGTCACTATCTATGTGTGTTTACCATCATTTCTCAAAATATCTTCTTTTGTGTTCATCAGAAATTCATACAGGTTTAGAGCAACATGAGGATGAGTAAATGATGAAGGTGAACTATCCCTTTAATGCATACAACTCCGCTCAACATCTTTTGCTTGCAGCTCATGCTTTGTCTCAAGCAAGTGTAAACACGGTGCATATTGTTTTGTTTAGCACAAATAGTTGTATGCATGCCTCAATGTCAAACCTCATGTCGTCTCAGATCTTATACAGTTTATTCATTGGTTTAGTTATGCTGTTGCACTCATTTGATGTACAATGTACATTGCAAGGTATGTGCACCACAGTATGTGTTAGTCTAACAATACCATTTGTAACACAAATTGTGACACCTTTCTTTTTATACAGCTGTTATGTGACAGTTATATTCTCCCAAGGTTTTAAATCAGTGAAGCCTGGCTGCAAATGCAACATGAATTATTTACCTTTTCTTTAAGGGTCGTAATTTAGCTTTCAGATACTCGGGCGGTAATATGTAATTTGAAATAAATGTCTGCAAACATAAAACGAATGAAATGCCAGTGGAGAGTAGACGGCAGCGAGGAACCGAGCGAGGTTTGAGTCCATCCATCCATCCATCCATCCATCCATGAAAACATAACTGAATAGCTTACATAGGGCAATACTCTTGGGTATACAAATGTACTTGCATTGTTGTCTGGTTTCTGGCAGTGACAGACAATGCATTTACATTTATTTATTTATTTAGCAGACACTATCCAAAGCGACTTAGTGCATTTAACATTTTGTCTAAATGTATAAAGATAACCGGCATCTCAGCCACGTTAACGTGATCCAAAGTGAAATTTCATTGCAAATGCTTCAGCTTTAACAATCTTCTCACATTACCTTCCTTAATATATCTCTTTAACATGACAGCCCATCACAAATGACTTGCCAGGCTTGTATTTAGGCAGATGTATTAGTCACATTTTAAATGAAGACATCATATTAGGCACCGTCTACACCCTGTGTTTTTAATATGGAAACTCTCCTGTCCTTTTCTGTGCTAAATGTAACTGGAATTTAGGTGTGTTTGTTGAACTTGAGGGCTTTTTGGGCTAAATGTTAGGTGTGTGCAGAAAAGATTGGATTGCAGGTCATGTTCCTGCATGCCTTGGTGGTTTTACGAGCAGGTCTTTCTTGGATCTCGACTGTTTTGAGTTTTTTGTGTGTTTACGCCCAGAAGGCTTTACCTTTCCTCACCTGCTTACAAGTGCCAGATCTCTCTTATAGCGCAGTGTTATCAGATCGAGAGTCACGCGGGTTTGTCTTTAGGGTCGTGTGAGATGGGTTTACATAGCTGGATAACACGAATGGCGTGAGGTCAGTTCAGAAAGTGTCGGGCTAGAAAATCATTCGTTTGACACACATGCACAGTTTCTGTGCATTACAAATAAGATGCACTTTGTTCAAGACACACACAAATCATATGTATGTGAAAGTGTTGTATTTGTAAACATTAGTTAAAGGGATAGTTCACCCAAAAATGAAAATTCTGTCCACTTTTACTCACCCTCATGTTGTTACAAACCTGTATACATTTCTTTGTTCTGCTAAACACAAAGGAAGATATTTGAAGCAGAAAACAAAAGCACCATTGACTTCCATAGTAAGAAAAATACTTCTGTGGAAGTCAATGATGCCTTAAGAATAGCTTCCTTTGTTATACAGGTTTGTGACAACATGATAGTGAGTAAATGATGACAGAAATGTATCCCTTTAATGTGTTAGGTAACATAAACTATCAATACTTCTACAGCATTAATTAATATAGTTGATGTTTATTTCAGCATTTACTAATACATTTTTTTAACCCAAAGGTTGTAACTGTTAACATTAGTTAATGCACAATGGATGAACATGAACAATTGTATTTGTGTTAACTAACATTATTAAAAATAAAAAATGCTAAAAGCTATATTGCTAGTTAATGCATTTACTAATGTTAACAAATGCAACCTTATTGTAAGGTGCAAGCATTTAACAAAAAATTGTGCTCTTTGAAAAAATCTCAGGATGCTCTGTAAATCTTGTCTGGGGAAAACACGCCTGTGAATAAACAGGGATGTTTTATGGGTGTTAAACCCAAAATTGAATATTCTGTCATAATTTACTCACCCTCGTGTTGTTACAATATAATTATTTGTTCTGCTGAACACAAAGGAAGATATTTTAAGCAATGTTTTTAACCAAAGAGCACCATTGACTTTCATAGTATTTTTTCCTACTATGAAAGTCAATGGTGCTTCAAATATCTTCCTTTGTGTTCAGCAGAATAAAGAAATTCATACAGGTTTGTAACAACACGAGATTGAGTAAATAATGACTATATTTTTATTTTGGGGTGAACTATCCCTTTAATGCGTTAGCTAACATAAACTAGCAATACTTCGACAGCATTTATTAATCTTAGTTGATATTAAATTTAGCATTTACATTTTTTTGGAACCTAAAGGTTGTAACTGATCACATTAGTTAATGCACAATAAACTAACATGAACAGTTGTATTGGTGTTAACTAACATTATTAAAAAAAAAAAAAATGCTAAAAGCTATATTGCTAATTGTTAGTTAATGCATTCAGTAATGTTAACAAATGCAATCTTATTGTAAAGTGCAAGTATTTAACCAAAAATTGTGTTCTTTGCAAAAATCTCAGGATTCTCTGTTAATCTTGTCTGGGAAAAACACGCCTGTGAATAAACATGGATGTTTAATGGGTATTAAAGGGATACTGTACTCAAAACTAAATATTCTGTCATAATTTACTCACCCCTGTGTTGCTACAGTATATTTCTCGTTCTGCTAAACACAAAGGAAGATACTTTGAGCAATGTTTTTAACCAAACTGTTTTTGAGCACTATTGACTTTCATAGTATTTTTCCTATAATGAAAGTCAATGGTGCTTCTGTTTCCTGCTTCAAATATCTTCCTTTGCGTTGAGCAGAATAAAGAAACTTATACAGGTTTGTGAGTAAATGATGACAGAATTTTCATTTTTGGTTGAACTATCCCTTTAATGTGTTAGCTACAATAAACTAGCAATACTTCTACATCATTTATTAATCTTAGTTGATGTTAATTTCGACATTTACTAATAGCATTTTTTTTAACCAGAAGTTGTAAATGTTAACATTAGTTAATGCACAATAAACTAACATGATTAATTGTATTGGTGTTAACTAACATTATTAAAGATGAAAAAAATGCTGAAAGCTATATTGCTAATTGTTAGTTAATACATTCAGTAATTATGTCCTTTGCAAAAATCTCTAGATGCTCTGTAAATCGTCTCTGGGGAAAACATTCCTGTGAATAAACAGGGATGTTTTATGGGTGTTAAACCCAAAATTGAATATTCTGTCATAATTTACTCACCCTCGTGTTGTTACAATATAATTATTTGTTCTGCTGAACACAAAGGAAGATATTTTGTGCAATGTTTTTAACCAAAGGGCACCATTGACTTTCATAGTATTTTTCCTACTATGAAAGTCAATGGTGCTTCTGTTTTCTGCTTCAAATATCTTCCTTTGTGTTCAGCAGAATAAAGAAATTCATACAGGTTTGTAACAACATGAGATTGAGTAAATAATGACTATATTTTTATTTTTGGGTGAACTATCCCTTTAATGCGTTAGCTAACATAAACTAGCAATACTTCGACAGCATTTATAAATTTTATTTGATATTAAATTTAGCATTTACATTTTTTTGGAACCTAAAGGTTGTAACTGATCACATTAGTTAATGCACAATAAACTAACATGAACAGTTGTATTGGTGTTAACTAACATTATTAAAAAAAAAAAAATGCTAAAAGCTATATTGCTAATATTGTTAATGAATGCATTCAGTAATGTTAACAAATGCAATCTTTTTGTAAAGTGCAAGTATTTAACTAAAAATTGTGTTCTTTGCAAAAATCTTAGGATTCTCTGTTAATCTTGTCTGGGAAAAACACGCCTGTGAATAAACAGGGATGTTTAATGGGTGTTAAAGGGATACTGTACCCAAAACTAAATATTCTGTCATAATTTACTCACCCTTGTGTTGCTACAATATATTTATTGTTCTGCTAAACACAAAGGAAGATATTTTGAGTAATGTTTTTAACCAAACTGTTTTTGAGCACTATTGACTTTCATAGTATTTTTTCCTATAATGAAAGTCAATGGTGCTTCTGTTTCCTGCTTGAAATATCTTCCTTTGCGTTGAGCAGAATAAAGAAACTTATACAGGTTTGTGAGTAAATGATGACAGAATTTTCATTTTGTGGTGAACTATCCCTTTAATGTGTAATCTACAATAAACTAGCAATACTTCTACAGCATTTATTAATCTTAGTTGATGTTAATTTCAACATTTACTTATAGCATTTTTTTTAACCAGAAGTTGTAACTGTTAGCATTAGTTAATGCACAATAAACTAACATGATTAATTGTATTGGTGTTAACTAACATTATTAAAGATGAAAAAAAATGCTGAAAGCTATATTGCTAATTGTTAGTTAATACATTCAGTAATATGCTAAAAGCCATATTGCTAATTGTTAGTTAATGCATTCAGTAATGTTAACAAATGCAATCTTATTGTAAAGTGCTAGCATTTAACTAAAAATTGTGCTCTTTGCAAAAATCTCGGGGCGCTCTGTAAATTTTGTCTGGGAAAAACACGCTTGTGAATAAATAGGGATGTTTAATGAGTATTAAAGGGATAGTTCACCCAAAACTAAATATTCTGTCATAATTTACTCACCCTCGTGTTGTTACAATATATTTCTTTGTTTAGCTGAACACAAAGGAAGATATTTTGTGCAATGTTTTTAACCAAAGAGCACCATTGACTTTCATAGTAATTTTCCTATTATGAAAGTCAATGGTGCTTCAGTCTCCTGCTTCGAATATCTTCCTTTGTGTTCAGCAGAATAAAGAAATTCATACAGGTTTGTAACAACATGAGGGTGAGTAAATGAGGACAGAATTTTCATTTTGTGGTGAACTATCCCTTTAAATTGTTTTGCATCTTTGTGTTGAGTTCTCCAAAAGTTGAATGTCTAAACAACTTCCATTGGACAAATCAATATAAGGCATTGTGTGTGTCCCCTCATAGCCTTGTCACATCAAATATGGGTCCACTTTTACTGAGGTCTGTAACCATTGGGGCCTGAACTCAACAAAGTGTCAGTGGTTGGGTTATCACGATGAATCTCAGCTGTCACATCTGATTTCTTGAGTACTTCAGTGGTCTGGCATCTTCACTTCACTTCTAAAACCGAGTCTCCAAGAGACTATAAAAATTGCATTCAGCGCAATTTATAAATGCAACGTTCTCCCGTGTGATTAAAATGGCCTTCTGAAAACTCCGACTCAGTTTCTTTGACTTTATAACAGTGAAGTTCCCTCGTGACAGCTGGAAAACAGCCTTGTGTGCACTTCAGCCTTTAGAATGAAAAGCATCAAATTGAAATTCTGAAGCGTAGCATCAGATTGATGGTCATTCGGCACAGCGGGGGTTTCATTTTAGCCAATCTCGTCATGTCTTGTCGAAATAACATGTTTACTCAGTACATGCCTGACTGAGTTTGGCAGCAGTCAAATAATTTGGTGTATTTTGACTTTCACTGACCTTTGTGTTAACGGTGCCCAAAACTCTCTCTTGTTGCAAGAAGCAGTAATATTGTGTCCTGTAAGATTGCAGGGTGTGGTTGTCATGTTTAGATATGTGGATGTGTGGGTCATCTTTTTCCCAGATCCGACAGTGAGAGCGGAGATGGAGAGCGAGTATGTTAGGAGAAATCGTATTGTAGTCACGTCAGCAGGATGTAAGGAAAATCCTGGGTGTTACTTTTAGCCCACGATCTCAAAGAATGTGGATGAAACTCTCATATTTAGCTTGCAGTTTGTGTCTGTATCTCCGTGTATGTTTTTCTCTCGTGCAACTTTCTGAATCCACAAGAATTTTTTCTTCGTTGATTTAAATGGACAGGAGCAGCGAAGGGAGAAATGCTCTGAACAATAGCGTGCCGTAGATCTCTGTACTGCATTAAACGGGGACGCCCATGTGTCCACTGCGATGATGTAATCGCTGCACAAAAGATTGTGTGCGTGTGTATGTGTGTGTGTGTGTGATACTGGGCCAATGAGACTTCTGAGTTTCTTTCCAATGTCGATCAATTTGGCTTCCATGACAAACATGTTTATTACTGACAATTATGGCTCGTGCTTGATCTTTTGTTTATGGAGGAATGATATTTAAGGGATTCCTCAAATATAAGATACCACCAAAATACAAGACTGAGTTCGACAAAAAAAAAAGGATTTTCTGAATTAAATTTGTCATGCTTGTCAGCACTTTAAAAATGCTGGGTTGTTTTCAACACATGGTTGGGTACAATACAAATGCTGGTGCATGTCCATATTTGACCCCAACATGGGTTGAAATAACCCAGCATTTTTTTTTTTGAGTGTATGAAATTTTTGGGTGTTGCTATGGGTTGCTAGGTCACTACAAGTTGACTCTTGAATTTCTCTTTATTTAATGTAAATCCATGGGTTTGTTATTGGTAAGTTTTTATCATCCGACAGTTTGAAATAATGACACAAATCACAAAGAAAAGTCTCTCTTTAATAGTGGTGGACAAGCGATTAATCGTGATTAATTGCATTCAAAATAAAAGTGAGTGTTTGTATAATTTAATATAATATAAATATAAATAAATAATAATAAAAAATAGAATGTTTATATTTGTTTATATATTTATTTATATTTATGTACATAAAAAATTATTTTATTTATGTGTATTTAAATATACATAATAATTACAAACAGTAAACACACATATATTATGCAAGCACCAACTTTTTTGTATACGATTAATAGGGCTAGGTACGAATTCAGATGTTACAGATCGATTCGAATTCGATTCATAGGCTATTGGATTGATTCGATTTCGATTCTCTGTTCGGTTCCGATTCTCGGATCAATTTTTATACCCGATTCTCGGTTCAACTCAATAAATATAGATTTAATACAAATACTATATTTATTTAAAAAAAAAAACAGTGAACATAAGTTTACAAGTGGGTAATTAATGAAAAGAAATTAAGAGCCACCAACCATATTGCACTTTTTTATTTTAGGTACACTTTGGTACATTAAAACAGAACCCATCTCTAATTTTCAAATGCATACAATTATGTTAAATACAATACAATTTTGATGAAAGATGAAAAATGTATGTTGAAATAAAATCAAAACAGTCGCATTCCTTGATCAAACAGGATCAGGTTATTTCATTAAAAAAAATCGATTTGTAGCCTTCGTTAAAAAAGCGATTATTCAAAAAAAAAACACATTTGCCAGCCCTAACGATTAATCGCGATTAATTGTTTGCCCACCACAGGTGTAAGATTTAAAGTATCATTCATGTCTGTAACACAAATTTTAGGTCAGGTTAGGCGTCTACATTTTTTTTACCACATTTATGCAATTGCCAGACGCTTTTATCCAAAATGACTTACATTGCATTCAAACTATATCTTTAATCTGTATTTGTGTTTCCTGGGTACAAAACACTTTTATGTTTGTGGCACTGCTACTTATAATAGCATAAGTATGTATAACTTTAAAAATGTATAACAAACTTGATCTCGTAGCATAGTTCGGCTCAGATTTGTCGTGAACAGCAAACGTTTGTGTGTATCATCGTATTTTTTGTTCATTTGTTAAGATTGAAAGCAGGCAGTTTAAAACTTTAGTGGCAGGATAAAATGGGTGTTCACTGTTTACTGAATTGGTGTCAATTGGAAACAGGCTTTCTGAACACAAACTATGCAAAAAGACAACAAATGTTTATTAACCAACAATTTGCATTTCGGGTTAAGCCACATGGAGTTGATTGTTGAGTGATGGTAATACATACATCTTGTCAAGCAACCATATGGTGTTATTAAGACTTTCTTTGGAACTGTATTAATAGTTACCGCCGTGTTTTTCGTGAGGTGAAATGTTATCAGCTCTTATCGTGTAAATACTTTTCCTTTTGTATAATGAACTTGCTCACTAAATTTGTTGTCTGTTCTCTTTCAGACTCCTTTGTGAACAGTCAAGAATGGACATTGAGTCGATCAGTACCAGAGCTCAAAGTGGTGAGTATTTCCAATACTTAACATGTCAGTTTTGATCCCTTAGGGGGTATGTACATCTAAACACAGCTGAAAATGCCAGGCAGATGCCAACTCTGGGCGCATGCCAATGTTTTTTCAGCTAAATGCTTTGGTTCCTATTACACTTCTGTTTTGTTTATCAGTCGTTGAACGATGCGCCGGTTGGTTGTTGTGATATTTGTCCCGCCCCCCTTTACTGTGATTGGATGGCTGAGTGAAAAGTGACATTGAAAGCTGAGGGTTTCCCCCAAAGTTGGACATTTTTCAAATCTGGGCGCTCGGTGCTGAACGTAGACAAAATCCACCAGCTGCTGGCTTTTCTGAAAAGTACGGTGCTTCCATATTTAATATTTGCCGGCCGCAGGCGAAAATGTTTTTGCATACACGCTCCCTTAATGTTTTGTAGACTTTTATCCATGATCCCTGAGGTGTTCAGATATAAATGTACTGTATACAGTATTCAATGAAATGGGCTACTGTTTAATGTTTTGTAATGATGTATCTCTGCACTGCAAAAAAATTTTCAATTCAATTTATTTATATAGCGCTTTTCACGAAACTTAATTGTTTCAAAGCAGCTTTACATTAATAGAAGCAGTAAAAGCACAGAAAAACGACAGATAGCATAACATAATACACGATAGCATAAGCAGTCAAATTTGCTACGGCTATGACTCGACATTATAAGCGAGCGTATTACTAATGTTACGTCTAGAAGAGGAAGTTAAGTTAAGCCCCGGGGTAAAAAAACCCCTAGGACAGTGGTCTTCACTATTTTTTTCATGAGAGCCACATTGATAGGTCAGGGTCAATAGGAGAGCCGCCTTTACCGCAAAGTATCAAAAGTTACATGCAATCATAAATAGCATGTCTGCCTATCAATCCGTCAATCTGTTGCAATGCAATAAATACAAGGGCAAATCATTCTTTATCATTTACCAGTCTGAGACAATGTGATTTCCCTTAATGACAAAAACAGGATTTTAATGCCAAGCATTCTTATAATATGCTTATGCAGTGCCCCCCAAACCACCAGGGGGCCACCTTTCTCGTAATTTCAAGCGGCGCTGCACAGAACGGTTGGCGAGTGACATCTGTGCAGCGAGAGCAATTCGAAAGCATAAATAAGCAGTCTGA
This sequence comes from Misgurnus anguillicaudatus, assembly GCF_027580225.2. Classification (NCBI taxonomy): domain Eukaryota; kingdom Metazoa; phylum Chordata; class Actinopteri; order Cypriniformes; family Cobitidae; genus Misgurnus; species Misgurnus anguillicaudatus. Next base: position 28,892,885 of record NC_073361.2, on the reverse strand, counting down.
TTTCACGGTACTTTGATGTCATATGACGATCGCTCTGTGCAAGCGCTGCATGCGATTGAACACGGTTCTCGACGTGCATCTTGATCTAATAGGTATGGTTTTCTAACAAAGTTAGCGTCCGGAGCAGAGAAAACAGAAAAAACGCATGCCTTCATGATCATATCACTGTATTATATTACAATGCCATGCGAGCCACAAATTAAAGCTTGCCGAGCCGCATGCGGCTCGCGAGCCGCGCAATAAAGAACACTGCCCTAGGAGAAAAAAACCCCCGGGCTGTTTAGCCTAGGAAATAAAAAAAGTCCTAGGAGGGAAAAACCCTTGGGAGATATATATTTATATACACACATATAAACGGATAAGGAGATTAAGCTGGTGACTTTCTTACTTAGTATTTTTGTCTTGTTTTCAGTACAAATATCTAAAAATACTTTAATCAAGTTGCAAAAAATCTGCCAATGGGGCAAGAATTTTTTTTTTTTAAATAACTTAGTTAAATATGAAAAATAAAGCAAAATGGTTTTACCCCACCACAAATAAGCACAAATAAATGTTATATTTTATTTGTCTAAAAACTAGACTTATTTGATTAGGTCATTTTGCTTATCAAGAAAATATTTTGATTCAAAACAAAAATACGAAGTAAGAAAGTAATTTTTTGCAGTGTGCCTTTCGCTGATATATTTCTTTTTGAACAGCCACTAATATTATTAGTTCGAATAAAACCATTTTTTTGTGCTATGAAAGCACACACACAAACATTTACTAGTATCTAACTGTACTTTACGCAAGAATGATCTAACTTTATAATTATAGTTATCCAAATAAAACAAACACTCTCATCGGCTCGTTCTGAGGCAATAGGATGTAACCATATGGTTTACATCCAGTAATCCCATGTTTCTGTTCGTCCTGAGATATTCACTTTTTTAACCGCTGGTCTAAAACTTTATTGTTTAAAAGTGCACAGTGTTCTCTGATAAACCAAAATAGTCTCTAACGTAAAGCAAAGAAGATGATGTTGTTTAATACCTTCATCTGACTTTGCTCAGCTGAAATCCCAGAGGATCAGAGGTGGAGCGGCTCATAATCCTCCTTGTTTAGATGGATTCTCTTTCATTTACTCTTGAAGGTCGAATTGTTCCCAAGAATCCACAATACTGTATATTGGTGACTAAATCAATATTGGCCCAAACTAGTCAGGCCAAAATCAACTGATCTGATTATCAGCATTAGCTAAGTACTAAACAGTTACCTGTATGCATGGCTGCCACTGTGCTGATTTTATGTAAAATTTGAGATTGGAGTTTAGGTGTAACCAGTGAAAACCGTATATGTTGTCCTATCCTAACAAACCATACATCAATTGAAAGCTTATTTATTCAACTTTCAGATGATACATCTCGTTAAAAAAAATGACCCTTCTGACTGGTTTTGTGATCTAGGGCAGTGGTTCCCAAACGTTTTCATAGTGCGGCCCCCCTTGTGTACAGTGCATTTTTTCGCGGCCCCCGAAAAAAAAAAACATATAAAATTATACCTAGTAGTGCTGTTGGTTAGTTGGCTTATTATTTTTCCGGTTTAATTACACAGAATTCATGATAAATGAATGTATTTTATAAAATGTCATAAAACTGGGGCCCCCTGGCACCATCTCGTGCCCCCCCAGTTTAAAAACCACTGATCTAGGGTAACAAATCTGCAGAGGTTTGTGTCGTGGAGACAAGGCTGTTGTGCAAACCTAGTTGCTTCACATCCAAATGCGAGAGAAAGTGTTTGCTCTCAAGTTAGTGCTTTCATCAGCATCTGTGTCCTCATTATGTTAGAAAAGCTGTCCATTCACAGCTGTTAGGATTTCTCATCTTCCCGTATGGAAACAGACGTCGTGTCAGGGACCGACAGGCAGAACGGCGTTGCGTCACACGCAAGGAATCTCCTGAAGTTTGAGGGGTTGTTGGATAAGAGAGGATCTCTTCTGATAGGGAATCCTGGATGCAGATGGGAGGTTCTCCATCTGTTGGTGTTCAATAGTTGATAGTTTAAATAAATAAATCATATTTTTATATAAATGAAGAGGTGGTGTCTCTCATTATGTTTCACTTTGAAAAGATGATGTTAGGGTTTGTATTCCAAGTTATTATTTCTTTCTAGTTCAGTTGTGTTGGGTTATAAGTTATTCTGGTACATTTAAAGGGAAAGTTTACCCAAAAATGAAAATTAAGTCGTTAAAGGGACACTCCACTTTTATGAAAATAGGCTCATTTTTCAGCTCCCCTAGAGTTAAACATTTGATTTTTACCTTTTTGGAATCCATTTAGCGGTATTCAGGGTCCAGAGGTACCACTTTTAGCATAGTTTAGCATAATCTATTGAATCTGCTATTGAAAGTAACCAAGGGGACTTTTTGGGGCGCATCATAATATCATTGCGCCTGCTGCAGCCATGGTACGGCAGCAAAGTTCATGATTATTATGCAAGAATGAGAGTATAGACCTGTTGCGAGTCGACATCACAGTTACGTCACGCGTGCAATGTGGTGGCAGGAAAACAGTGGAAATGAATGATACACGAGTGAAACAAACAATATAACTCTCTAGAAAATGTCTTGTTGTGCTGTTGAGTGTCAGAATAGAAATGCCAAAATAGATGACCTTCATTTTTATAGTATACCGTTGTCGAAGTCACCATTTAAAGATAAACGTAGGTGTTTATGGTTGCAATAAGCCCTCAACCAGACAGACTGGAGTGATGAAATCATCTGAAAATCTTTTAATAATTTGAATAGAAAATAATTAGAGAAGATATCCGGTGTTCTGTCGAAGTCTGATCCCTCTATGTGTCTCTTATAGCGTTTTCATCACGTTTCGTTTATAATTTATTTAGAAAGATTAAAGATTTGAATGAGTTCATAATATCAATATTACCATTTATTAAAGTTTTCATATTTTTTTCGTCTTTTTACCTTCTATCTTAGCCTATGTCTTCTTCCTGTTTGTTCTAAATTATGGTGTTTACTAATAAATATATAAACATAGCACACACACACACACACACAATGTAAAGTGTTAATAATATATAAACAGGCCTATACAAATTAATTTGTATGTAAACATAATTGTTTTAGAACAAACACGTAGGCTAAAAATATAAGGAAGAAATTGAAAACAGGAAATGATGAAATATTTAATAAATTATATTATACAGAATACATGATAGTATTGCTCTTATAAGTACTTCAGCGATTCATACTGTAAAAATAATTGATTTACCAATAAAGAACAAATACGTTACATACATACACACATATCAGTAGCCAAGCCATTTAAACTTTTAATTTATCTAAAAATAAACGTAACTTGATATAAACGTTATAAGAAACATTACACTTAAGAGAAATATAGGGGAAACAGACTTCTACAGAACACCAGATCCATAAAAATCACAGTTTAACGTTAAAACACTTCACACCCCTATTGTGGAGCTGTCACTTTCTGCCACCAGTTGGGCTCCGCCCACAAAAAAAGTCATCTCTGTTTGTAAACACGCAAAAGGTCTATAGTTCCTAGCCATATCGGCTTAGAAAATCACAACTTTAAATTTTTCGTCAGTCTTAGTACACGATGTAACTACAGAAGAGTCAAGTTTTAAATAGGAAAAATATCAAAACTCTTTGGTTATTTTTTAGCGCGATGCTAATGGTCTAATCAAATTCAATGGACTATGCTAAGCTATGCTAAAAGTGCTGCCAGACCCGGAGATCGGCTGAATCGATTCGTGGTTGTGCCGATTATCTTAACAGATTTTCCTGTGGTGCGCGGTACGTTAAAAGCGTCTGAATCTGCTCGGAAGCCTGTCGGGGGCGTTCCGATCGCAAATTGCAAATATTCAACATATTTACGATCAGAAATCCTGTAGTGTGGGCAAACTACCGAGGACAAATGCTCACACACACTAGGGCTGCAACGATTCGTCGACGTTGTCGACAAAAATCGATAATAGAAATAGTCGACAATGAATTTCATTGTCGACGTTGTCGCCAGACATGTTTTTTCCGACCGAGTGAGGCGTCTCTCTTCATTACAATGTCTGCCGAGAGTCGCACATGCGCATTAGCTTCTCTGCTCATCGATAACACACAGAAATGGCAGCGTCCAACGTAGCAGCTGCGCGTACCAAAACATCCGAAGTTTGGGAGCATTTAAGCCTGGATACGGCGAATAAAAAGATTACCTGCATGGTTTGCAGAGCAGTCTTTGCGTTTCACGGCAGCACCTCGGTCATGCACGAACATTTAAAGAGAAAGCACGTCGGACAGTTGAATGAAACGGAGTTTGACTCGCCTCGGTAAGATGTAAATAACATGGAAGCCAATACGTTTTGTTTTGGATGTACATTGTACATTTTATAAGCGTATTTTCGCTAAAGGATTTAACGTTATGCCCGACTGTGCCTGACAAAAAGTTTAAATGAAATGCATGCAGTCTGAAGAAGAGAGCCACCATGGACCCCTTTCTGCAAAAGAAGCAGACGTGCACCCCACAACAGGCGAATGCCCTCACTGAGTATATATATAACTCTGTTTTTGTAATTTTTTAGAAATCTCGTTTTTTGGTTGTGCATTCAAATTAATATCAATTCAACTCAAGTTGGTTTTGATTTAAATCTTCAAAACTTAAAAAATACAGCATATATATATATATATATATATATATATAAATAAAAATAGCTGAAATACATAACTTCGTTTTGGTAAAATCATAGTAGCTGCAATTATTAAAAATTTAAAACTTGTTTTCATTGAATGTAAAAAAATTTCATTGAACTACCCCCTTCTTTCTTGTTTACTATCATTTTCCACAGAATTAAAGTAATCTCACGCTAAATTTTAGGAAAAAATAATAATTATTCGATTAGTCGACGAATCGTTTCAATAGTCGGTGACTAGTCGACTATTAAAATAGTCGTTAGTTGCAGCCCTAACACACACGCTGTACATTGTCACGTGAAACGAAACAATACCCAGAAAGCGAGCAGCTGAAAGATAAAACCATAACAACTACATGGCATGCACAGTCCAAAGTAAGATGGAAGTCAGCGATGTAAAAAAGCAGTCCATTGTATTAATGCCAATTATTTATGCTCATTGTTTGCCATGTTTGTTTACTGTGAAGTCACGTTTGGACGGGTGAAACATTACGAGATCTTCAAAATTCGAGACTCGCGTTGTTTGTGAAGTTTATCTGATGTTGCGTGATGTGCTGTTATGACCACATAGCGGCACTCCACATGCTATTGGAACATACGGAGCCCCTAAGCAAAAATTAAATAAAGTTTAGTTTCGTGTGAAACTATCGCGTGCGCACGTGAAACTATCGCGTGGGCATGTGAAACGAGCCCCTAAGATGACACTGGAGTAAAAAAGTTTAAAGTTTAGTTTCGCATGCTCACGTGAAACTATTGCGTGCGCACGTGAAACTATCGCGTGGGCACGTGAAACCGAGCCCCTAATATGTCACTGGAGTAAAAAAATTGAAAGTTTAGTTTCGCGTGCTCACGTAAAAACTATTGCGTGCGCAAGTGAAACTATCGCTTTCACATGCGCGCACGATAGTTTCACGTGTGTGCGCGAAACTTTCACGTGAGCATGCGATACTTTCAAGCGTGCGCGCGAAAGTTTCACGTGAGCACGTGAACCTAAACTTTTTTTTTTTACTCCAATGTCATCTAAGGGGCTCGGTAGGAACAAAAGTGTTTAATCGTCGATTTTTTTCATCATGTTTGTGGTCTCTCACATTTTGAAAATCGGATAAGATTAAAAAAATCTTTTGGTGTGGCCCTTGCTTAAGTAAATGAAGATAGAATTTTCATTTTTGGGTGAACTATCCCTTTAAGGCACTGACTTTTTAAGTTTTGTAGCATTTAAATTTTTTCTAAAGGCAAAATATAAGCCAATGTTTCTTGCACCAAAACAATAGCAATCTTTAATGGGCTGTTTTTGTTGCTGTGGTTTAAAGACTTTTATATGTAAATTAACCCTGTTATGATGGGCTAAACTTATAAATTGAGTATCAGTGACCCACCAGTGGTGTTTTCCATGATATATCTCCCCTTTAGGGTTTTGAACATCCTGACATAAATCTTCTCGCTTGCTTCCGGAGGGTACAAAAGTGAAGTTGTGTCCGCAGTATAAAGCCTAATTTGTTTTCTCTGGAGGGGAACGGAAAGAATTAAAGAACTAAAACAAATGCTCTAAATTGCTTTTCATGTCTTGAGTTGAACAGAGTCATAAAACTGGGCTAAGTCAATCCCTTCAGGAGAGAAAACAATGCTTGGGACTCTCTTGTCATTTTATTTTAATGAAACCCACAATGTGTAATCTCAACTGAGCATATGTGCAACAGATTGGCGCAGATTCCTTTCCTCACAGTTTGCATAACTAACGCGATTTTCTCCCGGAGCAAAATTACCTCATTCCAAAACCTTATAAAATCACGCCATGTGTTGTATTTGAGAATTTCTCTCCCAGGTTCATTGTTCGAAATTTAACTTAATGTTACTTTTAAAATCAGATTTTTTAATTTGTCACTGTCGTTTGATGTCAATATGTAAGGCCTGACTCGTGTCCATTTCTGTTCGCAGGGCATCGTGGGAAATCTGTCCAGCGGGAAGTCGGCATTAGTTCACCGGTATCTGACAGGAACATATGTACAGGAGGAGTCGCCCGAGGGTGAGTGAAGCAGCACGTTGTGTTTATCGGGGTCAGTCACCCAACAAGACCTCCTGCTGCGGAGCAGATTCTCCTCTTTGTGAATTTGCCTCAAATGGTCATCTGCGTGTTTTACATATTTATTTGTTTCATGTAAACAAACGTTTTGGCAGCTAAAAATGTCATGCATCATTTAGTAAGTGGATGAAAGCCGACGTTGATTTCGAAACCCTTATGAAATTAACTATGGTTTTATTATACATTTACAATTATTCATTTGGCAGACGCTTACATCCAAAGCGACTTACAGCACTTTACAAGGTATATGTTTTGTGCTATATATACCGTATTTGTCACTTTTTTTTCCCGTAAATTGTCTGGTGCTGCGTCTTACAGTCAGGTGTGCCTTGTAAGTCATTATGAATTAATTTTGAAATTTATGAGGCAAGAGACAACATTACCGTCTACAGCCGCAAGAGTCCGCTATATGCTGCTCCTGTATTTATTTATTTATGTAATTCAATGGATTCAGTGATGCAGAATGACGAGTCTGCAAACTTCACGCTAGTTGGCTTGTTTGGTTAATTTGGACTATTCAACCTTACAGGTAAGTTCTGTATGCTATGGTTTATGGTTTAAATAACTGATAATATTACTTTAGCGTACAGACGTTATTCAGCCTGCTGTTCTGTCAGCTATTGTTTTGTTAAATAATTGCCTTTCCAGATTAAATGTCTGTTCTTCGGCTTGGATTTTGTGAAATAATTTTCTAAATAAACGCAACGTATAGTCCACTGTGACTTATACATGTTATTTCGTCTTAATGAAGCTTTTTTGAATGATGCGGCTTATACTCCGGAAAATACGGTATATATCTTTTGTACTGCTAACGCAATGCATTAATGCAGTAATCGTGTAGTAAACATGTTTTTTGGCATTTACAAATACCATGGTTAAACAATGGTTACTGTTGCAAAACCGTGGTCAATTTGTAGTAAAACCATGGTTCATTTTCTTAAAGGGATAGTTCATCCAAAAATTAAAATTATGTCATCATTTCCTCACCTTCAGGTTGTTTAAACCTGTATAATTTTTTTTTGTTTTGTTGAATGGAAAGGAACATACTTGTACACTCATAGAAAGGATTTGTTCATTTTTACACATCTTTTTGTGTTAAGCTTTTAACACATTATGGGTCATTTTGTGTTGATTTTGTGTTGAAATAAAACACAACTTGTGTTAAAGATAACACAAAATGTGCTGTTTCAATAATAACACAGAGATGGGTGGATTCTGGGACAGCATTTAGTGTGTTGTAGAATCAACACTAATGTAATGTTTTTAACACATCCGTTCTAAGAGTGTAGTCGAGCAGAAAACTGCAGCACCATTGACTTCCATAGTAAGAAAGAAAAATACTACAGAAGTCAATGGTGCTTTAAAACTGCTACAAAATTCCTCATAGTACCTCCCTTTGTATTTAGCAGAAGAAAGAAATTCATATAGGTTTGTAACAACTTTAGGGTGAGTAAATGATGACAGATATTTTTTGGGGGAGAACTATCCCTTTAAGGAAGGTCAAATTTTGAATTTTGTGTGCTTTAATAAAGGTCGTCCAGAGGCTAGATTATAATATATTTAAAATTGTGTATTAAAGTACTTTAATTAGGGTTGCATAACGATTAATCGTGATTAATCTATTGCAGAGTACCGTATTTTTCGGACCATAAGTCGCTCCGGAGTATAAGTCACATCAGTCAAAAAATGCATTATGAAGAGGAAAAAACATATATAAGTCGCACTGGACTATAAGTCGCATTTATTTAGAAAATTATTTTTTTTGTCTGCACATTTTAATAATTGCAGTTTGTAATCTGCAGAATAGGATTTTCTTTTGGGGTTCATTTTGTTAAGTCTTTCTCAGTTGTCTTTAAGTTTACAGTTTCAATTGTTTTCAGTTAATTTTTTCAGGGGTGGGCTAGAAGAGCAGCATAAAACGCCCTCTGTTATATGTTTTATATTGGTTTATGTTAATTTTGGCATATAAGTCGCACCTGACTATAAGTCCCAGGACCAGCCAAACTATGAAAAAAAGTGCGACTTATAGTCCGGAAAATATGGTAAACGTTTTTGTTTACATCATATATGTGTGTACTCTGTATAATAACTTTGTAAAAATAAAAACACACACATGCATGTACATATTTAACAGGGTTCCCACGGGTCCTTGAAATCCTTGAAGTTTGTGAATATTGGGGGGAAAAGTTCAAGGCCCTAGGAAGTTTTGAAAATATACATACATAGATACAGGTCATTGAAAGTGCTTGAATCTATTTTATGCAAGAAGTTTTCTGGAAAAAAATCCATATTATTCCTTGTGTAGTGTAGGATAATATCATAAAATTTCTATCATAAAATTTCATCACACGTGCTAAACTGTTCTCTTTAAATGCTTATATCTTCTGTATGCGAATGTTGATTTATGCCAAAATGTTTTTTTGCATAGTTGTGTTTGACACATAAAAAACATCTCGGGTTACGTATGTAACTGTTGTTCCCTGAGAAGGTAACGAGACGCTGCATCTCCCTTGCCATACTTCCTGCGTCCCTGTAACGCTGTCTTTGGCAATATTTCAGATAGCGATATACTTCCTGTCTCCCGCATCACCCTGTCTTTGTCGTTAAGCCTCACCATTGGTTGAATTTGATATACACATTCAGACGCACTTATCCTTGGAGGCGTCCCCACAGTGTCACCGCAGTTACTCAGCGCGAGTTCCCTTGAAAAAAGGGAACTGTAACAATGTATCTTAAAAGGTAACACAATGTAACTTTGCTCTCACTTGAAATGTGTCCCCACATTTAGTCCTTAAATTTGAGGGTATTGAAAGGTCATTGAATTTAAAGTTAACTAAGGTGTGGAAACCCTGATTTAAGAAATGTTTACATGTGTATATTAATGTATAATCTATATTACAGTATAAATATATATTTTTTCATGCATATGTGCATATTTATATATACATAATTATTATTCACAGTTCACACAATGTATGATGTAAACAAAAACCTTTATTATGCAATAGATTAATCGTGATTAATCATTATGCAATCCTAACTTTAACAATAATAAAAAAATCTGACACCTTGACTTGACGTTTATTTTCCACTCATTTTTGTGAAGGAATGTTCAGGTTTTGATAGCATTCACAATGCAACCTTCAAAAATGAGTGAAAAAGTTTTTTGTAGACATGTCAATACTTGTAAATCTGTTAACTAGTGTTATGAAATCTTTAACAAATTGTCAATTATAGAAAAAAGTACAGCTCAAAAACGTTATTTTGTGACGATCAACAGTACATGATAGATTTTTTCAATGTATTTTAACCTGCATTCATGCTGGAGCATTCCTTGAAAAAAATGCTATTATAAAATGTCAGAAAGTCGTCTTTTCTGGCTCGGTTGGTTTTGTTGAATGCCTGTATGCACATTGTGTTCTCGCTAGAAAGAAAAAGCTCTTAAACCTGCTGTGACTTGTTTTAAATGAGGCCTTCACAGTTCACTTTCATTCACTCAACTCCTTTTTGCTCTTACCGGACTGTATTGTATAGTGCGAGAATGCTTATGTATATTATAGCGAGAATCAATAAATCATCGCTTTGTTAAACTGATGTTAACATATACCTGAGCAGCAAAGAGTAACAAGGCAGAAACAAGAGTTGACAGAAACACATTTTCTTCCTGTAACCCAAAATGTCTCAAGATTTAGGTGCTAAATGTCCTTAATGAAACCCACAGGTGTATTAAAGTGCCCCCGTGAAGCATTGCCAGTACCTATTATTATTGTTTATTTTGATTTACATTTCGCATTCTAGTGTGTATCATATATCGAAATCGCGGATATTACCGCAATCACAAGGACAGTTAAACTATACCTTTGACTGTTTTGCATACATATTTGGACAAACTGCTCTGAAATTCCATTAAACTGGTGATTAATGCAGTTGTGGTTCATACTGCGTGAAGCAGTAGACTTTCCCGGCTTTATTAAGCCACGCTCGATTGAAAATTACCCTCGTTTCTCCATCTAAATTTGTTATCTGTCATTCGCCGCTGCCAGCGCTGGCAGAGCTCGGCATCTGCACGCCGACGCTCCGCCTCTCCGATGGCTCAGGTGTTACCATGGCAACAGGAAGGTCAGGCAGCCACCAGACCGTGTCATCAATCCTGGCCGTTTACTTTTGAGTGACGGGAGCGAGATTAAATGTTTGTGCCCTTTTGGCATCAGCTGCACGCCTGAAATCTAAATTAGAGGGGCGAACCAAGAATTTTTTGTTTAAAGAATCATGCATCGGGAAAGCCTGATTCACTCCTGCGGGAGATGGCAAGACTGTGATTTTCAACACAGCCTCTGCAGCTGAAAAATCCAAGCTGAATCCGTCACTCCTGGAAAGCTTTCTGCGATGAGAAGGGAACCGAAGGGATTTTCTTTGCTCCTGTTTTGACATCTCGCGACGTGTCTGCCTGGCAGGATACAATTATCTCTCAACCCTTAAAATCATCGGCGAATGTGCTGGAAAAGCAATTATTTAAAATTAAACCTAGTCACTGACTGTTATGTTGTTTTCACCTGTAATGAATGGTTTTGGCTATGGCAAGCATCACGTTTGTAATTGCTCATATTTAAAGCAAACCATGAATATTAAACGTATGTGTGTAACTCACTATTTGTGATATAGACATGATGTGGCTCAAGAAGAAATATTTGCATTATTTCGTTTATGCATTTGCATAAAATCACAAAGCTTTCATTATTTCCATTTAACACTGTGTTTATTAGGAATCGAACCAAAATCCCTTTTATGCTGCGTTCACACCAGCCGCGGTAGACGTGTCAAGTGCGATTGATTTCAGTGTTAAGTCAATGTAAAGATGCGTTGACGCGCATCTGGAGGTCTCGCGGCGCGCATGAGGTGTAGACGCGATTCGCCTCATTTGCGCGTCTAGTTCACGCGAATTGAGCATCGCCACGGGAAACACGTGAGTTGGAAAATTTTAACTTTGGCGGAAAAATGCACCGCGTTAACCAATCAGGAGCTTGCTCTAGTAGTGACGTGATTACAGGAAGCGAGTGGAGTAGCAGAAGCCCCTCCCATGATGTGAATTTCCACATGATTGTCTCGATGGCTAGAATTTCACGCACGGCTTTCACACATGAATAAAGCGAGTAAACTCTAAATGTTCAAGCGGCAAACTAGACGCGGTAGACGCAAATTTGACGCCTCAAATGTGCGTAAGTTACCGTAGCTTGGCGTAGCTCTGCGTAGCCTGACGTGCACCTCGCAAAAATTTTAACATTGGCGGAAAAATGCACCGCGTTAACCAATCAGGAGCTTGCTCTAGTAGTGACGTGATTACAGGAAGCGAGTGGAGTAGCAGAAGCCCCTCCCATGATGTGAATTTCCGCATGATTGTCTCGATGGCTAGAATTTCACGCACGGCTTTCACACATGAATAAAGCGAGTAAACTCTAAATGTTCAAGCGGCAAACTAGACGCGGTAGACGCAAATTTGACGCCTCAAATGTGCGTAAGTTACCGTAGCTTGGCGTAGCTCTGCGTAGCCTGACGTGCACCTCGCAAAAATTTTAACATTGGCGGAAAAATGCACCGCGTTAACCAATCAGGAGCTTGCTCTAGTAGTGACGTGATTACAGGAAGCGAGTGGAGTAGCAGAAGCCCCTCCCATGATGTGAATTTCCGCATGATTGTCTCGATGGCTAGAATTTCACGCACGGCTTTCACACATGAATAAAGCGAGTAAACTCTAAATGTTCAAGCGGCAAACTAGACGCGGTAGACGCAAATTTGACGCCTCAAATGTGCGTAAGTTACCGTAGCTTGGCGTAGCTCTGCGTAGCCTGACGTGCACCTCGCAAAAATTTTAACAGCGCGTCAGTTCAACCCGGACCGCAACATTTCGGGATCTTGCCGGAAATAGTAGTGTACTTTTGTCTACTTTTTTCGAATACTATGAATTCGAACATACTACTCGCCTCGCCTACTGCTTTTCGCCAACTATGTTGGAAGTAGGCAGTTTCGGACGCAGCCATTGGTTCTTTTAACTGGAAGGTGGGACTTCCATTCCCAAAGTGACGATATTAAGCGTGACATTGTCCCATATTTATTGTATTAGGAGTGCTCAATTTCGTTATATCCAATATCTTGATTGAACCTATGAACTTTGCAGTGGCAGCGCAATGTCTTACGATCTGAGCTACAGGAAACACATGCCATTAAATATGCTAGTAAAGGATCAATGCATATCTCATATCTAGATGGATTAGGGCCTTCATTTACATTTCATTCACTTCTAACCTAAAGCAAACTTCAATCTCAGCATGCACCTTCATGAATATATATAACTAGCACTCCTTCTCAGTATTCGGGTATGGTAGACTAATTAAATATACTGTATGGGTTTGATATAATGGCTCTGCTGATAATACCTCTCAGTCTGTATGCTGTTATTAGTTGGAAATTCCAGGTAGGATTATGTTCTGTTCTGTTCCCGCGGAGCTGCTATTAATAACATCCCTCGCTCCTCATACTGCAGTGCTTTAATGCTCTTGTTCTTGGCTCTTAATTCCAATTGACTCCAGGGTCACTGAACTTGAAAGTAAGGATTTTCTGTGGCTTGAACTTTAACTGGTTTCGGTCACGCACAGGTCTGAGACGAGACCGAAGGATTTTGGCTTTGTAATGAATATTAACATTGTTATCTTCTGAATTTCATTCATACTGTTTACCAACATAAACTCGCCCAGCGGGTGTACAGAAATTGTAAAGATCCATGATGGATTTTCTTGCAGTAAGTGTTGAGATGAGAAATAGTTAACTGCAAAATGAAAATTATCAAAAAAGACATTAACCATGATGACATTGCATCTGTTTATATAACTTTTTTATACAGTTAATAAAGATCAGAGTTAAATAATATCCTGTCTCTAAATAAGATCCTGTCTCTTCCTACCTTTGTAATGGCATTAAATGAATTGGTGCACTGTCAGAAAAAAATCATCCAAATTGGTAACTGCACTGTAAAAATGTCTTGTTGCACTTTCATTTTTAACTTCTCTGACTTGTGAGGAAATGCTATAAATTGTAAAAACTATAGTTATGTAATTAGCTTATGTAATTTATAGCAACTCCTCACCAGTCAAGAAAGTTGAAATTAATACTGGGGGGTACATCTTTGCACCTAGTGAGTCAATATTGGGGCGCACTCACATTATCCAAACCATGCCCCAACGCGATTGTCACCCCTCCCCAGATAGCAAAAAAAATCCGCATGGCTTCTATATGCCGCCAGCCCCAAGCTGTCGGCTATAGGTGCGTCCCGCTGGCGGGGATGTAACTTTTGCCGCCGAATACGTCACTCTCATTTGTTGCGAGATGCCGCCAGCATGCAGCCGGCGGACCGACTGCTTTATTTATGCAAAAGCGGCTGCCGCAGCGGCCCGCCGTCAGACCTGTTTGCGATTACACCCTTATGACGCTTACTGCCACCAGAGCACCGCCGGTGGTCCGCCGACTCATTGCTATCTGGGTCCCTACTCCCCCAGATGCACGCACTCACACTGTACTTTTATTGATCCGAGTCCGGGCGCACTTTTGTCATTAAGATGCGATTGTTTTGAAAAAAGCAGGAAGTAAAGCTCTCTCTTAACACTGGAACCCACCGCAATGATAAGTCTGTGTTTTTTATTCGGAGTCGTTTGGTGCGCGATTACAGACAGCCGTCTCACATGTCATCCTATTGCTTAGTTGATCTGTCACGTGTGCAGCTCGGACATTAACGTAATCCTGCTGCTTGCTTAAAAAGGTTTTACGGAGGCAGATGAAGGTGAGTGGTCGCGCAACTGACGTCTTCACCTTTTGAATCGCGCTCAGGCGCGATTGCGCTTACACCACAGCCTTCCGCGCCTGAGCCCAAGTGAGCCGTGCTCCGGCCCACCTCTGCAACCCGGCCGCGGCGCGATTAACCAATCCGCGCCCGGGCGCGGTACAGAGCGATCACACTAGTCAAACAAACCAGGCTTTGGGGGTCAAACTCGCCCGAGCCCGGTTTGGTTTAGATAGTGTGAGTGCCCCCTTAGTATACTCAGAGGTGCATATTGGTACCAAAAACTTCATGTTAGTAGCTTAGATCTTCATTTTGGTACCAAATGTATACAAATCTGCAACAACTAATTGATCAAATCGATAAAAATGTATAATGACATTCGAATTTCATTATTGATTAGTTGGTCTGTGACGTCACATCCCCTTCGGACAGCGCGGACAATTGTCTCCACAACACTTCACATCATTATATTCTAATTTAATGCCTTATTTAGCTATAATAAGTAAAAAATCGAATTGAGTAAATATTTACGGTTGTATCCGATTAGTCGATTAATCGAACAATATATAAATAATCGCTCAATTAATCGATTTTGAAATTAATTGTTAGTTACAGCCCTGCATTTCTGTGCCTGATTGAAACATATTAGGACCTTTTTTAAAAGGGTACTGCCCCAGTGACATCTAGGAACCATATTTTGATCATTTTTTCTGGCAGTGTGATCAATTTTAAAGCTCCACATCCATCATTAAATTCATAAAAATGACTCTATTAATACAGAGTATAAACAATTTACTGCCAATCTTGTTTAAAAAGTCAGATATAAATTGTGCATTAAATGAAAAAAAAAAAGTGTTGTTTTATATCGTCACATGAGCAATATCTAGCATCCGGTTTAAACATCTAATTAATAATCAATTTGCAAAATGCTGTACATTGTACGGTTAGCATGTAGTGTGTACTACTCTGAACATACACATACTGTAGAAGTTGACATAAAGATTTAATGCAATCATAAAGAATATCTGTAGGTATGGACAGCTTATAAATGTTGTTCACACGTATAGGGGGTCATTTAGTTTAATAAGTTTTGTCCTCACCTGCTGTAATGAATTTTGTTGACATTTTGCAATCTCAGAAGAAAGGCTCGGCCATAAACGTTCCCGGTATGCAGAAATGCAATTTAATTATATGAATTCTCAGTGGCTCCAAGCATTAAAAAGTAACCAGAGACTCTCATAACGCTGCTGCCTTCAGAATAGCTCAGATTTCAGATAAAGTCTAATTTAATTTACTTGCTAATATTTCTTTTTTTATCAGTTGCGCAGCACGTTTCCATGCGCTGTATAATGCAGCGGGAGGGATGCGTGGCACACTGCTGTTTAATCATTAGTTCATGTTTAAACATGCTCACGCATACATCTTCCTCTCTCTATCCCACAATCCCCTGTTTCTCAACAACACTTCACATCTGCCAGAAAACATGTTACTTGAAAATTGGAGATGTGTCTTTGTTGAAATTGACTGGAGTCCTCGGAGGTGTAGATTCACCCCCGCTGACATGAGTTGGTGAATGAACTTCAGAAAGGAGGATTATGTAAAACAAGTATCATTAATGTTATTGATGTTCTTGCAGGAGGGCGGTTTAAAAAGGAGATCGTGGTGGACGGACAGAGTTATCTTCTGCTGATCAGAGATGAAGGCGGACCACCAGAACTGCAGGTAAGATGCCGTGCGGGTTGTTAAGCCCAACATGCCAAATCTTCTTTTGTATCTTAATAAACAGAAATGTATTTAGGTCTAACAACCTAAAAGCATGTTTTTTGAACGAACTGTATCTTGAGGTCTTATATATCTGGACATATTAGTATTGTTGTAGTTGTACAGCACTAGTAATTCCCCAAACCCCTCAATTACCTCAAATTGCAGCTCCAGGGCAGCGTGTGGCTGTTACGCTACCATGACGACATCTTAAAAAGTAAGAAAAAGTGAGCTGAGAACTGTCCAAATAGCTGCAAAAATTTTCGTAAATGTGTCAACCAATCCCCATTTGACACAGTTGGCAGCAGGATGCCGTATGTTCATGAACGGCTGTACTTGCCCTCTGGGGTCCATTTCAGGGTGGCCTTGTTTTGAAGTTTACTGCGGCTCAGTGTAATTATAGCGTGATGGTTTTCTAACAGTTGAGAGAGTAGTGGAGATGAGCACTTGCTTCCTGTGCTGTGGGAACGGGGATTTCGAATGAAACTTTTCTGGCAGCGCTGCTCCTAGTGGAATGGCTGTGATAATTATTCTCGGTTTGTCTGTGTTTCGTTTTGCTGGTTTTATGGTAATGAGTAATTGATTAGAATGCAAATTACTACAAAGAATTTGTAGAACAGCCCTTAAAAATTTGAGCAGGCTACAAAGATTTTGTGTCTCAGGGTTTTGAAACACTCAGAGGGAGGGGTCACGAAATATGTTTGTGATTAGAATCATTGTGATGGGACTGACTATGAAGGGGACGACATTGAATAACACACATTTTGGCTTTAGCATTTATGCATTAATATTGCTTAGAATCACTGAAACAGATTTGTTTCATTTATGTAGTTGTCAGGTGCTTTTATCTAAATTGACTTGCAGTGCATTCAAAGTATATATTTTGTCTGTATGTGTCCATATGTTGGCTTTAGTTTAAGACGCTGACCTAAGCTTTAGACATTGGCCTTAGTTTAAGACATTAACTTTACCTTGAGACATTGACCTTAGTTTCAGACACTGACTTAAGCTTGAGACATTGACCTTAGTTTGAGACACTGACCTAAGCTGAAGACATTGGCCTTAGTTTAAGACATTAACTTTACCTTAAGACATTAACTTTACCTTGAGACATTGACCTTAGTTTCAGACACTGACTTAAGCTTGAGACATTTACCTTAGTTTGAGACACTGACCTAAGCTTTAGACATTGGCCTTAGTTTAAGACATTAAATTTACCTTGAGACATTGACCTTAGTTTCAGACACTGACTTAAGCTTGAGACATTGACCTTAGTTTGAGACACTGACCTAAGCTGAAGACATTGGCCTTAGTTTAAGACATTAACTTTACCTTAAGACATTAACTTTACCTTGAGACATTGACCTTAGTTTCAGACACTGACTTAAGCTTGAGACATTTACCTTAGTTTGAGACACTGACCTAAGCTTTAGACATTGGCCTTAGTTTAAGACATTAACTTTACCTTGAGACATTGACCTTAGTTTGAGACACTGACTTAAGCTTGAGACATTGACCTTAGTTTGAGACACTGACCTAAGCTGAAGACATTGGCCTTAGTTTAAGACATTAACTTTACCTTAAGACATTAACTTTACCTTGAGACATTGACCTTAGTTTCAGACACTGACTTAAGCTTGAGACATTTACCTTAGTTTGAGACACTGACCTAAGCTGAAGACATTGACCTTAGTTTAAGACATTAACTTTACCTTGAGACATTGACCTTAGTTTCAGACACTGACTTAAGCTTGAGACATTGACCTTAGTTTGAGACACTGACCTAAGCTGAAGACATTGGCCTTAGTTTAAGACATTAACTTTACCTTAAGACATTAACTTTACCTTGAGACATTGACCTTAGTTTCAGACACTGACTTAAGCTTGAGACATTTACCTTAGTTTGAGACACTGACCTAAGCTTTAGACATTGGCCTTAGTTTAAGACATTAACTTTACCTTGAGACATTGACCTTAGTTTGAGACACTGACTTAAGCTTGAGACATTGACCTTAGTTTGAGACACTGACCTAAGCTGAAGACATTGGCCTTAGTTTAAGACATTAACTTTACCTTAAGACATTAACTTTACCTTGAGACATTGACCTTAGTTTCAGACACTGACTTAAGCTTGAGACATTTACCTTAGTTTGAGACACTGACCTAAGCTGAAGACATTGACCTTAGTTTAAGACATTAACTTTACCTTGAGACATTGACCTTAGTTTCAGACACTGACTTAAGCTTGAGACATTGACCTTAGTTTGAGACACTGACCTAAGCTGAAGACATTGGCCTTAGTTTAAGACATTAACTTTACCTTAAGACATTAACTTTACCTTGAGACATTGACCTTAGTTTCAGACACTGACTTAAGCTTAAGACATTTACCTTAGTTTGAGACACTGACCTAAGCTTTAGACATTGGCCTTAGTTTAAGACATTAACTTTACCTTGAGACATTGACCTTAGTTTGAGACACTGATCTAAGCTTTAGACATTGACTTTAGTTTGAGACACTGACCTAAGCTGAAGACATTGGCCTTAGTTTAAGACATTAACTTTACCTTGAGACATTGACCTTAGTTTCAGACACTGACTTAAGCTTGAGACATTGACCTTAGTTTGAGACACTGATTTAAGCTTGAGACATTGACTTTAATTTGAGACACTGACCTAAGCTTGAGACACTGACTTAAGCTTGAGACGTTGACCTTAGTTTGAGATGTTGACCTTAGTTTGAGACGTTGACCTTAGTTTGAGACACTGACCTTAGCTTAAGACATTGACTTTAGCTTGAGACATTGACTTTAGTTTGAGACATTGCCTTTAGTTTGAGACATTGACTTTAGTTTGAGACATTGACTTTGGTTTGAGACACTAATTTAAGTTTAAGACACTGACCTTAGTTTGAGACATTGACTTTAGTTTGAGACATAGACTTTAGTTTGAGACACTAATTTAAGTTTAAGACACTGACCTTAGTTTGAGACATTGACCTTAGCTTGAGACATTGACCTTAGCTTGAGACACTGACCTTAGCTTGAAACATTGACTTTAGCTTGAGACATTGACTTTCGTTTGAGACATTGACTTTCGTTTGAGACATTGACTTTAGTTTGAGACATTGACATTAGTTTGAGACATTGGCTTTATTTTGAGACATTGACTTTAGTTTGAGACATTGGCTTTAGTTTGAGACATTGGCTTTAGTTTGAGACATTGACTTAAGTTTGAGACATAGACTTCCGTTTGAGACGCTGACCTTAGTTTGAGATATTGACTTTAGCTTGAAACACTAACCCAAGCTTGAGACACTGACCTAAGCTTGAGACACTGACCTTAGTTTGAAACACTGACCCAAGCTTGAGGCGCTGACCTTAGCTTGAGACATTGACCTTAGTTTGAAACACTGACCCAAGCTTGATACGCTGACCTTACCTTGAGACATTGACCTTAGTTTGAAACACTGACCCAAGCTTGAGACATTGACCTTACCCTACAGTCACATTAGCTACAAAAGTGAGCGACACCGAGCGACACGCAGTCGCTTGATGGGCGTTCCTTGGCTAGTTTCTAAAAGCGGTATCAAAAGTCACTTTAGAGGTATTGTTAAGTTACAAGAACGATGTTTTTGGATTTAAAAGTTTTTATTTCTCGATAAAAGTAACAAAATAGATGAGATAAAATGGCAAACTTATCAGATACATACAGAAATACGCATTTTCCGCCATCTTGAATTTTTTCTTCGACTCGAGCCACAGACCTACGTCATGCTGCAACTACAATCCAATTGGCAGTCGCTGTGTCGCATCGCTCAGCATTTGCATAAAATACCCTTCTTGTCTATTTTTGGCCCCACCTTGCTCGGCGCAGCGGCGAGCTAGTCGCTTGTTGCTGGCAAACGGCCACTCCCATTGAAAATGAATGGTAGCCTATTGCTCTGTCTCTTGTAGCTAATGTGACTCGGGGGTTAGTTTGAGACATTGACTTTAGCTTGAGACATTGCTGAGATCTCGCAGTTGCTGAGAACCACAATATAAACAAATACACTATTCAGAAACTTTGCCCACTCTGGTTATTGACACTGGTAGTTTGTACATATACGGTAGTCAATCACAAAAAAATAACTACAAATCCTCAAGGTACAATGCAGTATATCACATGCCTGTATATGCCAGTAAGAAGGTGGCCAATCATCATAAAAATGCTTACGGCACAAATATATAAATTGATTTCAAACTATAAAATCCTACAAAGCTATCAAAATGCTGTCAGCACCAGATGATGTTATTAAAAGTTGCTCAGATTGATTTTTATGTTTGCCTGATTTCAGTTCGCCGCTTGGGTGGATGCTGTGGTGTTTGTCTTCAGCTTGGAGGATGAGATCAGCTTCCAGACGGTTTATAACTACTTCCTGCGTCTTTCCAGTTACAGGAACACGGCAGAGGTTCCCATGGTGCTGGTGGGAACGCAGGGTGAGTCATCAGACAAATGAAATGTGATGTGTGCTTATCTTTATTAAAATAGCACTGTAACTATACACTTAAACACAGTCTATGTGCTTTTTACCAAAGAAATGTCTTATCTGATTCTAAAGGAAGCAAAAACCAATTGAAAATATTATATTTTTTGCATAAATAAAACGAAGCGTGTTTACATTTTTGACATTGATAGCAATTAACAATTCACAAAAATTTGATAAATTATTATATCAACATTAAAGGGATGAGAAGTCAGACTACAGGGGTCCTTTTATAACAGAGGGTGATATTATCCAGTCGAGATTAAAGCCAGATTTTAGTGGCTTCTTTCTCCACCTGTTGTTTTGTTTAACACACGTAATATATGACATCACACATTACGCTGTTGTCTCCCTTTCAAGACGCCATCAGTGCCGCCAACCCCAGAGTAATCGATGACGCCCGGGCTCGGAAACTGTCCAATGACCTGAAGCGCTCCACGTATTACGAGACCTGCTCCACCTATGGCCTTAACGTGGAGAGAGTCTTTCAAGATGGTGAGATGCCTTGATGTGTGAAACTACCTAAAGAAAATAAGCTTTTACACCCGTGTTTGTGTTTAGCATCATGGATTGCAGATTACGTCCTTGCCTCTTATAAAAGTTAGTCAGCTGCAAACCCAGAATGCAATGCATTCATAAAGCATGGGAACGGATTCCTACAGATATGGTGTTATATGACCTATTTTTATATATTTTATTGTAACCAAAGTTAACTCATGGTTAAACGTTGAAGGGTCGAATGAATGATATTGCATGAAATAATATCCCATTATATCATGTTCATTGTTAGTTAATGTTAGCTTATGCATAAATAAAACTTTTTTGCATTGTAAATACCTTTATACTATTATGATGTATGCTGTTTACAACCTGATTTTATATCTCTGTCATCTAACAATACAGTTTTCATTGATTTTGTTTTACTGCTGTTGTAGCAGTCGGACCAACTGCAAACAATCCCAAAAATCAGAGGCACTCCAGGTTACACTTTTCCGCCCACTTCCATAGCGTGTCTGAATGTATTGCCGAATAAGCTCCAGAAAATATCCCAAACATCTCTTTTGTATCCCTCTAGCTGCCTGCAGCGCCTAGAAAGGCACATTACATAAGTATTTACCAGCCGGCAGCATTATAATCTGGTATAACCCTGGTATACGCCCATCGTGCGACTGAGACTCGGCCTGCGCTTGCAGGTGCCGCTATCATTTCAGCTGCATTATTGTGCGGTACTCTCAGTCTGCGTGCTCTCCGATATAATAATTGTCAGAATGGATTTCTCTCAGCCTTGTTTTTATTGTCGGGGTGTTGAGGGCTGCATTTCTCCTGCGTGTAATTGTCTGGTCCGGCTCCATTTGAAATAATTAAAAGACAGAGATGCGCATGTTGTCTAGAGACGGTAAACTTCGGCTCTTTGAAAACGCATGTTGACATCAATATTATCTGCTCTCTGAACCAAGGCCACATCCATACGAAGCCAAAGCAGATATTTTTCCTCGTTTAAAAAAAATCACGGCTGCGTCTCAAGAAATATCAGCATTAAACACAAAAACACTGAAACCGACTCAAATCGATGTAGTGTACATGCCAGACCAGTATGTGGCACTGTACACAGATATTGAAGATGACTTAGAACCTGCGCATAAACCTGGTTGTTGTCTGTAATCATTTTTGCCCACCGTAGTACTGTAGCAAAGGAGCAGAAGATTTTGTTTTAGAAAAGCTAGTCGACGGTTTCAGCAGTAACAACATAAAAATAAACAGACTTTACCGGAAGTTACGTGTTGACCACGAAAGCCGCTTGTTTATGTTGTTACTGTTGTACACTCCTACAAAATAAAAGGCAGAAAATGCTCACTGGGGCGATGCCCTTTCAAGAAGTACCTATCTTTGTACCTAAAGAGTATATTTTAGTACCACAAGGGTATGTATTGGGACCTTTTTAAAAGGGTACCGTCCCAGTGACAGCTTTTGTACCCTTTCCCCAAAAGTGTAGGAGAAAACATCGAAAATATATTTAGTTTGTTTTGTTCAAACCAAACCCTACTCCCTCTGGTAAAATTGCTACGTAATTTGCATGCAGGTGACTGCACCTATAACCTGTTTGTTGCGTTTCTCCCTGTACTGCTGCCGTGAACTAATCAATCATACTATAATCATACGTGATCTGTAGTCATGATAAACAGCACATTGTGTACTATCTGTTATCTTTAGGATTGTGGCGCGTCACATATTTATTTACTGAGACGTAACATACATAGTGTTCATAGTCGCAATACTTGTGTTTGCAGTTGCGCAGAAAGTCGTGGCCCTGAGGAAAAAACAGCAGCTCTCCATTGGTCCGTGCAAATCTCTGCCTAACTCTCCCAGCCACTCATCCGTCCCAGCCGCATCCATCCCATCTGTACACATCAATCAGGTGAGTCTGGGCTATGACTGCTGATCAGAGATCAGTCACAGTCCGTTTAAACCTGCGCTCGGCTAGCAGGCGAACGGTGATGAGAATTTAAACTTTTAAAGCACAGACAGGTTTAGCAACCTGCTCTGCTCAGGGCTCTAATGTAGTAATACAGGTCAAGGGTCACTTCCAGGTCACATCTGATTGGGAGATGAACCTGCAGCATGTTTGTGTCAAAACGTTGTAACAATATAAGAATAAATAAAATGCATAAATGATGCTATAAATATGATAACTGTTATAAATAAATAACTTGTTATAATAAAGTCCCAGTATTGGCATAGTGTTTGACTTTGCTCTCAAAGGTCTGTACTTTCCAATCAGCATCAAAATGCGTAGTGCATAGAACAAGTATGGAAATGAAGAAGTGTTCTTAGTGCAGTCTTACGAGTTCAAGTACAGAAGATAATCACTTCAATCTGGGCACTTCATTGACTATAATGAGATTGTAATAAATGTATTGTCTGTCAACACCGTGTTTACCATCATACTGATTATATTGGTCTGCCTGTTCTTCTTTCGTTTTTTCTTTTTTCTATCATCTGTTTGTCTGTCTCTCTCTTTCTCTCCTTCTCTCTCCGTTCATTCGTCTGTCTATCTCGCTCTCCCTTCATCCATCTGTCTGTCGGCCTTTTTTTCTTTCTATCTGTCTGCCTTTTTGTCTCTCGTTCTTTGTCTCTCTCTGTTTATTTTTCTTTGTCTTTCTGTCTGTATGTCCTCATCCGTCTGTTTGTCTCTCTACCTCCCTCATTCTGTCTGTCTGTCTCTCTACCTCCCTCACTCTATCTACCCATCTATCTATCTATCTATCTATCTATCTATCTATCTATCTATCTATCTATCTATCTATCTATCTATCTATCTATCCATCTGTCTTTTTCTGTCTTGTCTTGTCTGTCTATATCTGTCTGCCTATCTGTCTGTCTCTCTCTCACTCCCTCCCTTCCGCCGTTTGTCTGTCTCTCTATCTGTCTGCCGCTATCTTTCTTTATCTATCTGTCTGTCTGTCTATCCATCTATTTTTTCTGTCTGTCTGTCTGTCTATCTCTCTACCTCCATTCGTCTGTCTGTCTGTCTGTCTATCTCTTTACCTCCTTCTGTCTGTCTGTCTGTCTGTCTATTTATTTGTCTACCTCCATCCGTTTGTCTGTCTATCTCTTTACCTCCGTCTGTCTGTTGATCTCTCTACCTCCATCCATCCATCTGTCTGTCTGTTTGTCTGTCTGTCTTTTCTCTATATCTATCTGCTTGTCTGTCTGTCTCTCTCTCTCCCCCCCTTTCTCCTTCACTCCATCCATCTGTCTGTTTGTCTGTCTGTCTGTCTATCTAACTGTCTGTCTGTCTATCTATCTATCTATCTATCTATCTATCTATCTATCTATCTATCTATCTATCTATCTATCTATCTATCTATCTATCTATCTATCTATCTATCTATCTATCTATCTATCTATCTATCTCCATCCGTCTGTCTCTCTGTCTATTTCTCTACCTCCATGGTCTGTCTGTCTGTCTCTCTCTTTCTCTATCCATCTATCTATCTTTTTCTGTCTTGTCTGTCTTTTCTATATATCTATCTGTCTGTCTGTCTCTCTCTCCCTCCCTCCGTTTGTCTGTCTGTCTATCTGTCTGTCGCTTGCTCTCTTTCTCTGTCTGTCTGTCTATCCATCTATCTTTTTCTGTCTGTCTATCTCTCTACCTCCATCCGTCTGTCTGTCTGTCTGTCTGTCTATCTTTTTCTCTCTCTCTCTCCCTCACTCCGTCCATCCATCCATCCGTCTGTCTGTGTTTTTCTGTCTGTCTATTTGTCTGTCTTTCTGTCTGTCTGTCTGCCTCTCTCTCTCTCTCTCTCTCTCTCTCTCTCTCTCTCTCTCTCTCTCCCTCTCCCTCACTCCATCCATCCATCCATCCGTGTGTTTTTCTGTCTGTTTGTTTGTCTGTCTGTCTGTCTGTCCATCCGTTTGTCCATCCATCATCCATCCATCTATCATCTATCTATCTATCTATCTATCTATCTATCTATCTATCTATCTATCTATCTATCTATCTATCTATCTATCTATCTATCTATCCATCTATCCATCTATCCATCTATCCATCTTATCCAGGCTGCTAATGGCGGAGGCGCGTTCAACGATTACTCGTCCTCTGTTCCCTCCACCCCCAGCATAAGCCAGAGAGAAATGCGTATAGAGACGGTGGCCGCCTCCAACACACCCACGCCCATCCGCAAGCAGTCCAAACGGCGCTCCAACATCTTCACAGTAAGTATGAGGCAGCTAATGCAGAGCACCACGCACTCCCACTACTGAGAGTGCAGGATGTCCCCTGACTGCAGATCTCCCAGCAGCCCCGGCCGGTGAGCTAGAGAAAAGCTGTTTCTAGGTCTGCAGTGAGTGGATCTGCCCTTAGGTACCCATATCACAAACACCCCTTCACCCCTAGGGCAGTGGAGGGCAAAGCCAGAGAGCGTAATACCATCTCTGACCACAAGAGAGAGGTACGGAGCGGAGCTTAAACCAAATCCCTCCCGCCTCTGCTATCACAGACGCGCGCATGACGACATGCCTTTTATAGTTTAAATTTTTCGTAAATGCGGGGAGGTTTAAAATAAAAAGGATTTAAGATGTTAAGGATTAGGAAAGATGAGTTACGCTAATTGCTTTGCCGATTTGATTTGTTTGTCCTCTTTTTCTATAAACTGTAAGCTTTACGCTAAGAAAAATATCCTAGCTTATTATTAATATCTCTGGATTTGAATACCTGCCCTCCCCACACCTCTTTAAAAAACAAAACAAATCGCAGATATTTATACCCCGCCCCTCCTTATTTCACTGTGCCAATCAGCAAAATTCCCAAGCAAGCCCCGCCCCCTTTTCTTCTTTGACAGACATTCACCTAGCGTGTCTTTCCGCTGGAGTCTAGAGAGAGGCAGAGCCACACACACAGTACTAGCGACACCACCATCTCCGATCTAACCACTCAAGATCCACATTTGTCCATTCAGCCAATCGCCTTCAAGAATCCGTTAACCCCAACCAAATTTGTCCCCTATTCCCTCACCTCTCCTCCAATCAGAAGGGTCCCGCAAGGTGATTGGCTGCAGCTGTGGCGGCTCTTGTGCTAGCTTCCCCTGTCCTGTCTCTGCCTCCCTCCCTGCTAGGTAGTGTCAAACCCCGTCCACGTGAGACACGATGCTCTACCGGTCCGCGTCATGGAGCCGAAGCACGCCACCTATCCCGTCTGGGTGCCCGAGTGGCAGAGCGAGCGGGAGTTTCAACTCATGACCTTCTGAGGAGCCTCGAACCAGACTTACGGGTGGGCGGGACGAGGGAGGGAGGGCAAGTGGGAGGAGTCAGAGGGAGGGGCCGAGCAGCTCGTCTACGACGGTTCAGGACACCTCGACTGTTGGAGACGGCCGGGAATACGATGGCTGCTAACGACTGGATCGTTCATTAGTTCCCCCTTTCGACGACATGTCTAACCAGTCATCTCATAAGCAATTGGGTAAATTTAGCCACTTCAAGGGTAAATGTATAAAAAAGCATGCATAAATGAGGAAAGCCTTCGGATAGACAGAGTTTTGGCAGCTTTTTGTTTCCGAGTGTTTTCTGTTAGATATTATCATTTTTTTGTTTAAAGTCAAGAGTGGCCTTATATCCATGCAATCTTTATTGGCATCGTGTTAGTTACCACAGCTAGACTTTATAATATTTCAGACAAATTTCAGCTGCCAATAAACGGAGATGACGCAGTAAGAAAATTAAATTAGGACTGAAAAGTTTGTATTTTTTCCATCTTAGCTCATAATAAAGAAAGCCATAAATTAAATATTTTGTTAATGAAATTTTAAAGAATAGTTACTTTATAAAGATTTAAGACTCGATATAATTATTGAATCATATAAAAAACAGTGCCAATATAGTAATAATTCCTATCATCCCATAAATCATATAAATCATCAGTTTTTTCATCATTTTATAAGTGTGTGTCTTTGCCACTAGAGGTCAGCAGAGGACAGAAACTAAGCATAGTGCTTCCATGATACTTAAAATAATCATTGTGAGATTTTTGTCGTTGGTCTGATGTTGCGTCTGTATGTTTTTTATATTATACGAAAGCACAGATTAGATGAAGGAGAGGAGTTTGTTTATTTTATTTTATTTTATTTTATTTTTCTCTCATCATCATCACCATTTAGCCCTGTAAAACGCCAATGACCATTTCCCATCTTTGTACACGTCTATCATTTTTTTTCTACTTTCCCCCTTTCTGTCCACACCTGTGACCAAAGTGTTAAACTGTTTTGTCGATATTTCCAGATATGTTCTTCTGTTTCCGACCTTTCTTCAACTAAAAGGGCTTTCCGGCTACTCCTCAATTAGACGAGCCCTTGGTGGTGGTGGTACGACCGCAATGCATTATGGGAGGGGGTCCTCGATTCGAGGATCCCCGGGGCTGGGCAGACCTCAATGAGGAGGAAATAGCAAATCACGCAGACCACGCCAAGCGCTGCTTTGCCCCCCTAAGTGTACGCATTGCATTGTGGGTATCACTATGGTTTTTAGGACACATGCCTTATGGCAGCCATGGTTGGTTCTTTAAGGGACATTGGTGGACAGTGAACAGACTTAAGTTGAACTGAACCATCAGTCATTTTATCCTATTCTGGACAACAATAGCCACAACCACGACAACGCCCTTGATCCAAAATTATAAAAAAATACACCCCGGGATACGGACAGAACTTTGACCGAACTCTTACTCTGCCTTTTGCGATTTTTCCAAACACTAAGAGGTGATTTGCCAAGTTATTCTTTGTTTGTTTCAGCTGTTATTTTCTTTCTTGACTGTCTCCGTTTTCAGTTCTGTGTCTGAGACGCAGTAAATCTCCATTTGCTAATAGTTAGGTAGTCTCGCTTCAAATCAGGAGCAACAAATCACCCCTCGCGAATCGTCGCCGTTTCTCCTTTATCAACGAGACTGTGGCTTTGTAAACCATATCATACTCAGATGTGATGCTAGGAGAGCTCCTGATGCTGCACTGTTGGCATAGCAACGGATGCTGCAACAAAAAGATGTGAGTCCGGAAAGATGACATAGCTTTTTCGTTTGTGTCGATCAATATGCTGACTGCCAAAATTAACTGTGAAACTAACATGATGTCACATCACGTCGTGCTATGGGGGGTTTATAGGGCCGGGTCGTACGGTGATACGGGCGTTACGGTGATACCCAGGTGTGATTTCATTGCTCTTGGTGTGAAGCTTATGAAGGCCTTCATAAATTTAGGGAAGCGTAGAGACGTATTAAGGTAATAATGTGTTGCACCGACTTGTATGAATGTAGTATCTCTTTGTAAACCAGAGCCATTTCTTTTGTTTCTTTATTTGGATTTATTCTTTTTTATTTCATGACGATGTGGGTAAATGACTTGTTCCATGCATTGCACACTGTTTCGTTTTTTTTATTTCATTCAATAATGGACAAATATAGACTGCCGTATATCTTGTATTGAATTTGATTTACAATGGTATTCTATAGAAAGTATATTCTCTACATATATGAGATATATGAAACAGCGCCTCTTTAGTCAAACTCTCTCTTGTGGGAACTGCAATGTGTGGCTCTGCCTGTTGACTATTTCCACGTAAACCTGTGACTTGATTTGTATGGTGTCTGTATATATCAAACTGAAATAAATTGTTGAAAAATATACATTTGACTACTTTTATTTGAGTAGATGAAACTGTATGTCTCTCCATTTGCGAGCGAGCGCTTCATCTTGTTCTGTATGAGACCATTTCGTTGTTTGTCTTTGTGTTTGTATAATGATAAAAAAATGTGTTAACTTTTCCTTCACAGGATTTTTAGCATTTTTTGCAAGCGGAGATGTGATTGAAAATGCACAATTTATTTCTTTCAAGATTGCTGTTTGTGTGAATATCTAACCCTAATTCTGCTTTTTTCCTCGTCCGACCTGGAGGTTTTTAATACGCTTGCATGTTTCAACAGGTGGAGATCTCGTATCGTACAAAACTAATCATTTTTATCACTTTGTTTTCCCCTGCTAACCAAATTCTCTTTTCTCATCTGTTAATGAAATTGCTTGTGTTGTTCATGAATGGATTGAATTTTATTGATGGTACTGTGGTTGGTAAAGCCACACGGAGGCGCCAAAGATCACAAAAAGAGCTCTTGGGGGTTTAGATAGTTCTTCGTGTTTTGTTATTTGGTCGACTTGTGGGATTCTTCCCGATTGTTGTTTTTATTTTTGTGTCTGTCCAGGTCT
The DNA here is from genome assembly GCF_027580225.2 of Misgurnus anguillicaudatus. NCBI lineage: Eukaryota > Metazoa > Chordata > Actinopteri > Cypriniformes > Cobitidae > Misgurnus > Misgurnus anguillicaudatus. The sequence goes on along the minus strand of NC_073361.2, from coordinate 28,863,240 downwards.
GTCGTTAATTTCGTGTAAATATATATACTGCACGCTTAATGTGCTGCTGTATGTTTGCACTGTTTTGCTTGCGCGATGTTTGTTTTATTTTATTTTTGTTGGTTTTTACACAACACAGACACACACTTCACTGCACACACACTAGAGTTAAGACACAACTTAAACACACACACACACAAACCCTTCCCTAGATCTTTAACTATTTGATCCCGGACTGATTTGTGTTCTTGTTTCTTTGCAGTCGCGGAAAGCCAGCGATCAATCAAAGAGCAGTGAGAGTAAAACTGACAGTATAGGCAGTGGAAGGGCCATTCCCATCAAACAGGTACGTCACATCTAATGTAGTCTTATTATAAAGAGGTAAGTACACTGCAATGAAGACTGTATACAGGTTTAGCTATATTGGTGAGGGCCAAATGTCCTTATTAACAGATTTATCCCAGCAGATGTGTGAAGTCATGTTTCTTTTTTATTCGAATTACGTGCATACATGCATACGGTTAGATTTATGGTACAAAAATATTATAAGCCTAATACAAAATTGATGGAGGTCCACACTGCAAGCAGCACCCTTAAACCATTTACATAGAGATATGTTTTATGGCTGTCAAAAGATTAATCGCGATTAATCACATGCAAAATAAAGGTTTGTGTTTGCATAATATATCGCATGGGTATATCTGTAGCAATAGCCAATAATACATCAAAATTATATATATATATATATATATATATATATATATATATATATATATATATATATATATTTAATGCTAAAAAACATAAGGATATTAAGTAAAGATCATGTTCCATTAAGATATTTGGTAAATTTGGGCTGCACTGTCAAACAAAAAATACAAGCAGTACCCTTTAACCATTTACATAGAGATATGTTTAAGGCTGTCAAAAGATTAATCGTGAATCACATACAAAATAAAAGTTTGTGTTTGCGTAATGTGTGTGTGTGTGTACTGTGTGTACTGTATGTATTATGTATATATAAATACACACATATGTATGATTTTAAGAATTATTTTAATTTAATTATATTAAGAAAGTATTTATTTATTTATTTATTTATTGCCTATATAAAATAGTTACACACACAGTGCACACACACAAATTATGCAAAAAACTTTTATTTTGTATGCGATTAATCGCAATCTTTTGGCAGCCCTAATATACATACATTTGGTTCTGATATGTACCAATGAGGTACAAATTTGAACTCCTTGGATGCAAAGGTGTAATTTTTAAAGGGGTACCACCCCAGCGGGGACCATTTGTGACCATTTCTTGTGTATAAAGTTACCTAATATTGTAAAACGTGCATGCATAGATTTGGCTATTTAAGACATCCTCTTCTTAATAAAATAGCGGACACATAAAGTAGTGAAAGTATGCAAAATGACTTGTTTTGGTGGTCGCCTTCATTTGGGACAAGGGCTCATAAACAGTTAAAATGTCTTTTACTTTAAATTTGATAATGTCAGCTTGTTTGTTGGTGGATTATTTTTGGGGAATAAGAATTTGTTATGACAAAAACAGAATAAAAATTGATCCTTTTATGAATGTGTTTGTGAAAGTTGCAAAGTTTGAAAAGTGTGTAGTTTCACATTTAAATTACATACAAATATTTTATTTTATTTATTTATTATTATTATTTGATACATTTTAAGCCTGTACTGTAAAGCAGTAGAAATGCAGCATGAAAACAACTTGGTTTTGCAAGTCAGTTCAACCTACTATTTGAAGTTTTAACCTGTGATAAGTTTAAATTGTTTAACTTACTAATTTAAGTTAAAGTAACATAAATATACATATTGATTTGACAGAAATGCTGCATTTTTTTACAGTGTGTATGTAGTAGACTTGGTTTTAGTTTGTGTAAGTCAGTTCCTCTGTATCACCAGCAGATGTCAGTCTAACACAATGTTAGGAAGGTTGATATAAACAGCTGAGCTTTACATCTCAGCTTGTGGAGAGCTGCTGTCCTGCAGAGTTTAACACCTTGATCAAACACAGCTGAATAAGCAAATGTAACGCTTCGGGATTATTTAAATATGACAGACAGGTGTGTTGGATCTGGGTGGGCAGTAAATCCTGCAGAACGATATAGATCTTCAGGATCTGAGACCACTAGCCCTGATATATTGTAAGCTTTTACTTTTCTATCCAACCTGTTGAATGTAATACTGTCAGTTGTTATGATGCTGAACGTTTTGTGAACGTATAAGAAGGCTTTATGGCGGGTAACACTTTACAATAAGGTTGTATTTGTGAACATTAGTAAATGCATTGGCTAACATGAACTAACAAAGAGTTTTCAGCGTTTATTAATCTTTGCGAATGTTAGTTAATGCAATTCAATACAAGTTTTTATGTAAGTTCATTGTGCATTTATGTTAACAGTTATAACTTTTGATAAAAAAGACATTCTTATGGTAAATGCTGAAATTAACATAACCTATATAAATGATGTAGAATATTGTTCATTTTAAGTTCATGTTAGCTAATGCATTAACTAATACAACCATATAAAGTCTTACCACGTCGAGTTCATCAATGTTCTTGTTTGTAATTTTTTTATGGTAATATATAATATGTGACCCTGGACCACAAAACCAGTCATAAGTCGCACAAGTATATTGTAGCAATAGCCAACAATACATGGGTCAAAATTATAGTTTTTTAATGCTAACAATCATGATATTAAGTAAAGATCATATTCCATGAAGATATTTTGTAAATTTCCTAAAAAATATATATTTATTTATCATACGTAATGTGTTGCTAAGAACTTAATTTGGACAACTTTAAAGGTGATTGCTCAATATTTTTATTTTTTGCACATTTCAAATAGTTGTATATCAGCCAAATATTGTCCTATCCTAACAAACCATTCATCAATGGAAGGCATATTTATTCAGCTTTCACATGATGCATAAATCAAAACTTTAAAAGATTGACCCTTATGACTGTTTTATGGTCCAGGGTAACATATATTTAAGTATCTAAAATAAATGCAATATTGTCCCTTTTTTTTCTTTCATTGTTTTATTGTTGTTTTTTTAAAGACAGAAAATAGGATTTCAGTAAATGTTTTATGTTAATTTAAAATTTAGATTTTTATGTCATTTCATAAAAATGAACAAAAACTAGGTATACTACCTATATACTTATTTTTCATATGTACGAAGCACAACATCTCTTTTTAAATTATTCTTTTATTCTGTAATTAGCCGTCGTGCTTGACACAGTAGCCGTCAAATATTTATTTTTCTGTTGTGTAGTTGTTCCTTCATTTGTTCTCATTTGAGCCTCAGATTCAATTTACAAACGAACCCTAACCCTAACCTTTAACCCCTGTCAGAGATTAGTGTCGTCACACAGAACAGACCTCAATCCGGTGACAAGAAGCACATGCAAATCATGACCCCTAAAACGCAGTTTAATTCTCTTAAATTAATTTAAAGATAATTACATTATAATTCATTATATATAATAAATATATTAATTAATTATATATATATATATATATATAATTTATAATTTATATTAAAAACTATTGCTAATTTTTAGTGCTAGTTTAAACTTGGTAGCATTTTTGTAATGGGCATATTCTCTGTATAGAAATAATACATTTGCATTAAAAATGTAGTTTTCAAAAATAGTGTTATGTGTTTACAGCATAGTCAGTTGTATTTTAATTTCTATTGTATAAGAAATGCATAAGTAAATGTGTGTGGTGGGTTTGTGGGGGGTTAAGGTTAGCATATCACATGTCTATATCCTCTGTCAACCTTCTTTACTTTACCTCCATTGTACATTGATTACACTTTAGCTTTCAAGATTATCTCTTTAAGAGCGCCCATTGTAATCTGTTTGTCTGTAGTGGATACTCACAGAGAGTGAAGGAGGGGCTGCGCTGGCCGGGGTGAGAGAGTTTTCAATGGGCCTGATTGCCCGGCCAGTCAAATGCACAGTCAGGAAGATCAAAGTACCATGGGAGTATAATTACCTCCCATTGGGCAAATTACACACCGGACCCCCCTGCACCCCTCCCAATCAGTAAATATGGTAAATAAGAGCAACAATAGATGCGGTAGCTCAGGGGTCTGTCAACACAGAGCTTTTGTGTTTAATCCCAGTAAGTTCCCTCTTTTTAGCTGACCACCAAACCGATGCAGCGATGTTGATAGACACGTCTGTGTGAGATACAGAGAGAGAGAGAGAGAGACCTACATGGGTTTCTGTAGGTTTAAGAGATAGAAAAAGACAGTGAGTGTATTACATAAGGTGTTTGTATATTTGTGTTGACCAGAATATAGAGGGAATTTCACATTAACTCCAAAATGTGTTTAATGTAAAAAGCGCTTTTTGCAGTCTTAAAGCAGATACCTGAAAACCAAAAAAAAGAAAAAGTTAAATTATTAAATATGTAATACAATTGTATTTAAAATCAAAGAGAATAAAAATGCTTTTTTATAATAATTAATTAATTATCAACACACATTGAAAATTACAGTAAGTTACTGGCAAATAGGGGCATAACTACAAATTTTTTTTTTTAAGTCTATCTCTTACAAAAACATTATAGTGTTGACATACACTGTAAAAAATTCCATAGAAATTACAGCTGGTTGCTGGTAACTTACTGTAAATTTAAATGTATGTTATTTACTGGCAAGAGTTTGTTCAAAGTTAAATAAATATTAAATATCTTTATCTTTACAGAATAAAAATATACAATAACAGCTTCATGCAAAGCATTCTGGGAACCAAAATCATCATCAACCTTTTTCTGTTTTTTGCTTCAGTTTTTATTTCCTAGAATGCTTTTGCTGTCATTTTAGTTTTACTCTGTAAAGACAAAGACTTGTAAATGTTTAATGTTCATTTAACTTTGAACAAAATGTTGCTAGTAAATAACATCAATTTAAATGTACGGTAAGTTACCGGCAACCAGCTGCAAGTAACACTGTAATTTCTACTGAATCTTTTTACAGTGTATTATGGTAAGATCATGAGTTATTTAAGCACATATTTATGTACCCTTTTGTATTTAAGGTTATTGGTTACACTTTACAATAAGGTTCATTAGTCAACATTAGTTAATGTATTAACTAACATGAGCAAACCATGAGCAATACATTTGTTACAGAATTTATTCGTCTTTGTTAATGTTAGTTAATAGAAATTGTTTGTTCATGTTAGTGCATTATAGTATTAGTAATTGTTGAAATTAACATTAACAAAGATTAATAAATGCTGTATAAGTGCAGTTCATTATTAGTTCATGTTAATTAATGTAGTTAACTAATGAACCTTATTGTAAAGTGTTACCAGGTTTTCTTTAAAGCGTGATATCTCTAAAGACAAACCGTAGTATTTTTGTAAAGGACATCTGATTCTCTATATTAATATTACAATATGAAATTATACCTAAATTATCATTTTGCACAGAGATAATTTATAGAAACATTTTGCTGTGTAAAAATGGCTCGTACTTTGTTTTTCCTCCAAGTAATAATGTAAAACACATATTTTTCCAGTACAGTAAGTTAGAAAAGTTTACCGTATTTATATTCCATGGCATTTATTGAAATTTTCATATTTTAGCATTGATCTATTTCAACACTGTGGGCTGGGATTTTACTGATCATGTTTATACATCCATGACTGTTGGAAACAGACGCGACTGTTGCACATCCATGTACACCGAAGCCTGAAGAGTTCAGCCAGCTGTCCGCTGAATTTATTTGATCGCTTCGCCAATAGGACTTCTGTAGGAACATCCACAGTATTGAACGGTTAATGGACATGCTTGTGCAGCTAACAGATGGCTTTTTCTTAAGAAATGACAGAATATTCATTGAATTTATTGTGCAAACCTGATGAGGTCAAGACTGCGTAACGTCAATAAAACTTTGACCTTGCAAAGCACTCGTGGTGCAAGTTAAAACTAAATCACAGCTGCTTTTACTATATTTATACAGCGTTATTTAATGAGGTGGACACATTTAATGGTATATTTTTTCAGGTTTATAACAGGTTTGATGATTTTAGCTGACGCTTTCCCAAAAACAACTTAAAAATTAATGAGCATTTAAAAATTTTTCAACAAACATTAGTCTATGAAACTGTGTTTACAAGTAGGTTATAATTTATTAAATTTTGTTTTATTGTAAAATTTGTTTCAATTAAATGTAGTTTTATACACTTTCGACTTACAGTGCAATACAAGGTACATTTTATCAGTATGTGTGTAGTTAAACCACAACCTTTTGCGCTGCTAACACGATACTTTACCACTTAGCTATCACTGTAAAAAATGTACTGTAATTATGCAGCTGGTTGCCAGTAACTTACTGTAGAAGATAAAGACTGAAAATGTTTCATATTCATTTAACTTTGAACAAACTGTTGCCAGTAAATAACATCAATGTAAAATCTACAATAAGTTACTGGCAGCTAGTTGCCAGTAATACTGTAATTTCTACAGGCATTTTTTACAATGTATATGCGACAATATGCGGTACTATAAAACAACTGCGTCTGCTTTATTTTACTTTTCATTGTTTGATGATTTTTTTTTTGTTGTAATAATCTTATTTTTAATTTATGGTAAAATTTTACAGTAAGTTTTCTCACTGTAAAAAAATTCCGTAGAAATTTGCAGCTGGGTTGCCGGTAACTTACCGTAGATTTAAATGTATGTTTTTTACTGGCAACATTTTGTTGAAAGTTAAATGAACATTAAACATTGACAAGTCTTTGTCTTTACAGAGTAAAACTAAAAAAACAGCATCAAGCAAAACATTCTGGGAAACAAAATCTGAAGCAAAAAACAGAAAAAGGTTGATTGATGATTTCTGGTTCCCAGAATGCTTTGCATGAGGCTGTTATTGTATAGTTTTATTCTGTAAAGATAAAGACTTCTTAATATTTAAAATTTATTTAACTTTGAACAAACTCTTGCCAGTAAATAACATAAATGTAAATCTACGGTAAATTACCGGCAACCCAGCTGCAATAACATTGTAATTTCTACGGAATTTTTTTACAGTGCTGCTGTAAAACAGATGCTCAATTTATTTTTTGTATGCTATTTTATTTTAATAATAGGAAATGTATTATAATAATAATCATTATGTTTAATTTGTATTTGTAATCAAAGCGCTACTGTAACACAGCTGGTGCACTAGAAGTTAACAGGTTTCAAATATTTTGACATGTTTAACGGGTTTGAAACAGTATCTCAGAGGTGTAAGAGAGGAAATAATATCACCACAGAGATCACATCAGGGTGAGAAGGGGATTAGGGTTGATTGTCGGGTAAACACCATGATACCCAGTTGACCCCGGGTCAGCCCCTGATGTTTAGCAAGTCGTGTATTCTTCATGTGGATTAATCCTCTTTAGAGTCGGGGCCGGCCAGTTAACACATCACAGCCCCCCTGTTCTCTCAATCCCAACAGGAAGTGTTAAAGAGCACAGGATTCTTCCCTAATCCCATAATTAAGCAAAAACAGGCCACCCGAATCCCCCGCGTCCTCTGCTCCCGCCCCTTAAGTCTCCTCTGCACTTCCAGTGCTGGGCAGGGAGTGTTTGTCCGAGCTTGACTTTAGGGGATAAGTGCTCGGTGAGTGTTTTTTTTTTAAAGAACAGTGGGAGGTTGATGATGAGACCTTGAGCAGGAGATATGAGAGACTGGGATCTTTTTGAAGAGCTTGGATCACAGGATTTAATCCTTGTGCTTGCAGAGGTCTGGAAGAGTTCACCGGCGCAACAGGCTTAAGAATACATACAGAGGATTTGCACAAATTGGATTTAGCCTTTGCTATTCCTCAGTCCCCCTAATAGCACAGCACTGATATGTGCACAACAATGACCACCTTGTTTGATATTCATGTTTCAATTCTCAGTCTGACCCATCAAAGATGATCAGTCAGGGAAACTATATAGACCTTAAATTTGCTGGTTTTGAACCTGGAGCCATGTCCTGTTGAAATAGTCGGACATTACATTTTGATTATTTGTTATTTGGTTTGGTAACTATAACAAAGCACGCCTATGATGGGCTAAACATTCATTACTAAGAATGAATTCAATATTTAGTATTTCTATTAATATTGTATGAACATTTATTAGTTTTAATATGTTTGTTTGTCAGTTTATTATATCAAATAATGTTTGTTTGTGGGTCATTTATATTATAAAAAGTTGTTTTGTCTGTTTTTATATATCAAATAATGTTTGTTTTTGGGTCATTTATATCATAAAAAGTTTGTTGTCAGTTTATTATATCAAATAATGTTTATTTGTGGGTCATTTTTATCATAAAATATTGTTTGTCAGTTTATATATAAAATAATGTTCATTTGTGGTTCATTTTTATTATAAAAAGTTTCTTTGTCCGTTTATTATATTAAATAAAGTTCGTTTTGTGTGTCATTTATATCATAAAATGTTTGTTTGTCTGTTTTTTATATAAAATAATGTTTGTTTTTGGTTCATTTATATCATAAAAAGTTTGTTTGTCAGTTTATTATTTCAAATAATGTTCATTTGTGGTTCATTTTTATTAAAAAAAGTTTGTTTGTCCGTTTATTATATTAAATAAAGTTTGTTTTGTGGTTAATTTTTATCATAAAAAGTTTGTTTGTCAGTTTATTATATCAAATAATGTTCAATTGTGGTTAATTTTTATCATAAAAAGTTGTTTGACAGTTTTTATATATCAAATAATGTTTGTTTGTGGGTCATTTATATTATAAAAAGTTTGTTTGTCAGTTTATTATATCAAATAATGTTTGTTTGTGGGTCATTTTTATTATAAAAAGTGTGTTTGTCAGTTTATTATATCAAATAATGTTTGTTTGTGGGTCATTTATATTATATAAAGTTTGTTTGCCAATTTATTATATCAAACCATGTTTGTTTGTGGGTCATTTATATCATAAAAAATTTTGTTTGTCAGTTTATTGTGTCAAATAATGTTTGTTTGTGGGTCAATGTTTTCATAAAAAGTTTGTTTGTCAGTTTATTATATCAAATAATGTTCATTTGTGTGTCATTTTATCACAAAATGTTTGTCAGTTTTTTATATCAAATAATGTTTGTTTGTGGTTCATTTATATCATAAAAAGTTTTTTTATCAGTTTATTATATCAAATTAAGTTCGTTTTCTGGGTCATTTATATCATAAAAAGTTTGTTTGTCAGATTTTTTATATCAAATAATGTTTGTTTTGTGGCTCATTTATTTTATAAAACATTTGTTTGCCAGTTTATTATATCAAATAATTTTTGTTTGTGGTTATGTATATCATAAAAAGTTTTTTTGCCAGTTTATTATATCAAATCATTTTTGTTTTTGGCTTATTTATATCATAAAAAGTTTGTTTGTCAGTGTTTTATATAAAATAATGTTTGTTTTATGGCTCATTTATTTTATAAAAAGTTTGTTTGTCAGTTTTTAATATCAAATAATGTTCGTTTGTGGGTCATTTTATCATAAAAGGTTTGTTTGTCAGTTTACTATATCAAATAATGCTCATTTGTGGGTCATTTATATCATTAAAAGTTTGTTTGTCAGTTTTTTATATCAAATAATGTTTGTTTTCTGGCTCATTTATTTTATAAAACATTTGTTTGCCAGTTTATTATATCAAATAATTTTTGTTTTTGGGTCATTTATATCATAAAAAGTTTGTTTGTCAGTTTTTTTATATAAAATAATGTTTGTTTTGTGGGTTATTTTTATCAAAAAACTGTTATGTCATATAATGTTTGTGGGTCATTTATTTAATTGTATAAAATTCTGCTCACACCAATAGTGAACATTCTTTACAAAACTATTCCCGAAGAACTAATTGACCTTCACAATGTAAGAAACGCTCCTTCAGCACTGAACAAATGTTCACACGTAATGTGAAGAGCTCCATAGGGGAGCATTGTTTTTGTTTGGTGTTAATGTTTTTTCTGTGAAAAGTCACACTCTGAGTTAATAAGCCTTAAATGTACGTGGATGAGTGCATATGTCTTAAATGAGCTGTCATAGCTGAACATATACATGAGCTTTCCATCTGCTGGGATACAGTGAAGGTATTACATGGTAACACAACATGGTGTTTTTGATTGATATTGATGCACTTTGCTGTTTTTATGGTACTTCAAAGAATATCATAGTATTACCATACTACATACCTCATAGAAAATGTCTAGATATCTGAAAAATGAAACGGTGATTAGAAATGTTTTGTTTTCAACAGGGAATTTTGTTAAAACGGAGTGGGAAGTCACTTAATAAGGAGTGGAAGAAGAAATATGTCACATTGTGTGATAACGGTCTGCTCACATACCACCCCAGTTTACATGTGAGTATCCTTTATTCATAACCATTGATTTGAGTAGTTTGATTTAGTTTACTGAACCTTTTCATACTGTACCTTATATCTAACGGTGGCCTTAGACTTTGCACATTACTGTAAATGGCCCCGATCATAAAGTCTTTTAATTTTATGATATTTTCAAGAGCTGTGTTTATAAAAAAATCAAGAAAGAAATTAAACTTTTGTTAGTTTTATTTAGAAAGCGAACAGTCTCTGGTAATATAGTCGAGTGTTGAACTGGTTAGCTGCTACTACAGCAAGCGTTTTGCTACAGACCAATCGGCATGAAGCATTAATCTCTGTCAGCACCCCGCGTCGCCTTAATACCGTTTAAATCCCCTATCGCCCGTTCCTCGGACGTCAGTCTCATTTGCATGCTTGAGTCTCTTAACGGCCACCTTCCCATTTCCATAACGTATTTACCATAGGTTAGTAGTTATCAATAAAGGCTACCTAATTAAGATCCACTTGAAACGCAGCCTACCTTGACGCGGTACATGAGAAACGTTAAGCGGTCTCCACGGACTGCGACCGAAATGGATATCTTGACCAAACACGTGTCTCTCGGATCATCCGCGTGTTGATTAGCGCCATAATGGGCATCTAACGCCAGTCATGTGTGTAATAGATACACAGTACCACGGGCGTCATAACCATCAGCGTTACAGTCGTTTGGGTCCGGACACCTGTGGACCGCTCGTTCGGCTCAACGAGAAAGACAAAGAGAGACGCGAGGCGTGCGAGGGAGAGGAAGGCGGTTTAATTTTGCGCCGCAGCTATCCCACAATCCCCTTCTGTTAATTCCGTCTGCAACATCAATTAAATTGTTTGCAGAAACTAATTGAATATGGCTTAATCACACATCTTAATAGCTTTCTGCGCCTCAAACTGGCTGTTAATTCCAGCAATAAAATGGAATGAGAGCGCTCACTGGGTAATTAGTACAGAGGCTTTTGAAGAAATTAGTGCTTTATGGGGCGCAATAAAAGTGAAGAGGAGTTGGCGGGAGACTTGCGAGGCCAAAATCTCTGCTCGCCTTTTTTGTGCTGAGCAGGGTAATTTGCACCTTGGCTTAAGCCATTTGCGCTACGCAAACTCCCAAGAAAATGGAATGGCCCGAATTAAATGGGAATGAGCCTGCTTGTAGTCATTAATGCTAATTTAGCTCATCTGCAACAACATGGAAACAGGTGAAATAGATTGCGTGGGCTCTGTGGTTGTTTTTAAGGACTATGGTTTTATTCGTTGACGTATTTCGCTTTTAAACCTACGAAACTTCGGAAAAGTTTTTGCGTCACTAGAAAACTCATGTTTAACTTTCAGGTCTCTATTTTTTTGTACTTATGTTAGCAGAAGAAAAGTCATGGGTTCGAACCCAGCAAAAAACACATGCTGTTAAAAATGTATATAAAATGTGTTTGTGTGTTCGTTGTGTCTGCTGCACACGCATGGTTTATGATAAAAGAGACGCTCACATTCACAAAATACTCGCAAGTGACTAACTTAACCCTAAACTCTGATTGCAGATGAGATTAAGTGAGTATCTGGCAAATGTGAGCATCTCTTTTATCATAAACCCCTTTCAAGCATCTGCAGCAGGCTTGTATTTTGATATGACGCATGAAGCACATAAGTTTACATGACGTGCCGAACACATATTTTGCCATGACGAGCCACACACAAAGCGCCGAACACATTTTTCAATGACGAGCCACACACATGACGGGCTAAATACATGTTGTGACGAGTTTCGCATCGTGCACCCTCGAAAAAGAAGTCACCAGCCGCCACTGTTTGTAATGCACTGTGAGTCACTTTGGATAAAAGCGTCAGCTAAATGCATAAATGTAAATTTACTCTGGCCAGTATCTGTTTACATTTATGGATTTGGCAGGCGCTTTTATCCAAAGTGACTTATGCTACGTACACACCAAACGCGTAGCATCATGTAGCATCACATTGCTCGCTCTTCATTAGCGGGATTTAACTTTGTGTCATGCAAATTTATTGCAAAATATTTTAAACTTGCGCGAAAGGCGCGTTTGAGGCGAATAGCGTGTGTTTTCGCGGTAATCGCGCCACCCAATTTGCGTCCCACTGCGAGAATTGTGTCTTTGCATTGATTTTGTATGTAATCTACTTACGCAAATCGTTGAACTCGCGTTTGGTGTGTATGCCCCATAAAAAGTTATACATTTTTATTCTTTTGTGTGTTCCTGGGTTCGAACCCATCACCTTTTGCATGCTGCTAACGCAATGTCTGTTTGTTTTGTACTGACATCCTAGCATTTAACTAATGTACTAATGAAGCATCACGTTGCTCGCTCTTGATTAGCGGGATTTAACTTTGTGTCATGCAAATTTATTGCAAAATATTTTCAACTTGTGCGAAAGGCGCGTTTGAGGCGAATAGCGCATGTTTTCGCGGTAATTGCGCCACCCAATTTGCGTCATTCGCATCGCCCAGTGCGAGGACGATAGCGCGTGTTTTCTCGGTAATCGCGCCACCCAATTCGCGTCATTCGCATCGCCCAGTGCGAGGACGATAGTGCATGTTTCGCGGCAATCGTGCCAGCCAATTTGCGGCACTCGCATCGCCCAGTGTGAGGACGATAGCGCGTGTTTTCGCGGTAATCGCGCCACCCAATTTGCGTCATTTGCATCGCCCAGTGGAGAGGATTGTATCTTTGCATTGACTTTGTATGTAATCTACTCGCGCAAATCGTTAAACTCGCGTTTGGTGTGTATGCCCCATAAAAAGTTATACATTTTTATTCTTTTGTGTGTTCCTGGGTTTGAACCCATTACCTTTTGCATGCTGCTAATGCAATGTGGGTTTGTTTTGTACTGACATCCTAACATTTAACTAATGTACTAATGTAGCATCACATTGCCCGCTCTTGATTAGCGGGATTTAACTTTGTGTCATGCAAATTTATTGCAAAATATTTTCAAATTCCACAAAAGGCGCGTTTGAGGCGAATAGCGCGTGTTTTCGCGGCAATCGCGCCACCCAATTCGCGTCATTCGCATCGCCCAGTGCGAGAATGATAGCGCGTGTTTTCTCTGTAATCGCGCCACCCAATTTGCATCATTCGCATCGCCCAGTGCGACGATTGTGTCTTTGCATTGACTTTGTATCTAATCTACTCGCGCAAATCGTTAAACTCGCGTTTTGTGTGTATGCCCCATAAAAAGGTATACATTTTTATTCTTTTATGTGTTCCTGGGTTCGAACCCATCACCTTTTGCACGCTGCTAACGCAATGTGGGTTTGTTTTGTACTGACATCCTAGCATTTAACTAATGTACTAATGAAGCATCACGTTGCTTGCTCTTGAATAGCGGGATTTAACTTTGTCATGCAAATTTATTGCAAAATATTTTCAACTTGCACAAAAGGCGCATTTGAGGCGAATAGCGCGTGTTTTCGCGGTAATCGCGCCACCCAATTCGCATCATTCGCATCGCCCAGTGCTAGGATTGTGTCTTTGCATTGACTTAATAATGCCCCATAATAAGGTATACATTTTTATTCTTTTGTGTGTTCCTGGGTTCGGACCCATCACCTTTTGCACGCTGCTAACCCAATGTGGGTTTGTTTTGTACTGACATCCAAGCATTTAACTAATGTACTACTTACTTTGTTCAGGACTACATGCAAAATATCCATGGGAAAGAAATCGATTTGTTGAGGACGACGGTGAAGGTACCTGGAAAGCGGCCGCCCAGAGCGGTGGCTACGGTCGCCCCTACAGCCAGCCCGAAAACCAACGGACTGACCAAAGACCTCAGCACCTTACAGCTTGGTATCGGAGCGACAAGTAAGTGTAAAAAGTTTTATTTATAAAACTTCTTAGTCAACATGAATTACAAAATACAATAATGGCCAAAAGTGATGTCCACCCCATGACATCTGATGTCTTCGCATTTTATTTAAATGTATTATTAAATTTGTTTGCATGTTGTTTAGTTATGCTTGAAGTGTTAAACTGAAGCTCAGCTTTCATGAGAATTTAATGAAGCTTTTAAAAAAACCCAGTTTTTTTAATGCATCTTTGCGTATTGGAATAAAATTTATTTTATGCTGTTGTTTATTAAATATACTCGATATGCTTTTGTTTGAACTTTGTCCCAAAAAAATGGCATTAGAAATATCTTAATCTTTAGTGTTTTGTCCTGAAGGGTCATTTAAACCTGGCTAGTGTATATTTTTGCTTTATTCCAATATTGTCCAAATATTGTTCACATTATTTCAAAGGAAGGAAAAAGTTTTATTTCAGTGTGAATACAAATTCTGTAATTAATATGTCAACTTAAACCAAGCTAAAGTCTTTGTCATGATAAAGTGCATTCATGCTAAATATGTTTTCGTAATGTGTTTACAATATTTTATTTGACATGTCACAAATGAACTCATTTCTATTCCAAATTCCTTTCAAGTTTAAATTCCTTTCCTCATTAAAAACATCTCATAGCCGTAGGCAAAGACTTAATCGCTGTTTAAAAATCAGACACTATGTTAGCAAGATATCACTGATATCTGTATGTAATGTTGATGGGTTTCACGCATTGCTTTTATTTCACCCAGCATGAACAGGCGGATTTACAGCATTCACTTCAGATCGAGTTTAAGGGCGAGTGTAGAGGTTTGGAGAGGTATAATTGTATTTAGGGAATTGAGATCAAGTGTAATTAATAAAAACCAGGAACACCTTTCTCCAGGGGCCGTGCAAGCTGGCATGAGCGCTGTGGAAACATAACAGACCTGGACCTCCAAATCACTTAGCTTGGGCTAATTGCTTTTGCCACATTAGAGTCAGGTCAGCAAGGGCTTCTGGGAATTGCAGTTTTCTGGAGTCTTGTGTTGGATAGAGAGTTTATTAGTCACGGTGACATAAGGAAGTTGTCAGTGTTAAATGAACTGGGTAACAAAAGCTGTGATACTTGAAGGTTGTGTTAGGTTGGTGACTAATTAACCTGTAGTTGTGACCACAGAGGAAATGGTGAAGGTAAAGTTGAGAAGAACAATTTGAGGCATTTGGACCTTAAATAGTCAGAACATCTGGACTTTTTTCGGCTTAATTGAGAAACAGAAATAGAGAATTGTGGGTAAAGCTCACACATGGCTTTGGGTAGCTAATATATACGTGATGAACGTAAGGTACATAAAATCATCCATCATAATGTAAAGAAAATATCTTGATATATTAAATATTGACAGAGTTAGATCATGTCAAAGATTGAAATCAAACTTTGATGCTCCAAATCTCATCATAAGATTATGAAACTTTAACCTGGATTTCACATTTCACGTTTTTTATTGTAATCATCTGCAGAATCTGTGTATGCTCTTGCCCTGTATATCTTTAATAGTACACCTCACATGTCATTTTAAATAGCGCCTATTTCATTTTTTATAAACAACGTTATTTTGTGTATATGGTATAATACAATGTGTTCGCGTAATTTATGGTTAAAAACACATTATTTTCCACATACCGTAAATTTTTGTAGCTCCAGATGTCCCTCTCTTCCTGAAAAACACGGATTTGAAAAGCTCTGTGTCCCTGACTGGCCAGCTAATCTGCACATTGTGATTGGCCTGAATACCTTTGACGTCAGCCGGAAATGTGATGGTCATTACCATGTTTGAAAGATTCAGTTGCTAACAGGAGTTAACAGGAGGAATTATGATAATGTCAGCCTTTACTACATCACCAATCTTAGGAAGTAAAATGTTTTCTACAATCCGTGCGTTTGTTGTAGTCCAAGAAAAGAGATTTACGTTGGAGACCATAACTCGCGTCATCTTTACTTAGGGGTTTGTACCTTTTGCCAATCGTTAACATGTACTAACACACACCAAAGGAAATGTAAAAATGTGAATCGGACAACAGGTGCTCTTTAAACAACCTTCCTTTTAAACCAATTTTATCATGTCTGCTTTTCACAATCCACTCAATTTCTGAATAAAATCAAGTCCCGCCCTCCTCTGTTTCAGATCGAAATTTACTCTGAAATAATTTTGTTTAAATGCTTTCTCATGTTGACTTGAATAATTTAATTATTAATAAAGTATTTGTACCACCATTATGACATAAAAAAACTTTTTACGTTTATGTATACATAAAAAATTTGTATCGTATCAGTGTTTCGTCCAGCTTAAACCGTTATTTTTTTAATCTGCGTCCCAGAGTGGAAAAATCTGAACACGATACTCTTGCGGATTCATGTGTACAGCCACTACGTGTTTTGTGTGATACGATGATGTCATCACTTTACGTCTCGACCCTAGTCAGACACGGCTACGTCACATGAAGACTGAAATATAATAAATTTTTTCGGCAAATATTGTCGGGTTTGCATACAGTGCGTGTGATGCAATTTTTGTCATCAGAAAAGATTTAGAGTGTACTTAAGCCCGGAATACACTGCAATATTTTTTGTCCTCTTATAAGATCATTACCTTATCACACTGTGCGACATGTATCGTTTAAACTCTGGTACGAGAGGCGTGTAGACTGTACGATGATGACACGGAAGCTTCGGCGGCTGCGTCACGCGTTGCGCAACGTCACCAGCATGCGCTCGTGGTAAACAAATACCAGCGGCAGGTCGTAGCAGCAAACACACTGTGCGGTACTCATGCCGAATTTCTGACACTGCCAGAAAACTATTGTAGGCTATCTTTGGACGCAAGACCGGGAAAACGGCCGTCTTTGAACCTCTCTCACTGTATGACATAGGACCACCGATGGAGAGCCACGATCACAGAAATCGCGGCGATAGTTTCACGATGGCAATCTTTCGTCTGGGACAGCCAATTATCGTGCAGTGTATCCCGGCCTTTAGGGGTTTTTAAAACCCTGCGTACATTGTACGCAAAGGTCATGCATGCGCATACAGGAGTATGTAGGTCACGAAACGTATTGCAAATTGTCGCAATGCGCATGTGTCGAACAAAAGCGCAAGTGTATAATCAATTGAATTATGCTTTGCAAGGTTGTGCGTTAGGATTACGCTGATAGGCGATAGTATTGTACTAGCATGCTTTTATGACGATAGTTGGTGATGGTTGTTATTATTATCATCATCATAGTTTCAAATTAGCATGCACATCCTCACATGAGAGGGTTTGTGGGCTTCACTGTGCGCGAGAGAGCTATTAACGGACGCGGATATGCACACACCTAAAGCAACACTCAAGACTTTTTGCTCTTTGCTCCCCCTACAGGTTAGAAGCGGAATTGTCGTATATACTGCAGCATAGCTGGCTCTGATTGGATTGTAGGTCTGCCGTAAAGCAAATTTTTGTAGTTTTCACTCGAACTACAGGACCGCGACCCGACTGTTGGAAACTTCTTTAGTGCGGTTTTGGCCGATAGAGTCTGCAAAGCGAAAGTGAAAGTGCCGTTCACCCTGTTTCGAGTGGATGAACGATTGAAACTTTTTTGGAAACGTTATTTTAATGTAAAAAAAACTCTTTGGTGTTGCTGTAATGCGGACTCTTGCTCGGACCTGAATGTGCGCGGCATGGACTCCTCCTAGCATCTGAACTTGTAATGCGCGTGATTCTGACTCTTCCTTGCACATGAGCTTCTTATGTACGTGGCCCTGACATTTCCTTGCAATAGAGAGGTTGTTACGAGCGCAGGGGTTTGAAACACACAGGAAATTTTAGAGCGTAATGACACGCTCGGATTAATGGCATCAGTTTTAAGAAGGTTGCCGTCATGTTGACCTTGATTCTTTTTTTGTCCACCAATCAAGTGACTTGTCAAAAATGAGTAAAAAATTAACAAATAAATAAATGAGTAAACTACTGCACCGGCCCCTGATAATATTGTGTATTGGCGATCTCACAGCCTGGCGATAGGACGATCTCATCGCCCAACACTATTGTGGGTTTGAATGGCGGACTACTGTTAGTATTCGTGCTGTGAGTCTGGCGTGTACTGTATATGACATTGATACTACACCCTACAGTACTACAAGTTTCATTGAGACGACGCCATGTTTACAGACATTTTTTTTAGAATAAGTAAAATAAAAGACTGGATTGGGAAAGCTCTGTTTTTGTGTTGATGTGGCCTAAATGTTTAAACCCGTTATCTTGCGTGTCAAGTATTTGCAGGCCTTTGATGTTCATGACAGCCGTGTTATGTTGTAGGTTCGGCATCTGACCTTCGGTTTGCACAAATTTGCCGCAACGCTCGAGCCT
The DNA here is from genome assembly GCF_027580225.2 of Misgurnus anguillicaudatus. Classification (NCBI taxonomy): domain Eukaryota; kingdom Metazoa; phylum Chordata; class Actinopteri; order Cypriniformes; family Cobitidae; genus Misgurnus; species Misgurnus anguillicaudatus. The sequence continues at coordinate 28,844,620 of NC_073361.2, read as the reverse complement.
CAATTTTACCCCGTCCGTTTTACCAGTTCCCGAATCCACTCCGAGGCGCGTTAGAGGAAAATTGCGTTAATTTCCACTCGAGAGGGAAAAGGTTACGATTCGCAGTGGGTCTCCGCGGAGTGGAGGACGCACACTTGATTATGCAATCTGATTTTGATTTCATTAGGCATGCAATTGATGCGAAGGAACAAAGGGGTAATTTTTCATTCATGGTGGTCTAGCTGAGCCCTGTCTTTTCCTGTAGTCTGTAATTCATACACTTCCCCCTGATCTAAAGACCATTAGGAACTCTGGGGGGTGTGTTGGATTGGGGTGCAAAAGAGAGAGAGGGAGTAAAAAGAGCACAAATGAATGAACGCATGTGTCGGCAAGTAAAAGAGTCTGTCTCGACGAGACCCGGTCTAATCTTTCTGCTAAGTATTCACTGGAACCGCTTTAAATATGATCATTCTGCAAGCGTGCGTCCAATTGTCTCACAGCTGACAGATATATAATATCAGAGTGCTAATGGGTCTGCCCATCAGGTTTAATCAATGATATCTGCTGTAGAGGTGTATATGTGTGTGTGTGTATAAAGGTGTGAGACAGAACGTCACGCAGAGCTGCTTGTATTAATTCACATATAGTCTACAGGACGCAGAAGTCATCTGTCTGTGATGTGCTTTTTGAAGGTGTTGCCGCCTGTCCTTGTGAACGAAGACATACTGAAGTATAGTGATGCATTGACTGATAGATCCTCCATTTAGAGGTTAATGCTGTCTGTCGTGATCTGCGGCTGATTGGACGATTAACAGGAGTGATTAGCTTTGTCATTGGACAGTGTGCGTTTTCTGTTTTTAAATGTTTGATGAATTTGAAGAAAGCTCTTTTCATTTTAAGTCACTTTGAATGAAACCATCTATCCATAGTCTGTCTGTCTATCTATTGTGTCTGTCTGTCTTTATATTTGTCTGTCTGTCTATTTGTCTGTGTCTTTGTTTGTTTGTTTGTTTGTTTGTATGTTTGCTATCTATGTATCTTTCTTTCTGTCTGTCTATCTATTTTCTGTCTGTCTGTCTGTCTGTCTATCTGAATGACTATATATCTTACTATCTGTTTTATTACTATCTTTCTCATTGTATGTCTGTCTGTCTGTCTGTCTGTCTATTTATCTATCTGTCGGTCTGTTTGTCTGTCTAACTGTCTGTATGTCTATCTATCTATCTATCTATCTATCTATCTATCTATCTATCTATCTATCTATCTATCTATCTATCTATCTATCTATCTATCTATCTATCTATCTATTTTTCTGTCTGTCTCTCAATTTGTCTGTCTGTTTGTTTGTCTGTCTTTCTGTCTGTCTATCTATTTATCTGTCTGTCTATTTTTCTGTCTGTATCTCAATTTATCTATCTGTCTGTCTGTCTGTCTGTCTGTCTGTCTGTCTGTCTATCTATCTATCTATCTATCTGTCTATCTGTCTATCTATTTGTCTGTCTAGCTGTCTGTCTATCTTTATTTTTTGTCTGTCTCTCAATTTGTCTGTCTGTATGTCTCTTTATCAGTCTTTCTATCTTACTATCTTTCTTATTGTCTGCCTGTCTGTCTGCCTGTCTGTCTGTCTGTCTGTCTGTCTGTCTGTCTGTCTATCTATCTATCTATCGGTCTATCTGTCTGTTTGTCTATCTATCTATGTTTCTGTCTGTCTCTCAATTTGTCTGTCTGTCTGTTTATCTGTCCATCTATTTTACTATCTTTCTTATTGTCTGTCTATCTATCTGTCTGTCTGTCTGTCTAGCTGTCTTTCAATTTGTCTGTCTGTCTGTCTGTCTATCTATCTTACTATTTTTCTTTTTCTCTGCCTGTTTCTGTCTGTCGATCTGTTTGTCTGTCTAGCTGTCTGTCTGTCTATCTATCTATTTTTCTGTCTGTCTCTCAATTTGTCTGTCTGTCTGCCTGTTTATCTGTCGTCTATCTTACTATTTTTCTTATTATCTGCCTGTTTCTGTCTGTCTGTCTATCTATTTATCGGTTTGTCTATTTTTCTGTCTGTCTGCCAATTTGTCTAGTCTGTTTGTTTGTTTATCTGTCTTTCTATCTTACTATCTGTCTGTCTGTCTGTCTGTTTTTCTGTCTGTCTATCTATTTTACTGTCTGTCTCTATATCTGTCTGTCTATCTTACTATCTGTTTTATTACTATCTTTCTTATTGTCTGTCTGTCTGTGACTGACTGTCTGTATGTCTGTCTGTCTGTCTATCTATTTTTCTGTCTGACTGTCAATATGTCTGTCTGTTTGTTTGTCTGTCTGTCTGTTTGTCTATTTGTCTTTCTATTTGTCTGTCTGTCTATCTTATTATCTTTCTTATTACTATCTGTCTGGCTGTCTATCTGACTGTCTTTCTGTCTATCTATTTTTCTGTCTGTCTCTCTGTCTGTCTCTCTGTTTGTCTGTCTGTCTGTCTGTCTAACTTACTATCTGTTTTATTACTATCTTTCTTATTGTCTGTCTGCCTGTGTCTGTCTGCCTATCTATTTTTCTGTCTGTCTCTCAATTTGTCTGTCTGTCTGTCTGTCTGTCTGTCTATATTACTATCTTTCTTATTACTATCTATCTGGCTGTCTATCTGTCTGTTTTTCTGTCTGTCTGTCTCTCGGTCTGTTTTTCTGTCCAGCCATCTATTTTACTGTCTGTCTGTCTGTCTGTCTGTCTATTTATAGGTCTGTTTTTCTGTCTAACCATCTATTTTACTGTCTGTCTTTCTGTCTGTCTGTCTGTCTGTCTGTCAGTTTGTCTATCTATAGGTCTGTTTTTCTGTCTAACCATCTACTTTCTGTCTGTCTGTCTGTCTGTTTGTCTATCTATATGTCTGTTTTTCTTCCAGACTTTCTACCTCGTCTGTCTGTCTAACTATCAATCTTACTATCTGTTTGCCTATCTGTTTGTTTGTCTATCTGTCTGTCTAATGTTCTGTCTATCTATACTGTTATTGTTTTCATTCATTTGTATTACCCAAATGCGATATAATGGAAACAACATTTGCTATATTTTTATTTGTGAATTTGTTCTTTTACACTTAGACATTTAATATCTTGGTTTTAACATTACTTTGTATTGTACGTACTATACATCTACAAATATCTACGAATTGGCCACACTGCACTCTAGATATAGTTTCAGCATCGGCCTTCAGAAAAACTGTTAACCTGAAGAACGTTCACAATTCCTTAAAATTAATGTGCCTGGATGTAGAAATATACTCATCCAACACTTCATTGTCTGAATCTCCTTAAATGACAACACTACGTGTGTTAGCCTTACGATAATGGTGCAATCATTTGAGACGCGCTGCTTTTATATGAGAAAATGGAATATGATGTTTAGTATTACGCTTCAAACGCTGATTATCCAATACACCGCTTGACATCGAACAGACGCCGCTTAGCTCCACGTACGATGGCTTTGAGTCACGAATACTAAAAGCCAAAAGTTGCAAATACTGGTCTAGTGATTATCGCAATATTTCGATCATCTGACTCGTATCAAATTCCGGCAAACATTTAGCTACGAGAGCAGTTTTCATTTACGCTAACAGAAACAATATTATCTGTTTCTCTTCCAAAAAGAGCAAAGATCGTTTCCAGCAGGCAGCTGTCAGTTTGTAAGGGCGTTTCGCTTTGACCTGAGCAGCAGATGATCTAACAAACCCCCCTTCCTCTCTTCAACATTAGCATTGATGCTTCATTATCTGCACACTTGTATATAATGGCCGCGCGGCTCAGAGGGTCAGGACTCGCTCCATGGCTCATCAGCCATCTGACAGCGCTCGGCGAGAGAAACGAGAAAAGATGAGGAGAAATCTTCACCACCCCCTGCTAATCCATCGCCTCTACTTAACACCACAACCTCAGGCCTGCCTTCGCCAGGACCCTAACTCTTATCCATAAAGCACGCATGGAAAGCCGGGAGGGTTTTGTGTATACGAACGAAACTGTTAGCCCTATGCATAAAAAATTAGATATATCAATCACTTTAGTGTAATAACAAACCTTTTTTCAAGTTTCTGTAAGCGGTTTTATAATTCATTTGGTGAAAAATCATTTTTTTAAGTAACAGCACGCCTTAACTTGATATGTAGCATGGTATCAGTTATCATTTTTAACGTTTTGATACCATCACAATGGTTACTGCTTCTGGGATGTCAGTGGTTTACATATAGCTTATGTCTTCTTAAGTTAAATAGGTGGGTCATCTTACAAAAAAGGTGGAAATGCTTGTCCCTTGCTTTTGCAGACCCCTTAATCATTTAATTTGATCGAATAATCCCATAATGATATATATTTAATAAATATAGTCTGTCCTTAACATGATGAGAGAGTTTATTTATGTAATTTTATTATTTTCTTCCTTTTTTAAAACTTTTTTTTTAATGTCTGGTCCTGACAATTGCCCTGTCCCTTTGATCATACATGGAAGTTGAACTGTGTACTTATTATTATTTAAAACCATGTTTTTTATTAAAAAAAATCTAATTTACATTTACCTTTAACCCTGTATGAATTTACTACAACACTGAAATGGTAAAAAATACACTATTAATATGAATAATATCAAATAAATATTTCTCCCCCAAATTTATGTCATTGGTGTTAACCTACCAAAAGCACTTTTATTTTGAAACAATGCATCAGCTCTTTGAAGTTTTTTATGGGTCAAGAGGTCAGTGGGAGAAGTGCAGTGGAGGAAGGCAAAAGGTTGGTGAGATGTCTTACCTTATTTGTCTAAAATATCATGATATATCTAAGAATTTTGAGATTGAAGATTTTTTGGATGTCATTAGTGTTACTCTTTTTTATAGCTGGGAGTGTTAAGATCTTTACATAAAAATACATTATACTGACTAAGTATGTGATTGTTACATCTCTGATGAAATAGCACATGGCTAATGGCAGCCATTTTGTTAAAATATTCATTTTTTTCTGTAAATTGTCATTGGTGTTACCGTCATTAGTGTTACTTCTCTAATGAGTACTTCCTAACCACTATTCCTTTAACTGACCAACATAAAAGCATAAAAACAAAACATGATGGAAAATTTTATGAAAGTTTGTAAGTTTTATCATATTTATTATCTATTATTATATTCTAATTTTGTCATTGGTGTTACTTTGTGCCATTGGTGTTAAACCAAGTTTGGTGTTATGAATGTATTTTCTTGTACTTTCTAGTAATATTTTGTTGTTGATATGGGATGTAAGACATTGTTGATGTTTCAGTCTTTGCATCAAAGCCTTTTTGGTTGAATATTTTTGTTTTTGTTGGTTTTAAAGAAAAACGTCAAACTGAGAATCAAATAATTTCAAACAATGCTGGGTAAAGATGAAGAAGTTGATTAAACAAATATTAATAATCAGTTATTTTTCTTGCTGTTATCATTCCTCTACTCAACCTTTAACTAAATACACAAGCTGTAATGAGAAAAAATATTTAGTATCAACATTAATGTTGTTTAAATCACAGGTAACACCAATGACAAATAAATGACTCGTGGATTTATTATTAAAATGTATTAAAAAGTTAAAAATAGATTAAGCTCCCCGTTTTGCGGATTCATAGATTTGACAAGTTAATTAATGCTGTAAAAGAAGTTTTGGGTATTTGAAAGAAGTTCATTTAAGCAAATTTCCATCACTGTAGAATGACCCAGGTAATGCACTAATGTATCGGCCTATAATCGGTATAGACATTGGCAGATAAATTGCAGTTTGTACGTTGTGCACGTCTAGGATTTCACAAAATAATAATTTCTGTATTGTTAGACGTCTTTCTAACTAATCATATTGGTATCGGCATAGAAATTTTATATCGGTACATCCCTGCTTGGTCATTTTGTGTCAGTCTGGCTCGGCGTGTTACTTTCGACGCCTGTGAAGTGGCGGGAGATCCGACGTACGGTCGCTGCCCCGCGCTCACGTCTGATTTTCTTCGCATTGTAATTGCATTATCCCCTTTTTTATGCAGAATTGTTCTCTGGGGACTAATTGATAGAGACATGTTTAATTCATCAATCATTAGCATCAAATTTGACAATTAGCGGTGATTGTTGAAATCTTGATGGAGATGAGGCATGGTTAGGGGCTTATTTTTCTTTTTTTTATACCATAGGAGGCAAAGTGTAATCGTAAATAAAGTGTGACAATATGTCGTAAGAGTCACGTTGGACCTTTTTTGTTTGCTTTAGACGTTGAATGCAGTTGATTTTTGTTGAAGGATATTCAGATGAAAATGTTTGTGCTGATAATTGATGTGTGGTGCCATTACTCTGTCCTTTTATAATTACATAAACTAATCAGCATTTATTATAGTTCATTGTGCATTAGCAATGCATGTTAACAAATACAACCGTGTTTCTAAATATTATATTGTACCAAAAGGTTTAGGGAATCTTTCAATAATGTCAGGTATGTGTAAGTACATTGCTGCAGCTTATAATGGAGCAATAAAGGAATATCAGGTTTATTAACATGGCTCATAAGCAGTCTGCTTTAAAACAATAGACAATAATTACCTCATCCGCAGGATGCCAATATCGCACGGCATCGATCCGAGTAATAACTGTGCTTTATTTAATTCTGTCATTTACTAGTCAGGGGCAATATTATGACAGAATGAATAAAATCCTCTCTTCAACAATACCGTAGTGATTACGTGCCTCCGAATAGACAAATATAAGAATACCCTCTATTCTTTCAATTACTCGCGAATTACTTCTGATTGTGTCAAGGCGGGGTTTTTTTGCCAGACGCTAAAGTAAACTGCAAGAACAGACTCTTGTTAGCCTAATGCGTCCTAACCATTAGCGAGAGTAATAAGTGTATCAAATTCACATAATCATGTCTAATTAGTATCAGTAATTATCTTGTTGGGTGCGAGAATATTAATCTTGCGCTCCCCATAGGGGAAGGGCGTCTCTTGCAGGGCGAGAGCGCTACAGCTTCAGCATCACGCTGTGGCATACTTGCTAAATTAGCATGCTTCAAATCAGCGCCGCCGAGAGTCGTGTCGAGGAAAAAAGGAGAAATTGCATGAAGGGAAAAACAACGGAGAAAAGTTTAGTCCCACTGTGAAATGCATTAGAGCCTAGTAAATAAAATATAAATGTTTTCTGTGTGGTTTTTAAGTTTTGGCAGAGTTCGCGGCGCACTGGGTTTATGCTAAACAGTCACGGATGTTTGCATGGATTTCCACGAGCCAAACTTTAATACGATTCATTTTTCTGATTTAAATGATAAAGACCGTAGGTCAATCCGATGGCACATTTTTTTAAAGAATAAGAAATATTTGAAGTATTCAGTATTTCTTTCTTTTTTAGTGTTTCTTTAAATATCTCTTTCAGTGTTTCTTTCAAGCCTCAGGGAACTGAAGAAGGAAAGTAGTAAAATCTAATTACATTGTGTAAAGTGCTGCTTAGGAAGGGTATAAAAGCAATAGAAATCCAATTTGAAAATGAAATACTATTGAAGAGAACACAAACAATGTTTTTACAATGTAAAGTCTGAAGTCATTTAAAAGCAAACTCCAAAAGAAAATAATGACACGATATAATACTGAAGTGAGTGAACGGGTTCAAATTTTACGCAGAACATCAAGTGGTGACAAATTTGGCTACAAACGGATGAATCTGTGCCTAGATTACACTTGATTTTATAATGTTAATATAATAATGCATTTTATTATTTTTCACACAATCTAGATTTAAGTTAACTAAAGTCATAGAAATTTTCATAACATTTCTAAATACATATATGTCTAAACCTCAGAGATTTCAATATTAGCTTTGATATGTATGAAACAGAGATGCTGTTTTTCTGAAACATGAGGGGGCGGGCGGGTGAATGAGCGACCGGCGTGGGGCATCTGCTGATTGAAGCCAGGGTGGGCCGTCAGCACGACGACACTGCAGGGAGAGATGGATATGTCGGGCGGAGAGAGGGGGAGAGCTAATTACTGTTCCGAGTGTATCTTGTTAATTAAGGGCTAATTAGTGGCAGAAGCGGAGAGGGAGACGGGTGAGAGAGAGAGAGAGACAGAGAAAGAGTGCTAGTGCATCACGATGAGATGACTGCAGTCAGAAAAATACAGGAAGAGTACTTAAACATCTTAGCCACACTTTAAGCGTAACTTCGACTTATATACTTTATGGCTCTCAACCTGACCTGGATTGCTTTTTGGATTCATCTGTAAAATTTTTCTTCTTGTTTATTTTTTAGTTCATATTATAATAATAGTATGATTTGTATAGTGTTATAAACAAAAAACAATGTTTCTGTAGCTCAGCTGGTAGACCTTTGTGTTAGCAGCGCAAAGGTCATGGGTTAATAGCAGGAAACACACTTACTTTAATAAAAATATCTGTAAATGTAATATGTGACAATAACTGCAGTAGACATGTTTTTTTTTAGCATGGTGATATACATTATATATTATTATATTTGTATAGGAGGCGTAATATAATGGTGCTCCTGTATAGCTCATTGTGTTGGATTCAAACCCAAGGCACACACATGCCTGTGTAGCACCTGTGTAGAACCATATGTGGTGCTATAGTGGTGCTATATTACCCCTGTATGGTTCTTCATAGGTGCTTTATAGCACTAAAAATGGTTCCCATATGATTACGAGCTTATGGTGCTGTTTAGCACCAGTTTTCTTCATGGCACACTAGCTACGTTTACATGCAACCAAATAATCTGTTTGTAATTCTATTGATGGCTCAATCAGATTGAACGGATCCAACTTAACTTTGACATTTATCCAGAGATTAAGCGGGAACTCGACATGAGATGCTGTGCGCTGCTTTGCCAAGTCCTCTGCTTTTTTACGGACTGTAAATTTGGTTTAAAGAATTAATAAAAAAAAATTCTGTGGTGAAAGATGAAAGGATTTCTTTGATTTAGTTATTGTTATTTGGGCTGTGAATAGTCATTGGGATGCTTTAGGGCTTGTTTTGAATGTCCATTGGGCTGGTTTTGATACGCAAAACTTGCAACCCTGGCTGTGCGGTTGTGCAGACGTTCGATTCAGATTATATAGAATGTTCATGTAAACGAACATTTATTGTTTAGGGTGCATGTAAACTGTATTGTCGTAACCTTCAATCGTATTAAATTTACTCGGATTGACAAAATTATGTGCATGTAAACAGCCAATGTGTGCTACGTCCGGTTGTAGTGTTTGACCCATGTCCCGACTGTGTTTTAACAAGTATGTGTCTCTCTGTTGTCTCAGGTACACCTCACTCAAACAGCAGCAGCTCTCTGCAGTCGGGTGGCTCGGCGGCTGCGGTGGCTCTGGGGTCCAGTAAAGACGGGATGCACCAGAGGTCTTTTTCTGTGTCCAGCGCTGAACAGTGGAATGAAGCAGTTATCAGCTCCAACACCACAGCAGGTCAGAGGAACATCGCACAAATTTAGCTTTAGCTTTGATATCTTAACAATATAATCTAATTTTTTCCTTGAGTTCAGCTTTAATAGGCGTTTAGCATATTTCAGGTTATAGTTCGATATGGTCTGTGGTTCTCCACTTTATGTAAAAATATGCACTGATGAAAATAAATGTAACGTGATGAAAACGTTATAAGAACTTCGTGTTCAGACTTCGACAGAACACCAGATCCATAAAAATCACAGTTTAACGCTAAAACACTTCACATCACTACTGCAGAGCTGTCACTTTCTGCCACCAGTTGGGCTCCGCCCACAAAAAACTTCATCCCTGTTTGCAAAAACGCAAATGGTTTATGGGTCTTGTGAGTGGACTTTATGAAATAAAGATGTTTAAAGGGATAGTTCACCCAAAAATGAAAATTCTGTCATCATTTTTTCATCCACGTGTTGTTCTAAACCTGTATGAATTTATTTTCAAAGATATTTTGAAGATACCATTGACTTCCATAGTAGGAAAACAAATGTTATGGAAGTATTGTGATAAATGATGAAGAAGATATTTTGATAAATGATTGTAAGCACACAGGTGAGCCCATTGAATTCCATCATATTTGTTTTTCCTACTATGGAAGTCAATGGTTAAAATCAGCTGTGTGCTTACCATCATTTATCAAAATATTTTCTTTATCATTTATCATAATACTTCCAAAATATTTTTTCCCTACTATGGAAGCCAATGGTCATTATCTGCTGTGTGTTTACCATCATTCATCAAAATATCTTCTTTTGTGTTTATCAGAAAAAAGATGCTGATGGTGAGAACATGAATTTTCATTTTTGAGTGAACTATCCCTTTAACTTACGATGCCTTCAAAAAAGCTACCATAGATAAGCATGACCGATGTTCATCGCATATGCAGATTGCTATACACAGACATTTAAATAATAAAACAACAAGCTAGGTTAGTTGAATACCTTAAAGTGACACTTTGTAGTTTTTCAACCTTCATAATATATTTTCAAGACCCTTGTGATGGTACATCGATTTAAAATAGGTTGAATGACATGTCCACCATAACCTGACGAGGTCTGTATCGCTTTTACTCATACTTTTAAACTTGGGGTTTCGGGTAGTATCCCGAGCACAAAACAAAAAACTACAAAAATCTGCTTTACGGCATACGGCACTTTCTCCACTTTCTCAAATTCGGACATGAGAGCGCAACTATTTATTTTCCTGATGTTTTTGTCATGGCTAAAGCAGCAACTAAGAAAAAGAAACCCAATGTTTTGTCGGAGGAGACCAGAAAGAGAAAGAGGAGAGTGACAGAATAAAAAGAAGGACAAGGATCAATTATATTGGGCCAGCGTTCGCTCACTGGTGTTAACTAAAGAAGGAGGAGGGGTTTCTGACCGATGCTGACTTGGCCCTCATGCTTTTGTAATAGTAGGTAATATTATAATGCTTGCATGTATAAGTCCTGTCTGGTGCCCGAACACTATTATTTTACGTAAATTTTATTGGAGGCTACTTGGAGAGTTTAGAGAGAGACTTATATCATGTGACATTGTGGGGCCGTGGTGGCGTCATGGACCTACAACACGGGCGATCCGGGTTTGATTCCCCTTTAGGGCAATATTTTTTTAAATAAAAACTTTAACCAAGCAACCAACGTTACAACTGGCTTGTAAACGTGAGCTATGCGATTTTTTTTGGGCGTTTTATAAAAAAAAACATGAAATTATGTTATATGACACATCCTGGAAGGCACACCTTGTGACCTAAAGAGTTGTCTTTTTTTCCTTTGCGACAGTGCTGCGGCGCTTGTGGCCTCTAGGGGCGCTAGACGTGAAAAATACATGTCTAGCATGTCTAGTAGCCAAAAAGTTCCATGGTGTGCCTTTAAAATTTCATAGATATTGCCTTGAGTTCCTACTGCAGTCAACTTTCTCGAGAAAAAGATATTATGAGACATATTTTCCAGATTGTTTGTGTAATGTTTAGCAAAAAAAGCCTATTGTTGTTTTTAACAATAGTCAGTGCTGTGCATAAAAAACGTGGTAGCGTTGCATTAGCCGTTACTGTTCTTTACTATCATTAAGGAAAAGTTAAAAATGTAAATATTCTGAAAGATAACCATGCAAATGTGAGAACCTTAAGCCATCTTTCATAGCCATTTACTGGTTTTGTGGCAGTGCTGTTAAAGATCTGATCGCTAATTAGGTTAATTGAGTAATTGCCGCTTTGATTGCAATTCAAGTGTTAAAAAATTTACCAAGCATAACCACAGTTTCTGTCAAGTAGTTCACCTTAGTTACTATCAACGCAGTGGCCACCAATGATGCAGATTGAGAAAATTGACACAATCAGTTAGCAAAACATTGTGTTAGCGGAACATTAATTTTACATTAATGAATTTTAAAGTAAATGTATCCAATATAAATGCATTACGGTTTTACCGCATTGACAATTATTATAGTAAACGCAGCATTTTGCCCGAAACTATGGTTACCATGGTGATGTCAGTAGCTTGTTTGGTTGTGCCGTTAAAGAGCTAATCAAGATAATTCAGTAATTGCGGCTTTGATCCCAACTCTGGTATGGCCACCCACAGTAACAATGCCCACCAAATAATAATATCTCTCTCTCTTTCTCTCTCTCTCTCTCTCTCTCTCTCTCTCTTTCATCCTGTCAGTACACTTGAGTGAAGTCAAATAATATATTTGCCGGGCGTAACAACGCTGCACATTTTTTTCCCATCTTCACCACTTCTTTTTTTCCCCTCCCGCGTCGGAAAATGAATGCTTTACGGGGACAACATTCATCACTGGTTATTTCCCTCTTTTTGTCGGCTGGCAGTAAAAAAGCACTTAAATACGCATCAACACAATAACAGTCATTTCCATGCATGTTCGCGCACTTGTCGTTCTCATTAGCGGCTGCTCGCTTTCAACCCCCCCGCCCTCGCTTTCTCGATCTCTACGTTTCCGTCTCTCGTCCTCTCTCTCTCTCTTCCTCTCCTTCCCCCTCCTTCTGTTAGGGTCCCAGGGGCCCCGCTAGTTTAAAGAGCGCTCTTTACGAGCCAAATGGAGGCCCCGCCGCGTGGCCCCGTGGTGTCGCAGACAGAACACGATGCCGCGCGACACTCGCCCTTCTTTGCTCGTCCCCGCTTGTCGAACAATCAATTTCAGCCCCGCTCCGCCATCGGCCCCCCGTCTGCATCCATCAGCTCCACATCCTAAAGGAGAATTACTCAAAGCGGCCGTAGACTCAAAATGAGCTCTGCGTATGTGTGTGCGTGTGTGTTCGAGAGAGACAAAGCACTTCATTAGTCCCTGGCGTAAAATAGTTATTGTCACACAAGCAAGCACACATGCTTAAAGAGTTTTAGCTGTATCAGGATTGGACAAAAGCATTTTCTCGATGACCTGTTACAATCGGCCTCTTTAAAAACAGCATTTTCATTTAAAGGTCACAATAAAGGGGAAAGAAAGTGCATTTTACATAAAAGTACAGATGGCTTAGCATGGTTACTCACTTTGAACTATACTGGATGTTTTGGCATTAAATAGTCTTTAGCCAAACCCCAGTCATCAATTTCTGCCCCGCTGGCATCCTAGATGAGGTTTGAAGGTGATCCAGAGGATCAGTTCAGATGAGAAACCATAGACTGATAATATCCTCAAACAATCAGATGCCAAGTAACTATTTCCATATTGTTTAAGCAATGCTCTCATTTACAAGACCGTGAGATGATGTTGAGATAGCTACAGCATCTGAATACTGATAGCTTTGCTTGTGATTAAATTACGGCTCTTTTCTTGGTTACATTCGTTTTGAACAGGTGAAAAAGCCCTCGTATGATAGTGACGTGCAAATGCAATCATAGTCGTACCCTCATGTCAAGCTTCTCTCTGTAATTTAATTTAATTTAATTTAATTTAATTTAATTTTTATATTTAATTTAATTTTTATATTTAATTTAATTTTTATATTTAATTTAATTTTTATATTTAAATTTATTTTGTAAGACAATAATGTTACATATATACGTATATTTTTTGTAAATTAAGACTTGAACGTTTCTTGACAGTTCGTAAAATAGCATAACGTTACATAAATGTCCTCGCAGGCGAGAAATACGTTAAGTTAGTCTGTAGATTAGGCTTCTGTGTAATCTGAAGTCTGTCGTCATTCAGGGGCGGAGAAGATTTCACCCCCGTGGAGTTGGAGGAGGCAGCGGGAGCGGGGAGTTTGATTCTCCGCTCTTGGCTGTAATGAAGTTTGACATTTCGTTTGTAGAGAGCAGCGGCGTGTGCCTGCCCATGCCTTGATTAGCGCTCTCTAATTGACAATAATAAGGAAGTGGTGATTGTGTTCGGCACGTTTTTTTCATGGTTAATTGCAGCCATTGGCATTGATTACGGACGGGGGCTGCTCGCTCACTGCCGTGTCAAGGGGTTGGAGCGGAGGGGGGGTCGCCGTCTTCGTCAAAAATTACCGTCCGCACCCGGCAGCACTCGAATTAGCCGCTGCGATACATAGAAGTTTCTTCTCACGTACTGCAAAGAAAACGGAGAGCTATTAAGAAATGAGTTAATGCACACCCTACAATCTTCTCAGCCCTCGTACAGCATCCTGCGGGGACGTAACGCTCACTAATCGCAGGTTAGCTTGACCACCTTATTTCCTACTGCTACCTGAAGAGCTCAGATTAAACTGTAAATGCTCTCAGACATCTCACATATTTCGATTTACCTTATCTCAACTCAGACTCTGTAATGAGTTACTTTGCGTTTTACAGAGATTTTTCCATGTTCCTCGTATTATTGCTGCAGTATTAGAAAAAACGGTGAAGTTACCGCCAGGTTTTGCGCACAGACACGTTTAAGATTTCGACAATTGCATTTATTGTTAAATAAGCATTAAATAAAATAAACATTTGGTAATTTCTTCTTTCGATCTTCTTGCTTTGCCATTAAGATTGATGGTAAAGTAGCTTGGTTACACCACGCCCCTTGCCTCCAACTAAATGTGTGTTTATTTATATATAGATGTATATTTTTATTTTATATCTTTTGTATTTATTTATACAGTAGGGCTGTCAAAAGATTAATCGCGATTAATCGCATACAAAATAAAAGTTTGTGTTGTGCATAGGCTAATTTATATGTGTAAACTGTGTGTAATTATTATGTATATTTTAGTGCTGGGCAAAGATTAATCGCGATTAATCGCATACAAAATAAAAGTGATTGTTTGCATATATATATAATATTTATATATATTTTTTTATTAATTTTTTTATTTATATATCATACAGAATATATAAAAATATAAATAAATATTTATGTATATAAAATAAGTATTATAATAATAATAACAACAACTGCAGCACAAACTCATATATTATGCAAAAAAATCCTGTTTATTTTGTATGCGATTAATCGCGATTAATCTCTGCCCAGATACAAATACACACATACATGTATACATTTAAGAGAAATGCATTTTATATATATATAAATTTGTTTAATTATTATTAATTATACATATACACATGTAAATGTTTCTTAAATATATACATGAATGTCTGTGTATTTATATATAGAAAACACACACATATATTATGCAAACACAAACTTTTATTTTGTAAGCGATTAATCGTGATTAATTTTTGTATTTTTATACTATTTATTATTGTGTGTGTTGAGCTTGCTGTGGCATGTGAATTTCCTTTTGGGGATCAATAAAGTTAATCTAATCTAATCTAATCTTTTAATAGCCTTAATATATAGTATATTATTTTATAGCAAGTATTACTCTTTTTTTTATTGTTATTATTTACACACCTATATATCTTGTGATACTGTCAACAGTTTAAGTATACAACTAATTATTTTTCATACCAATTAGTTATTAGTTAACAATTTCAACAAATCAAGGTGCATTGGTACAATTTATTTGTTGATTAATTGACACACCGACAATAACATGGATTCTTTTTTTAGATGTGCTCCTATAATAATAAAATGTTTTTTTTTACTTTGAAGGCAAGGCTTTCTTTAAAGTGCAATTATGTAAATACTGGTATAACTTAAGTATAATAAATAAATGTATAACCATATCCTCAGTGGAAAAGCAGCAGAAAAGGTCATGGTTTTGAACGCAGGGAACACGCATGCTGTACCCTGTAATGCATTTTTTGTAAGGTTAAACATGTGTAACAAACGTTCACATGATTCATTGTGGGGCTTCAGAAGTCTGGCGTCAGGATGAAGGGCAGCTCGACGCAGTTAACCTCAACCTACACACATGTGACGCTACCTCACAACACGCATGATGGGCCCTCATCTACGCACAGTAAATAGCGTGTGTGTTTTGCATGTGCGATAGCTTGTGCATGTGTATGTATAAAGAGTATTCTCCAGCATCCTTCGACCCCCAGCTGTCTGCTGTAGCTAATGATTGGTCCCAGGGGAGCTGTTGGGAAGAGGAGTGTAGAAATTGAAACAGACGTTTGAGTCTCTGCCGCAACGTGTGTGGCAGCTGGGAGCTCCGGAGCGAGCGAGGGTGAGCAGACTCTTACGGTCATGAATATCAATGGCTGACACGCAGTTGATGATGAAGCTTCAACTGCCAACCTGCCGTGTTTCAGCTGAGCTCATATCACTGTGTATGGTTTGCAGTGTGTAAATGGGGCTCACTGTAAATATTGTGATCTTGATAAAGAAGTCAGGGTAGTCGGTGTAAGTTTGGGTTGATAATCACATTAAAAGACCTGTAACTGCTTTTATTTCTTTTTATTTATGATATTACTAGTTTTATTAAATATAAATTCAAAGATAACCTTGTGCATTTTAAGTGTGATGTTCACCAATGTAATTGCGTTAGTAACACTTTACAATAAGGTTGCGTTGCTTAATGTAGTGTTATACATTAGGTAACATAAACTAATGATGAACAATCCTTCCGAAGAATTTATTATTCTTAGTTAATGTTGATTTCAACATTTACCAATATGTTTTTTAAATAAAATATTTGTATCTGTTAACATGCAGAATGAATTAACATGAACAAACAATAAACAGTTATAGTGTTAACTGACATTGGCCAAATGACTAAATAATGCCAAAGATATACAGTTTATTGTTAACGTTAGCTAATGCATTAACTAATGTTATTAATTTGAACTTATTGTAAAGTGTAAAGTTTATTATTATTATTATTATTATTATTATTATTGACGTTAACCTCGCATATTAACTTTTTGTCATTTGAATTTATTGGAAAGTGTAAAGTTTTTATTATTATTATTATTATTATTAACGTTAACCTCACAGATTAACTTTTTGTCATTTGAATTTATTGGAAAGTGTAAAGTTTTTATTATTATTATTATTATTGATGTTAACCTCGCATATTAACTTTTTGTCATTTGAATTTATTGGAAAGTGTATAATTATTATTATTATTATTATTATTATTATTATTATTATTATTATTATTATTATTATTGACGTTAACCTTGCAGATTTACTTTTTGTAATTTGAACTTAATGTAAAGTGTAAAGTTTACATTATTATTATTATTATTATTATTATCATTATTATTATCATTATTATTATACACATTAACCTCAGATTAACTTTTTGTAATTTGAATTTATTGTAAAGTGTAAAGTTTTTATTATTATTATTATTATTATTATTATTATTATTATTATTATTGACATTAACCTCACATATTTAATTTTTGTAATTTGAATTTATTGTAAAGTGTAAAGTTTACATCATTATTATTATTATTATTATTACTATTATTATTGACATTAATCTTGCAAAATTACGTTTTGTCATTTGAACTTAATGTAAAGTTTATTATTATTATTATTATTATTATTATTGATGTTAACCTCGCAGATTTACTTTCTGTAATTTGAGTTTATTTAAAAGTGTAACGTTTTTATTATAATTAGTATTATTATTATTAGTAGTAGTATTAGTGTTGACCTCAAAGATTGACTTTTTGTAATAATTAAGCATATAATTTAGTAAATTTACGGACGTTTTTTTTTGTATCTTATATACTTGTGAAACGTAAATAATTCTTGGCTCCAAAAGTCATCAAGTGTAATTTTTATCTATACAAAAATTAGCTATTGTACATTTGCAATCTATTTAGCATTACTGCATTGGTTTTGGTATTGGCATGAATCTCTCTCGAGCGTTATGGTTTTGATAAAGATGAAAGCGACAATATTGATAGAGAATTGTTGTAATTGTGTAACAAGGCTAATTGTTAAACCCTCTAATTTGTCTCTTGCCATGTGTAATTAAGCTCAAATCCCACAGTGCGTGCGAGTAATCCTCCGCTTCATCATTTATTCATTATCAAGCTGTTCTTATTAAACGCCTAAATCATAATTATTAACCACGTCTTATCAATAAAACAACACATGACGTTGTTATACGCCATTTTCGATTCAGCGTTAAAGGAAACGTGGAAGCTAAAGTGTCGAAGATAGCGCAAGCCCACGCTAAGCTCCTCGGTGCCTACGGCAGATCGGTGGCTGTAGTTTATCCTCCTGTACCCCCCGCTTAGCTTCCATCTCGCTCTCTTTAAAGAGCACACCAGTTTTTAGATCCCTCAAGGTAAACCTCAAATTACGCCTAATGTTCGACACAGGCTAATGGCTGTCTGTGCCATTAGAATATGCGTTATTTGGCACCACGGGTTCCAGACACTCCCAGACCCAACGGTCGCCTGTTTTTCTCACACACACACACTCGCGTACACACGCACACTCATATACACCCCAGGCCTGCGGAGATGAATGGAGTTTGCAACACTACAATGAGCTTTTGATGCCAAGACAATGGAGAAGTCTGCCCGCATCTGACACACCGCGCGTTTCCAAGGGCCACTGACATAGGGGGTCCACTTTGCCGGGCCCTTGTGCCCCTGGGCTGGTCGGGGGGTTGTGGGTAATAGTGTCCCGAGGGACCCTGAAAATGATGTTGAAGTGTCATACTCAGAACGATGGCCGTAGCTTCCCTACTGACACCCCTTTTTCTTACCGTCGTCATAGACACTCACTGGCACCGGGTTAATATCACTTATATAAAATCACCTTACACCAAACCCAACCTGTTTTGTGCTTGGTTGCTCGCGTGGCATCCACCATTACGGTGCCGGTCCTCGGGCGAGACCAAATCATCATTTGTTACTGGCGTGCGGGTCCTCCCATCTCGTCAAGCTAATAGAGGTGAAACGGAGGTGTGGTCCATCTCTTCTTTTTCCAAGTGGTCGTAGATCTTCACTTTTCAGCCTCCTGTGAAATGTGGAGGTAGTGCGTAGCCGATGCTGTGTGTTACGAAACTTAGTGAGATGCATATGAAGGTGACATTTTAGGGAAACGTAAATTCTTAAAAACTTAAAGGATTAGTTCATTTTCTTCAAAAAAAATCCAGATAATTTACTCACCACCATGTCATCCAAAATGTTGATGTCTTTCTTTGTTCCGTCGAGAAGACATTATGTTTTTTGAGGAAAACATTCCAGGATTTTTCTCATTTTAATGGACACCAACATGAAACAGTTTTAATGCAAAGTTTAAAATTGCAGTTTCAAAGGACTCTAAACGATCCCAAACGAGGCATAAGGGTCTTATCTAGCGAAATGATTGTCATTTTTGACAAGAAAAATAAAAAACATGCACTTTTAAACCACAACTTCTCGTCTACCTCCGGTCCTGTGACACGCCAGCGCGACCTCCCCTAATTGCGTAATGACGTGGAAAGGTCACGTGTTACATATATGAAACGCACATTTGCGGACCATTTTGAACAATAAGCTGACACAAGGACATTAATTAGTTTGATTCAACAAACAACAACGTCGGAACGGTCCTTTTTCTCCACACTTGTAAATACTGGGGCGTAGTTTCGCATACGTCCTCCGTGACCTCTTGACGTGATGAGCGCGTCACATGACCGGAGATAGACGATAAGTTGTGGTTTAAAAGTGCATATTTTTTATTTTTCTCGTCAAAAATGACAATTGTTTCGCTAGATAAGACCCTTATGCCTCGTTTGAGATCGTTTAGAGTGCTTTGAAATTCCGTTATGTGTTGGGGTCCTTTAAAGTCTATTAAAATGAGAAAAATCCTGGAATGTTTTCCTTAAAAAAAACATAATTTCTTCTCGACTGAACAAAGAAAGACATAAACATTTTGGATGACATGGTGGTGAGTAAATTATCTGGATTTCTTTTAAGAAAATGGACTAATCCTTTAATTATGTTGCTTTATATAATACTTATATAATACAAATTCTGAATTTGAATAATCTATAACTTTCAATTTAATAAAGGCTATCCCAGAATGCATTGCACAAACCTCATGGCTCTATAAATAAATAAACCATGGCAGATGAAGAGATAAATAATGCAATCAAAAATTAGAGATGCACAGATATTACATTTTTTCACTTATAGCCAATAGCCGAATATTCAGACTGATATTTGTCGATAGCGATAGTTTGGTGATTTTATTAACTAAATTCTGAAGATTAACTAAATAACTTAATGTTATTAATTCATATAATTACGTTAATATTGAACATTAAACTAATATGTTTCTTTACGTTTAAATTCACAACGCTTAAATTCATTGCATTTTCCTTTTCTCTTTTGATTAACAGGATATATCGGCCATGACTATGACTAAATGTTTTCTTGTACATTCCACTTATTTTGTATGATTATACAAAATTCATATATTCCATTTGAGAGTTTTCGTTTGGCTTAACTTTGTCTATTTGTTCTCCTCCAGCTAATGGTATAACAGATCCTCTAAGCTCCGCCCCTGGCATGGGCAGCGCCACAAGTCCCAAACTTGAGCCTCCGCCATCACCTCATGCCAACCGCAAGAAACACAGACGGAAAAAGAGCACGGGCATCACCAAACCAGACGGCTTTTCTGTAGGAAGTGAAGGTAAATTGTGATTCACATCCAAGACATTTACAATGTACTGTGCGTATACACAATGAATCATAATAAGCACAATTAATGTGAATTATTTTAAGGGTTAAAAGTTCCAGGGAAAGTCTCGTAATCGAATAATACGATTAGGAGCATCAAAGTTTGATATTATTCATACTTAGTCAATATTAAATATACCAGGGTTATATTTTCACATATTTTCAGTAAAAAAAAGACTTTCACACGCTGGGTTTTCACAAGCACTGGCCTTGTACGTACAGACTACAAATGGTTATCATTAACAGCTTTGACCAAAATAATATTACAGCTTTATGTTTTGCAAAAAACTCCGTCTTGGCGTTGTGTGTTGTATTCATTTGTGAGGCTGCTACACAGAGCGCTTGTGTTGCCAGGTTCTCGTTTTTTTTTTTTTTTTTGTACCTACATACAGTTGTGGCACTTTACCGATTATGGCTTTTGGCTCACGAAGTGATCCAGTTTTGGTGTGCCAATATTTTGATCTTTGAGGTAAAGCATTTGGATTTATTTCTGTTTATTACTATATTTTTCTTGTTCGCTTTTTTTGGCAAGATCTGGCAACACTTGCAAGCAAACGTTCGTGTTTCTGTCATTTTCTGCACGGCACATAAAAAAGACTATCCCCTTCTAGGCATTTTTTTTTTTATAGGAGACCCGCCATTATGCATGCATGTATAAATACTTCATCAACAACAACTAGTTGTTCAGTTCGGTTATGCAAGTCGAACACGTGTTTGTTAGAGCCGTTTCATGCGTCATATGAGACCGAGATAATGTGTCATAAATGCATTGCTAAATTGCTTTTATTGCCTGTCCCAAACACAAATAAAGACTCCTAATTGGTTGTTATTGAGAAAACAGAAGCACTTTCCCAAGGCTATTCTGTGGCCAATAGGTGATATCCATCAACTAGATGAACGCTGTCCATCAGTAATACTGTCACAGGTGTGTCCTTAATGTATTTGCTCGTTTTGGAGATGGTAATTTCGTCACATCTATTTACAGTTTTCCGGCACAGAAATACCAGCACTTATAATAAACGTGAAAAAAAAACTAATTTCATGAGAAAATTGTTAGCATAGACACTCAGGAAAGATGCATTGGTTTTTCCTCAAATCTCTTCTTTCCTCTTTAGGTCAGACTTAAATATAATTGTTGTTTTACTTAGCCTTTAGTGAACCAGCACCATGATTGTGACAATTTGATTATTATTAAGAGTTTAAGAATGAGTGATTTCTGACATTACTCGAGGGATTACAGGCTTGACTGTTTCCCATTTTCAAAGGAAACAAGTTAAAGACGTGTCCGATCCTTAAATTCGTTCTGTTTCATTACTTGTGCAACTTTCTCTAAAATGTAAGCGCTAACCTCTTTTTTAACCTTGGTTCGGTCATCTGGTGTAATGACAGCGCCGTCACGGTTTAGATACAGGAGGCGTTGGGACGGGAGTTCGGGACCGTGTGTGAGCAAACAGGATTTCGTATAAACTTTCATTATCATGTGTGCGTCTGTGAGAGGTTGTAATAATGTGTGCTTGTCCGATCTGGTGAGTGCATGCAGAATACAGACATATTGCTTAAGTATGAGATTCAGTCACATGGAGCGAGTTGAATCCTTGTTGAAGGCAGATGAGTTGGGTGGGGGGGGGGTGTAGGGGTTGGTTAGATCCTTGAATAAATTGCTATCAGTTTATCTCATTTACGGCGCAATCAAATTCCCTGAATGCTGGCAGAAATCGAATTTTAGCTGTTGTGAAGCATTATAAATCAAAAGTGAAGACGGTGTGGCAACTTTTTTTGTATTTTCCTTCTTGAGCGAATCTCTCGGTAAATCTCTGGTGATGTTTTTACAGCACTGATTCATTCATCATTTTTCGATCACCAATTCATTGATGTTGTTTTGATCAGATTAATTACATAATTAGATTTTTCCAGGTGACTTTTTATTAGATTAATTTTTGACAGATACAAGAGCATTGCGTTTGCAGCGCAAAAGGACATGCCAAAAAAGCTTCTACCAAATGCATAAATGTAACTTTAAATTTTTTACAAAAAATCTTTTAAAAAAAACTGTAAAATAACGGGCACAATAAATTACAGACATTTTCCGTTTTTTTCTGTAATTTTACAGTAAATGTGCCGTTTATTAGCATTTTTTTGAGCATTTTACATAGATTGCATCAAATTTCATCACCAAACATTGCAAAGCATCATTTTAATATATTATTTTCAATATTAATAATATTATTACTTCTGTTAATGTTAGCAACACGCTGATCTCACAGTTTGACTCCCAAACAAACTCCCTCTTCAGTGGGTTCAAAATAATGACTTGTAACTTGCTCATGTTCAAGTAGATGTTTAAGAGAGGATTTCGGTATTTAAGTCTTTACAGAGGTCCGGCAGCAGTCGAGCGCACGCCACATCTCTCGATCTGAACAGCTTCAGTGAATCATCTCACGAATCCCTGCCGATGAACTTCTTTATAATTAATGCAGGATTCCCGTCGAGTTGACTGACAGGAGCTTTAGTGGCCACATCTTAAGCTCTTCTCCTCACATTAAATGACTGATAGAGGGATCTGCTCTGTTTTGAGCTTGATTCATCTATGTACAGTAGTTTAGTCATTTATCTCCATGTACTCCAACTGCACTTGTGCATGTAGTTATAGGTGAAGAAACAGGGCTGTGGAGTAAATCGAAATATCGCAATTGTGCATATCGCAGTAGACTTATCATCGATAGCTAAATTGTTATTAATAAAAAAAAGTTATTATTTCAAAGTTTTAGGTAGCAGAGACACTGGTGCGCAAATGTGCAAACCAAGATTTGGCTTGATTTGGGAGTTTTTGTCTGGTTGAAACACCCATTTTAGGGTCATTATCATCTTCGGCATAGGGCAACATAATCTCTTTAAGTATTCTGATATATTCAAACTGATCCATGTTCTCTTGTATACGATAAATGGGTGATTCTCACGAAAACTTGGTTTTAAAAATGTCAAGCATGAAAATGTAAAAATTGCTTAAATTTACTTTTTTCCCCACCAGACATTGAAAAACAAAGTCTGGAGTAAATGGGAACATTAATTTAAAAACTTTTACTTATCATTTAACACTTTTTGTAACATAATTTAAAAAATTAGTCCTAAAAAATCTCATTACCGCAACAGTCAGAAAACATCAACACTGACATATTTTCAAAATGACATGACAAACCTGAAAGAACATAATTTGGAGATTCTGCACATGCATTTAAAATCAAAGTATTATGCTTCTATTAATTAAATTAACATTTAATAAGCATCTGTTGCGGTAATGATAATCAAAATGTCGTGTAAGCATTCTGACAAGACAATATTTCAAATTAACTGTAAAAAAATGATCTTACCTGGTAGCCATCTTGAAGTAACTGGTCCATGTGCTTGGTCACTCAAAATCAAACTTTATTAAAATTCTGTATGTGTGCTTAAACTGTTCTCAAAAAGTGTTGCGGAGGATGAGAACATCAGGCATGGACACATCATTTTCCTATTTGTTCTTCATTATTATTATACATGAATATTCAGTAAATATTTTTTCTGTCATGTAAAGTAGTCTAGCAAAACATCCATTTATTTTTTTCTTAATATTTTTGTGTTCATTTGATTAAATTACAACATAACGCATGTTCAAACACAGCCGGACACATTGCGGTAATGAGAATTTCAGCAGAAAATGAGATAAAATTTAAAGGACAAAAAGGAGGTGTTTTTTTCACAGAATGAACTCATTTTCTAATTAAACTTCACACTGCTATTATTTTGGTCACGCCACTTTCAATAAATGAGTCAATTACTCAGAACAAGTAGTGTGGATATCATTACCAATGTGTCTACACTACTACATCTGTAAGTAAATAATTTGCAATGCAGAAATATTACTACTACTAATACCAGTGGTTTATCAGGGTAATAATCTTGCACTGCTATTTTTTAAACTACTGTACTATATATCGTCGCTGCCCGATGAAACTCACGTATGTCCAAAACGGTAACTTTTCAGAAAGTAAAAAAAACACCGTATATCAAAAGCAGTTGAATGTAGCGTTGTCATACTTGGTACGGCATATTTACATGTAACCATATTCTTGCCAGTGTCATGATATAATCCACATTTGACCAAAATTGAGTTTAAATGGACATGCGTGCATATTTTACAGTAACTTTGATCGATACGCGTTCTTCCGATCATTAATTAGAATGGCCAAATCGCGTTTCGTATTGACAGATGAATACGCTCAGTTTATTAAATAGCCTACGTCTTAGTTAAATACGCTTACTTTATTTAATATTAATTATAAGTGTATTAAATGTCTCTTGCAAACCATTAAGGGACAATGAATCAACATGGTAATGCTACACAACAGGGGCGTCAGTTTGTGTTGAAAAGTAGTGGGGACAAAAGATCAGATAAAAACATTACTGCAGGACGGGAAAAATATTGAATAACGGCGCATCAAAAATGGGCATAGCGTAGGCTAGTCAACAACAAGAAAATACTCAGCATAAAACCCTCAACAATGTCGACTGCACACATCACATCACACAGTCCCTGCAACACCAGCTCAACCGAACAATGCCAAAGCACCATACCGTAGAAAACAGTAGCGCGTTTAATAAATGATTACAATGAATTTCATTACATATGTACAAGAAAACACACCATAAGCATACAACGCAACATATGTGACCCTGGACCACAAAACCAGTCTTAAGCATCGCTTGATTTTTCAGAACATTTTAACCAAATGCTTTCAAAAAGTGGTGGGGAAATCCCCAGCGTAAATATCACCAATGCTAGACAGATACTTTGTTTGCACAGTCCTACCGTAATTAAGTAACTCATAGATGTTAGTCTGGCGTCCGGGGGAAACGTTTACCTCGAAGGAAAGTAATTGTAATGTTTATTCGGCTATATCCAGTGCTGAGCTTCGATGAAACTTTACGAGACCGGCGAGATGCTTCACAGGCGGAAGATATGCGGCGTGATTGACAGCTTTGACACCAAACGGGTACGTGAAAATCAGATGACATGATTTCACAAGTTTTCATTGGCTATTTAGGTATGTGACGCATACTGTATATGGAAATTAACCTGGACATTCAATCTGTCGAAAAATCTCAAAATCGGCAAAATGAACATACGTGAGTTTCATCGGAGAGCGACGATATACTTTACTGTATTATACTATATATCGTTCATTTTAAAGGGCACCTATTGTTCGATTCACGATTCTCCATTTCCTTTGTGTTAGTACATGTTAACGATATGCAAAAGGTACAAACCCCAAAGTAAACAATGACGCAAGTTAATTTTTTTTCTTGGACTACAACAAACACACGAATTGTAGGCAACAGTTTACTTCCTGGGCCTGTTGACATAGACAAGACCGACATTATCATAATTCCTCCCACCTGTAAGTTAACTCCTGTTAGCATTGCATTGTTAGCGAATCTTTCAAACACGGTAAGGAGCGTCACATATCTGGCTGACATCAGAGGTATTCAAGCCAATCACAACGTACAGATTAGCTGGCCAATCAGGGACGGCTTTTCAAATCGATGAGTTTTATACAAAATCAGAGTGTTTGAGGAAGGCAGGGATATCTGGAGCTACAAAAATGTACAGTATGTGGAAAATAATGTGTTTTTTGAACCATAAACCGCACAAACACCGTGTACTAAATACACAAAATAACGTTGTTTTTTAGCAATGAAATAGGTGCCTTTATCATAGTGCGTATTGTAGTGCTGCCTCACGATTAGTCACGACTAATCGTTTGCAGAATTAAAGTTTTTGTTTACATAATATATGTGTGTGTACTGTGTATTATAATTATGTATATATAAATACACACACATACATGTAGAATTTTAAGAAAAAAAATATTAATATAATAAATATTTATATATAATATAAATTATATATAAATATAAACATGTATATACAAATGCAAATATTTCTTAATTAAATACATGCTTGTCTGTGTGTGTATTTATACATAATTATAATACACAGTACACACACATATATTATGTAAACAAAAACTTTAATTCTGCAAACGATTAGTCGCGACTAATCGTGAGGCAGCACTAGCGTGTTGTATATCGTATTATGTAGAAAGTTATTGTATATTGCACTTTCCTTTTATATTGTGCAGCCCTATTACACCGTCCTAATATAACCCTATTAAACCCTGATGTGTTGTCACCGACACATTCAACTCTTCAACCATTTGTGCTTTTGAAAAATGTTGAATTGCTTCTGTAAATAGACAAATTGCACTTTTGACATTATGTGGGTTATTATGGATATAATTTTTAGTTTTTCGTCAGCAAATCACTGCCCTTTTTGTGGAGAGCAGAAGGGGTGGATTTGAACAGTGAGTTGCGGAGCATGTAAGGTTAGATGGCAACAGATTTGAGTGAATGGAGTAAAAAGGCCAAGGGCCTGTTGCACCAGTCACACGTAAAAAAGTTAAGTGTAAGCCCTACGTCAGGCTTAGCTACGTCCGACGTTGTGAAAATATTTTACGGCTGAAACTACGACCATGTGCAGCTACACCTAGCGTAGACGATGCGCGTCCCCACGTATGCGTTTAACCGCAGTGATATTGAGACCATATCATACTATGTCTTTGTAAATATTTCGGTATTTTATGATATATAAGAATTTATTGGTGCAGTTTCACACTGCTCGCGTATCCTGCGCATTAGATATGCCAATGTCTCGTCAAATTTGATTATTTATATCTTTGCCATAGAAACAAGTCAAAACTTTATACTTAGGCCTATCCTTGACTAGACATAAGATTTAGTCTCAGGCGTGCACTACCCCTAGATGGTGCAACAGGTGTAAATTCTTCGTCGGATGTAAAGTGCATTTTACGTCTAGACTTCGACGTACGACCAGTTTACGCCCAACCGGCCCCTGGAGAGTGGTGTAAAAGGCTTTTGTCCGCTAGCTATTTTTATATTTCTAAAAATAAAGAGTAACGTTTATTTCTGTTTTTGTGAATTTTTGTCTATTTAAAGTCTATTTACAAACACACAACACACACTAATGATGAATAATTGTAATTTATATAAAGCCATTTGCTTTCCGAAAAAAAAGATACCTTGCAGGCTTGCACTTAAAGATAGCACATTGTGTTTGAATTTGACAGTCAAAAAAAAAAAATTTTCGCTTCAGATTTTAAAGGGTTAACTACTTTAGCAAACAAGTTTATGTTAAAATATTATTTTAATTAATACGTATAGATACAAGTCTCAAATGGATAGTTCACCCCTGAAAATGTACTTATTCCAACCCTTTATACTGAAAATGGCACTAAAGTTGTCACTGGTACCCTTTAAAAAGGTCCTACAATGTTAAATTTAGCTACAGATATGTATACATTTTGTACCAATATGTACCTTAATTATGCACTCTTTAGGTATAAAGGTGTACTTTTTAAAAGGGTACCGCCCAGTGACACTTTTTGTACCTCTTTTTCTCAGGCTTCTCAGGTTATAGTTTACATCCGTCTGAAAAGGAGGGTTTTTACTCTGTAACACTGATAATCGGGTAACCTTACTGATGAAGATGAAGCTCCACATGCGCTGTAGATTTATCTCAACATTTTGTTTTGTTTGTCTCTCAAAAGCTCCCTGGAGTCTCGTTCAATAAAAGATACGATCACTTTTGCACGGTAGGTTATATGTGTGTGTATGCACTTCAGCCCGTTAGCATTCTCAAATCTTTGATTCCGGTTTGTTTACGTCTTTTTAATTGTCATCACTATGCTGTTTGTGTCCATTTACCTTCAGTGCGTCGTTTGAAATCTCGTAACCTCGAAGTGCGTCTGTGTATAAAAAGCGGTATTATTGTTTACACTGTGTGTGTGTGTCTGATGGTGCCGGTGAATGCGTTCTCTCTCAGTATTTGGCCCCGTATCCCCCCGGGCCCCTGTCAGTAATGGGCGCGTGCTGATTGCTCTAATACAGGTTAGGAATATTGCCTTTAATGATGTGTAAAATGAGCAAACGCCTCTGCTGACATTTACAGATGGCACAGGCAGGTCTGGTTCCTCCCAGCTGCCTGTTAATTCTTAGACACCAGCTTGCAACTCTATAGAACCGACCTGTTCTGCGTACCGCCACGCCTGTGTTGGAGTCAAGACTGTGCTTATCACCTTTATGGGTTTGTAAAACGCCACACACACACCTTCGCTCGGACCCCTTGCGGCCCTGCGCCGATTTGATGGATTTGGCGTCGTGCGGCCACACGCTCTGACAGAATAGCAATAGGGTCAAACTGTCAGGTCCAGATGTGGTACTGACCCACAGGGCGTTTGGAGTAGAAGTCTTTGGTTCGATTAGATGTGATTCACTAAAACAAATGTTGGGGTTTTGGTTCTCTCCATCTTTAATCACGGCTCTGCTGCTTTCTGCCAGAATAGATTTTCACTTAAAAACCTGAAGCTTGACCCGATTTACTTTCCTATTAAATGCCTCTAGTCTTTATGTGACCAAGAACTGTATTATTCGTTTTAATTAATCGGATTTAATAGCCGAACAGAAAAACTGTTGGGTTGTTTCCAACCATGGTTGGGTCGAAAATTGACATTTTCTAGGTTTATTTAAACTAACGGTTGGGTTTGTCCCTATTTTAACTAGGGCTGTCAAAAGATTAATCATGATTAATCGTGATTAATCGCATACAAAATAAGTGTTTTTTTTGTATAATTTATATGTGTGAACTGTGTGTAATTATTATGTATATATACAAAGCAACTTGTGCATTACAAACTATTGTTTTTATTTATGCAAACACAAACTTTAATTTTGGAAGCGATTAATCGCAATAATCTTTTGACAACCTTAATTTTAACCAACCCAACATTTTTGAAAGCGTACCTTTGAGTATGAAAAGTGTCATTTTACATTTAAGCATTTTGCAGAGGGTTTATCCAAAGCATTTTACAGTGCATTACAAACTATTGTTTTTATTTATGCAAACACAAACTTTAATTTTGGAAGCGATACATCGTGATTAATCTTTTGAGAGCCTTATTTTTAACCAATCCAACATTTTTGAAAGCATACCTTCGTGTATGAAAGTTTAATTTTACATTGAAGCATTTTGCAGACGCTTTTATCCAAAGCAACTTACAGTGCATTACAAACTATTGTTTTTATTTATGCAAACACAAACTTTAATTTTGGAAGCGATACATCGTGATTAATCTTTTGAGAGCCTTATTTTTAACCAATCCAACATTTTTGAAAGCATACCTTCGTGTATGAAAGTGTAATTTTACATTGAAGCATTTTGCAGACGCTTTTATCCAAAGCAACTTACAGTGCATTACAAACTATTGTTTTTATTTATGCAAACACAAACTTTAATTTTGGAAGCGATTAATCGTGATTAATCTTTTGACAGCCTTGATTTTAACCAATCCAACATTTTTGAAAGCGTACCTTGGAGTATGTAAAGTTTATTTTTACATTTAAGCAATTTGCAGACGCTTTTATCCAAAGCAACTTTTAGTGCATTACAAACTATTGTTTTTATTTATGCAAACCTAAACTTTAATTTTGGAAGCGATTAATCGCGATTAATCTTTTGACAGCTTTAATTTTAACCAACCCAACAGTTTTGAAAGTGTACCTTCGGATATGAAAAGTGTCATTTTACATTTAAGCATTTTGCTGTTTATCCAAAGCATCTTACAGTGCTTTACACAGTACTGTTTTTATTTATGCAAACATAAGCTTTAATTTTTGAAGCGATTAATCGCGATTAATTTTTTGACAGCCTTGATTTTAACCAACCCAACATTTTTGAAAGCGTACCTTAGAGTATGTAAAGTGTATTTTTACATTTAAGAAATTTGCAGATGCTTTTATCCAAAGCAACTTTAAGTGCATTACAAACTATTGTTTTTATTTATGCAAACCTTAACTTTAATTTTGGAAGCAATTAATCACGATGAATCTTTTGACAGCCTTAATTTTAACCAACCCAACATTTTTGAAAGCGTACCTTAGAGTATGTAAAGTGTATTTTTACATTTAAGAAATTTGCAGATGCTTTTATCCAAAGCAACTTTAAGTGCATTACAAACTATTGTTTTTATTTATGCAAACCTTAACTTTAATTTTGGAAGCAATTAATCACGATGAATCTTTTGACAGCCTTAATTTTAACCAACCCAACAACCAACCTTTTTGGCACAAAAAGGCACATTAGATTTGTAATCAATGCATTATCATAAATTTTATCTTCATTATTGTTGTACAGTCAACATTTATCATGCAAACTTTATTTCGTTTGCATCCACCATGATTCATACATTTACACACAAAAAGTCGAGGCTGAACTTTGACATTTATGGTCGACAAAGTTTCGGACTAAATTATTTGGACGTACGTTTGAATACAGGCAACCTCAGGCTACATCGATTTGTGTAAATGCGTTACATTAAGAGGCATGATGGAAATTTTCAGTGGCCATACGGAGACAGATCGACTCTTCCCATTACCGGTCTTTTTATTGTAGCATATTAATTAAGGTAAGTTGTATCTGCCCTCTTTGCCACGAGTCTCTCAGATTGGATTTTAACTGGATTTAGTCAAGCTGAACCTGGACTCTCTTTATTCTCATTACTGCTAATTCCTCTGCACTAGTTGCTGATTGGGAGTTTGTGTTAATGCCATTTATTGCACCTTTTATATTAACAGACCTTATAGTCTATTGGTAGTTTTTAGTGTAAGTGCTTTTCTACCTTTCTTAAAATTAGGTGCACTACATTTGAGACCTTCATTACCAGTGAGACGTCTGGACACACCCACACTGTTATAAAATGTGACCCTGGACCAGAAAACCAGTCATAAGTCACACATGTATATTTGTAGCAATAGCCAACAATACATTGTATGGGTCGGTACGTGCAGTGTGCTCCCTGGGAATCGAACCTATGACTTTTTGCGCTACTCACGCAATGCTTTATCAACTAAGATACAGGAGATACATCCTAAAAGATTTGTTACTTTGTCTGCTGCTAAGCAATTCGGCTTGCTTCGGTTATTTTCTGTGCTAGCCTACTTTCCAAGCTGCTGACATCAGAAACATATCTGTTGTATTTTCATATTGAAATTACCTGTTATAATGGCTAATTTATCAGATGGCCAGCCAACAGAATAATTGTCTGTGTTCAGATGCAGAGGTGTATAATCATTGGACAGAGTAATGCCAGATAATTATGTTGCTGTTCATAATAGCAGACAGGGGAGAAACTACAGTATTATGACAGCCAAAATGTTTTCCAAATGCGAGCTATTTTCACATGTAAAATCTATTAAAATACATTGCATTCTAACACAGAGAATGTTATAATTGCAATTATTTTTTTTATTTATGCAAAGCCCTTTAAAATCTTTAGACGTATTACCGTATTCGAATGAACTTTGATTTTGTCTCTTGAGACCGTTGGGCAATGTGTTACTCGTCGCATATAGTGCAGTGAAACCAGAAGTCTTTCGTTCGAGGTTCATTTCCAACAAAAACAGGCGTGAAATGTAAACAAAGCAGAGAAAGCGACAGGGGTGGCAGACCTTCACCTTTTAGTCCTTGATTTAGACGCAAAGCTCCTGGCTCTGTATTGATCTCTGACCTGGAGTCAAGTCCCATGAATAAATCGGATAATTGAGGAGAGTGTCAACCTAATTGGATTGTTGCCGTTAGCTGGAGGCCATGTGCCCGAGTCAACCAGACTCTTTTACAATGATGTGCATGTGTTGAGCGGACCGGTTCCCAGTCATCATGTGGGATTATTGATTCAAGCCGAATGTAGGCAGAGATCTATATATTTATGTATCTGTAATGAAACACAACCCTTAAACCCTACTTGCCAAAATTTAGGTTTTTAATTTGAAGCTTTGGAGGTATATGGAGTTATGCTTTGAGCTATATATATATATATATATATATATATATATATATATATATATATATATATATATATATATATATATATATATATATATATATACTACGAGATACACTTATATAAAGGTGATTATAAGTGATTATTTTACTAGGGCTGGGAAAAGTTTAATCGCGATTAATCGCATACAAAATAAATGTGATTTTTGGAGTAATATATGAGTGTGTGCTGTGTGTAATTATTATGTACATATAAATACACACACATTCATGTATGTATTTAAGAAACATTTACATGTGTATATATATTTATTTATATTTTTATATATTCTATATTATATTATATATAAATAAATAAAAATTTGATATATAAATAAAAAAATCTGACATGAATATATGTATGTGTGTGTGGTTAAATATACACAATAATTACACACAGTACACACACATATATTATGCAAAAAATAACTTTTATTTTGTATGCGATTAATCGCGATTAATCTTTTCCCATTTAGTTTTAGATTTAGTAATAAGGTAAAACCCTTATACAGCAAAATCACAGTGAATATATGTATGAGTTCAGATTAAGAACGTCTGATATGTTTTCTTGTAAATGAGCTTTTTTATCATTTAATTTAAATCTGATGTACTCACGCCGTAATTCATTAAATTCATCTTTTGTGCACCTAGAGGACTTTGCTGAAAAATCAGTGTGGCGTTTAATGGATTTTGCCAAATAATCAGTATTTCTGAATACCGTATTTCTGGGATTAAAGTCGAAATGAAATTGAAATGAAAAACTGTCATGTGTTTTGGAATATTGTAGTATTTTTACAAAAAAAAACGTATCTGTGAGCTTCATTATTTTTTTAAAAAATTCACGTGGCCTCATAATCTTAAATGCAAAACGCAAAATCGAAATTATCTCTTTCAGGTGACATTTTATGGCAGGTGGGTTCAGGAAAAGATTGTCGCGATTAGCAACATGACCCAATTTCAAAGGATCCGATCAATTCTCAATGGACGAATTCAAGTCCAGCCCTACCTTTATTCATTTCAAAAGCCGTTTTACTCGGATATATACGTCACCACGGGGAAAACAAGACAGTCGCTACTTCCGTTTCATTGCCACTATAAACAGATTTTAAGTGAAGGTTTTTGATGAACATATATTATTTTCTGAGAGCATTCGGTTAATACCATTATCAAATTTTTGTCGAAGATGACGTTTAGTGGCTTTGCATCTGAGCTCCTCATATTTACGGATATAATTTATATAACAATATGTGAAGAATAATAAACCTTTTCTCGCCTAATGTATTCATTTATTTACTTACATGCTTGCATTTAGCAAATGCCCTACTACTGCTCTTGAATATAAATGATTAAAAGCGAGATTAAGAAAAATTATCATTCACAGTGGGTTTAAATAGATGGGGTTATTTTGCAATTATTTTTTTTTTCAAAAAAATCCAAATGCATCAATTAAACATGTGAACTTCATGATCACTGTTATGGCCCATAATACTCTTGTGTGTAATCATCATCGAACACATATCAAAGTAATCATGCTTCTGAAACGAATGTTGAGTAAATTACAGAAATGATGGTCTGTTTTTCACCTCTCGCCCCTCATTTGAGCTCCGCAGGAATGTTGCTCGTGCTCTCGCGCTCTTTGCCGTGTGGAAATTACTGTGACCGGCGTGATTAACCCACATTATATTCTATTTAGGCAGCTGAAATAATAATGAGTCGTCACTGGTAATGAGATAAATACTCTAATGGATGTATTTACCTTTTTAATCACTCGGATTTTACGATGCTGATGAACAACAGCAACTGACACTAATCGCAGATACCCATAATGCACCTCACATTTTGGTCATTTGCATTTTCAACCCTGTGATGAGATGAATGAAGCTTGGCGATAGGATTCCTTTATACTGTATAAATCTTCATTTGGTTTCTATTTGTGCGGCTATGAGCTGAGAAGCCCCGCCCACTGCGAGATCTCATTAGTCCAAACTGGGATTTACATAGCTGTATATTAAAAATCATATACATGTATGTTCTGATTGGCTGATTTTCACTCGGTGTAGACAAACAAATAATGCACAGTATGATTGTGTATTTTAACATGTCACCCATTGTGCGTTACAGAACAAGAGGAGTCTTTCGAATTCATTATCGTTTCCCTGACCGGTCAAATGTGGCACTTTGAGGCATCCACGTATGAAGAACGAGAACTCTGGGTGCAAGCCATCGAAAGCCAGATATTTGCCAGTCTTCAATCCTGTGAGAGCAGTAAAAACAAGGTAAAATAATAACAGGTCCACCACACACATCTAATGTGGGAATTATTCCTCGTATTATAATCAAAATGCGGTCACTTCAAAACACCTCTCGTCATGCGGCTAAATCTCTGACATTTAATCTTCTGTGTTTGTGATTCTGTGTTTGCCATTGCTGTTGGAAGACAGAAGCAATGCACCTTGGGAAAAGTATAGGTCTTAAAGAAGCCATAGCTACTTAAAAATACAGTTCTGCTCTTTCTGTAGTGTGATTTTTGTAAGTTTTATGACTCATTTTTAGTCTCGAATGGGAAGCCAGAGTGATGCATTAACCATCCAGTCCATCAGGAACGTGAGGGGAAACAGCTTCTGTGCCGACTGTGATGCCCCAAGTAAGTAAAGCGACTTTTTGGTGTGCAAAAACTATATAAATTATTTACAATATATTATGTTATAAGCTGCATAAACTATAAAACGGATGATAGAAATAGTTTGGTACTATGAAGCAAGTTGTTTTTTGCTTAAAAAAATTACCCATGACAACACATTGATTGGCATATTAGACTTTGTATCACAACTAAATTTCCGGAAACTTTCATGGGAATTGAAATTTTGGAATTATTCCAAATTAGAAACTTAAGAGGAATTTACAGGAATTTATATAAACTATATCATATAGACCTTTTGCGAGTAGACGTCACAGTTACGTCACTGCAAGCTGCGCCCGCAATGTGGTGGCAGAAAAACAGTGGACATGAATTCGACACGAGTGAAACGAACAATATATCATTTTTATAGCATACTGTTGTCAAAGACACCATTTGAAGATAAACGTAGGTGTTTATGGTTGCAATAAGCCCTTAATGGGAAAGACTGGAGTGATGAAATCATTTGGAAATCTTTTAATAATTAGAATAGAAAATAATTAGAGAAGTTGTCTGGTGTTCTGTCAAAGTCTGATCCCTGTTTCTTAAAGCGTTTTTATCATGTTACGTTTATAATTTATTAGTGCTGGGCAAAGATTAATCGCGATTAATCGCATACAAAATAAAAGTGATTTTTTGCATAATATATGTGCGTGTACTGTGTCTAATAATTGTGTATATTTAACCACACACACACATTCATATATTCATTTCAGAATTGTTTTGCTTATATATAATTCTTTTTCATTTATTTTTAATATAGAATATATAAAAATCTAA
Organism: Misgurnus anguillicaudatus; assembly: GCF_027580225.2. Taxonomy (NCBI): domain Eukaryota; kingdom Metazoa; phylum Chordata; class Actinopteri; order Cypriniformes; family Cobitidae; genus Misgurnus; species Misgurnus anguillicaudatus. Next base: position 28,808,701 of record NC_073361.2, on the reverse strand, counting down.
ATAAATATATATAAACATGTAAATGTTTCTTAAATACATAAATGAATGTGTGTGTATTTATTTATACAGTGTGGTTACACGCAGCGCATACTCGTGTATTGTGCCAGAAATCACTTTTGTTTTGTGTGCGATTGATCGCGATTAATCTTTGCCCAGCACTATATTAATTTATAAAGATTAAAGATTTGAATGAGTTCATAATATCAATAATATCACAATTTATCAAATATTTCATAATTTTTCATAATGATGTTTACATACTTAATAAATATGGCGCGCGCACACACACACACACATGATGTAAAGTGTTATTAAAGGCGGAGTCCACTATGTTTGAAAGCCAATGTTGATATTGGAAATCACCCAAACAAACACGCCCCTACCCCAATAGAATCTGGACCTTCTGTTAATAGACCCGCCCCACACATACGCAACCCGGCATTTGATTTGATTTGATTGGCTATAAGTGTGTTTTGGTAGTCGGCCCGTCTCCTTTTCCAACTAATTGTTCAAACATCGTGGACTCCGCCATGCAAAAGGTCTATACAAACATAAATAAACATTTTATTTGAACAGACGTGCATGCAAGGTAATGCACATTTTAAAGAATTCTGATGCTTGCGCTCATCAAGACGTGGATTTATTTGATCTAAAAATCCTAAAAAGTTTCCTTTTATAGGCAACTCTGCAGTTTGTTCAAATTCCCAGTTTATTCCTATCAATTCCCATATATTTCCGTTAATTCTCATGGAAAGTTTCCAACCTTAAAAATTCCCAGAATTTGGCAACCCTAATCACAACCTTCTATCAAGTGTTTCTGTAGCTTAACTGGTAAAGCATTAGTACTTGAAAGATCATGGGTTTGATTCCCAAGGAACACACAAATGTATGTATACCCAAATAAAATGTATGGATAAAACAAAGATGTAAATGTAAAATTTGAATAAGGTAAACTGGAATTGTATTGTATTTAACACTCAGATCCGGATTGGGCCAGTTTGAATCTCGGCGCTCTTATCTGCATCGAGTGCTCCGGGATGCACAGGAACCTGGGAACCCATCTTTCCCGTGTACGGTCTCTGGATTTAGATGACTGGCCTGTAGAGCTCAGCATGGTGATGACGGCCATTGGTAACGCCATGGCAAACAGTGTATGGGAAGGTTGTGTGGAGGGCTACACCAAACCTGGGGTCGACAGCACGAGGTGAGGCTAATCACAAAATCAACTGAGATCAGGTCTTGTAGATGTGATGATGAGGTTTCTCTGACTGATTCATTTTGTGTTTCCAACTATTTCTTTCATACAAGAGGACAATTTGGATTGGATAAATGTATTAAATCCAATATGGCTGCTTCCAAAGCTAATGTAATTGTTGTAATGTTTGTATTCTTCAAGCAGATTCTTTGAATGAGTTTTTGTCTAAAGAAAGCTATACAATCATATGTAAATCACATTGGCTTTGTTGATCTTTCGAGGTTACATTGGACTCTTTGTTCAGGTTAGATAAGGCCAGAAAATCCAAGCAGGCGCTATATCCAGTGTCAGTAGAATGATCAATGGACCTCAATGTGACAAATTCCTCACCCGATCATTGGTCCATTAGTGCTCTTTGAGGAAGATGAGAAATGTTTCAGGAGATAATGTCTGTAGTAAACAGGATCTATAGACCTTTGTCTGTAGCTGCTCACCTGCTCCGGTTCCAGGCGATGTCTCGAGGTGTCCCCCCCTTTAAACTCAACACACGAGTCCACATTCTCAATCTGTCTAATGACCTGGAGAAGAGGCTGTTTTTGGTGCCAATTAAAGACACCATTACAGTCCCAAACCACTCCCCCTGGGGCTGAATTGAGGGCTTTCAATGGCTCCGACAGCTATCTATCACTTGATGTGGGGGTATCTGTCATTCCTTGAGGGTATAAATCCAGTCAGACATCTTGACATCTTGAGGCCTGCACTTTGTTCTGATACATCACAATGGAGGATTTATTGTAATGCTGGTAGTAGCTGCTGAACAGTATGGTACACCTTTAACATTTGACAAGACTGGAGATGTATTTATAAAATAGTTGAGTAAAAATATAGACTTTTGGCCAATAAGCTTAATAAATAAAGTTGATTTGCAAGGCAAACGTGGCTTTTCTTAAAGTTGCTTATACATTATGCTTAGTTACTTATACAGTAGTGGCCAAACAAGATGTCCAACTTGTTATAAAATTGGTGTCCCTTTTCACAAATGTACTGTTAAACCTGCACACAAATTTCTAGCTATGCAAAACGATTAATCACGACTAATTGTTTGCAGAATAAAAGTTTTTGTTTAAGTGATATATATATATATGTAGTGACTGAATATGTGTAGTATATATGTGTCTTCTTGAACTTGAGCTTCAGTTTACACTCCAAACACAACTACATAACATGCACACAAATTTCTAGCTATGCAAAACGAATAATCGTGACTAATTGTTTGCAGATTAAAAGTTTTTGTTTACGTGATATATATGTGTAGTGACTGTATGTGTGTAGTATATATGTGTGTCTTCTTCTTGAACTTGAGCTTCAGTTTACAATCCAAACACAACTATATAACATGCACCCAAATTTCTATGCAAAACGATTAATCGCGACTAATCGTTTGCAGAATAAAAGTTTTAATTAAATAAATTTATGTGTGTACTATTTATTATAATAATTATGTATATATAAATACATACAGATGCAAGTATACGTTTAAGAAATATTTACAAGTGAATATACATTTGTATATTTATATATAATTTATATTATATATAATTATTAATACTTAATATATAAATATAATTTTTTTCTTAAAATTATACATGCATGTGTATGTATTTATATATAAATAATTATTATACACAATACACACACATATATTTATTTAAAACTTTTATTCTGCAAACGATTAGTCGTGATTAATCGTTTTGCATCCCTAGAAATTTGCGTGCATGTTATGTTGTTGTGTTTGGAGTGTAAACTGAAGCTCAAGTTTAAGAAGAAATTAAGGTGGCAAAACACAACACACACGTGCAAAGCTTATTGATCCAAAACCCAGGTAAATGGATGCTTCCTAAACGAATTGTAGTCAATGTATGTGTGTTTTTTCGATGCATTTTTTGTATATTAGAATAAAATCAATATTCCCTGAAATAAATACCATAACCGAGTTTAGTGTTTTGTATCATACTTATCATATTTTAGCAAATATTGCACACTTTTGGCCACTACTGTGTGTTACTTTTTGATAAGTTACTTTTAGATTACCCATTGTTACTTATATGCTCCACGTATTAGGCTGGAATACCATAGTAGTGTACCATCAAAAAAGCATGTGCATTCATTGACCTTTGTTTGAATACTACAACATCTGTTTACGATATTAAGTCAGTGACGTGCCCTGCTGCTTTGAAAGGATTTCCTTGAATGGAGCGCACAAATAAAGATGTAACAACCGCCCTACAAAAGTGTGCGTGCAGGAGATAGCATGTAAAAGGAGATAACCCTTTCGATCTACTCACCACCCGCGGTGTCGCAGCTTCTCTCTCTCTCTCTGCCTGTCTCTCGCCCTTTCTTCTCTCACTCACCGCCGAGTAGCGTCTCCCAGTTATCTATCGAGTGGTTGGCGGGCTGCAGCCGAGTGCTTTTGACTTGATGAAAGATTATTGATGCTGATATCTCCTCACACTTCAGTCGTCAGAAGCGGCTCACTGCCGGAGGAGAGAATGTTTTTCATTGTCAGGAGATTCTGATGGTCCACGGCGTTCTCCATTTCTCCTGTTCTCTCTCGCGCTCGCTCGCTCATTCTCTCACCCGTTTTGGACTAAACTGAAAATCTCATTACCGTCATAACTGATTTTCCTGAGCCAAAGATGGTGAAACACGTCATGTGTAGAGATTCCACATCTACTGCAGCATTTGTTTATTTTTAACACAATATGACAATAATTCCTAACGTTAATTGATTAGGCTTGATTAAAGGTACAGTGTGTAACATTTAGAATGATCTAATGACAGAAATGCTATATTATATGCATAACGATATTATTCGTGGTGTATAAAGACCTTACTTAATGTATTGTTATGTGTTTATTACCCAAGAATGAGAATACACCAGGGGTCCCCTTACATGGAAGTCGCCATTTTGTTCCGCCATGTTTGTACAGTAGCCCTAAACAGACAAACTGCTCTACAGAGCGCGTTTTGTCAATACTGTATTTTGTCTTAAACAACAACGTGTTCGTCCTGTGGCAGCTACCGTAGCTCCTCTATGCATTTCAGTGAATGGTGGTTGCAATTCACGATCTTACTGCTAGATGCCGCTAAAATCTACACACTGCACGTTTAAGATTTATTCGATTTTGTTGAAATCACCCAAAAATGAAAATTTTGTTATTATCCATCGAAGCGGATCTAGAAAATTATTTGTGAGGCGGCAAGGGGGTGGCATGAGAACTTTGAAGGGTGCCAACACTGGTGAGCATCCTTGCGTGGTTCTCGTGGATTCAAGAGATTATTTACATATTTGGAGTATACACTGGGGGGCACATTTTTGTATTGGTCTATAAAAACGAAATAAAGACTAATGTGTGATTGACTTACCTAAACTTGATAGCTGTATTGGAAAGACAGATACATTAAATTAGATGGTAAGGTATATTGGGTTAGGGTAGATTTTGGCAGATTTTTTTGCTTGTTTTATGCACAATATCACTTAAATTTACACACTGCAATTGTGTACCCACTAAATTCTTAGTATTGTTGTCTTGTTTTCAGTAAAAATATCAAAAAATTCTTTAATTAAGATGCTTTTTCTTGATGAGCAAAACGACCCAAGAAAATAAGTGATTTTGTGCATAAAACAAGCAAAAAAAATCTGCCAATGGTGTAAGCAAATTATTCTTGAATTTAGTGTTTTAAGAAAAATGTTCAACATTTTTTTCAGTAAAAATATCTAAAAATTCTTAAATTATGATATATTTTCTTGATGGGCAAAATTACCTAGGAAAATAGTGTTTAGACAAAAAATATATAAAAATATAAACTTTAAGTAAATTAGTGCTTAAAACAAGCAAAAAAATCTGCCAATGGAATAAGAAAAAAAATTCTTGAAATAAGTTTACGTTTTTCATAAACATTTAATTCAAGCACAAATTCGCTTAAATTTTATACTTTTTGTCTAAAAACTAGACTTTTTTTCCTAGGTCATTTTGCTCATCAAGAAAATAACTTTTTATTTTAGATATTTTACTGAAAACAAGACAAAAATGCTATGTAAGAAAGTCATTTTTTCCAGTGTGGTCTTTTTATCTCATCACATTGAAGCGTCGCTGCTGTAAAACGGTCATAGAAACTGATTAAATGTATATATTTTATACATTAGGATAGGCTACCAGTCCAAGGGTTGCCCATTGGGTGGCACAGCTTTTTCTTAGGGTGGCAGTTGCCACCCCGTGCCATCCTGGTAGATAGAAATCCATGTTACTCAAACTATATCCCATTTGCCTTTTCGGGCAAGATTTATACTTTTTAAAAAAGTCTTTAAGAGCAGAAATACGCAGTTCAATTGTGTTGCTCAGCATTCAAATACAAATAAAGTTTTTGTGTTTAGTACTGAATGGTCAGTGAAATTACAGCAGTCGCACCTCGAGTTGTTTTAGGTTCGTGTTGGTCATTCGCACACTGGTATAAATGGGACATTTTGGTCTGTCAATTATATATGTGGTTTGACATCAGTGAGATGAGTAATAGAGCTCATTTTACTGTCGTGTAGTCAGGCAAGATTGATTTAACTCATCACGGAAGTGAAAACTAACAGCTGAGTGAGGGTGACAGTCTCAATGTTTTCTGACCTCATTTACAGCCCAGATGACCAAATTAAACACCAACACGAGTCATGTGCATTCCTATGAGCTAAACACATGTGACATTAGGTGTAAATGCATATAGCGCTTACACTATAGGGTAAAGTCAAGGCCATTTTTTATATACTTTATTAACACAAGTGATATTATTGTAAACATGATGTAAAGCATATGTTCTGTAGCATCTTCTTCTTAGCATCAGTAAGTGTGTTTATAGTAATTGTTATATTTTGGTATCAGTTATATTCTCTCTCTCGCTGACATAAAACCATCAGTTTTCATTTCCTCTACCTATTAGAATTTTAGCTCTGTATGTCGTTGACATGCATGGAGAACTTAATGCGATTCACCTGCTGTAGGAATAATCTGTTTCCAGCAGTTCTAATTATAAACATTTTTTTAATTATTGAGTAGCGTAGATCGATGAAGGAGCTCTCTAGGTAATCTATTAAGCAGATTGATAGATTTATGATAGATTTACACAGTTCTGTCATGAATTCTTGTGTGGCCATAAATCTTGCTGAGCGAGACGGAGAGAGGGAGAGAGAGGTTGGCTCATCTGAGAGTGTTTAGGGCCTAAATTAGAAATTGGCAGTTGTGTGTTTTGTCGTGTTTGCTCTAATTGTCTGGCACCCGTGTGACACAATGCTGAGATAATTTTTTCAGCCGTTGGTGAGACGGGACGATTTGTACAGACAACAAGCATGTACAGTACGCAGGTGAATAACTTTCCCAGCACAGATGCAAATGTGTATTGTTCCAGTTATATTTTGTTATCCCGGACGAGCCCCCGCTTATTTCACAGCTGTATGTGGAATAAAGCAATGTTTTCCTACCTGTATTTGTATTATGTAGCCCCATCAATAAAGCTAAAGTACTTGTTAATTGGGTCCAAATGACAAATGTATTCCTTTAATACTGCTCAGATGCTAACTTTATTATTCATTTAACTTAAATGGCCAATATTACAATATACTACAATTACAATATTTCTCCACTTTCATAAAAATCCTGATCATTTAATCACCCCCATGTCATCCCAAGATGGGTCTTTCTTTGTTTAGTCAAGAAGAAATGTTTTTGAGGAAAGCATTCCAGGACTTAAGTGGACCTCAACTGTTTCAATGCAATTTTAAAGGACTCTAAACGATCCCAACCGAGCCATAAGGGTCTTATCTAAGGAAACGATCGTCATTTTCACCCAAGAAATAAATAAATGTACGTTTAAACCACAACTTCTCATCTTGTGACACGCCAGCGCGACCTTATGTATTACGTAATCATGTCGAAAGGTAACGCATTACATATGTGAAACGCACACTTGCGAACCATTTTAAACAATAAATTGACACAAAGACATAAATTAGTATCATTCCACATACAACAATGTCTGAATGGTCCTCTTTCTCCACACTTGTAAAATACGTCATGCGTGACTTCGACGTGATTACGTAATACGTAAGGTCATGCTTAAGCGTCACACGGCTAGTGCAAGACGAGAAGTTATGGTTTAAAAGTACATATTTTTGTTTGTTTTTTGGCGAAAATGACGGTCGTTTCGCTAGTCAGGACCCTAGTACCTCGTTTGGGATCGTTTGGAGCCCTTTGAAGCTGCATTGAAACTGAAAACCGTTGAGGTCCACTATATGGAGAAAAATCCTGGAATGTTTTCCACAAGAAACTTAATTTCTTCTCGACTGAACAGGGAAAGACATCAACATTTTGGATGACATGGGGTGAGTAAATTATCAGATTTATTTTATGAAAGTGGAATTTTTATTTAAATATACAGTCTTTGGCCACCATCACCAGCTTTGTTGTTTTAGCAAAGTGTTAATGTCCATCCATATTTATTTTTCACTCTTTTTTAAGATACAAACAGAAAATACAGTAAATATACAAAATGAAAAACGAAACAATTTTCAGAACTAAATATCGTCTTCAGGCATCAGTCAGTATTTAGTGTGACCTCTCTTGGCACAAAACACATTTTGTGCTTTTTTTAAGGAGACTGAAGTCTTCAAGTCATTCGATTTTAATTAGAAATTAGGATTTCATTTTATTTTGGTTTAAAGGTGCAGTGTGTACATTTTTGCGGCATCTAGTGGTGAGGTTGCGAATTGCAAACAACGGCTCAGTCCACTGCTCACCTCTTGCTTTTGAAACACATAGAGAAGCTACAGTAGCCGCCACCGGAAAAACATGTTATCGACGGAGACAACTTAGTAAAAAAGTTTGTCCGTTAGGGGCTTCTGTAGAAACATGGCGGCAAAAAAATGGCGGCTTCCATGTAAGAGGACCCTCTGTGTGTGTAGATAAAAACATCTCATTCTAAGGTAATAAACACATAACAGTTCATTATGCAAGGCTTTATACACCCCTGATAATATAGTTTTATAAATTATTTTGCATTTCTGTCAAGAGATCCTTCTAAAAAATACACGCTGCACCTTTAAGAGATCCTGCAGCTGCCAGCTATTGCTCAAGTGGAAGGGAGTTTACCCTAAATACTTGACACTTCAGCTTATACCTTATACTGTTTTTAATACTACATACACATTTCATGTATTTTCTGGTTGTATTCTAATAATTATATATATGATCACTATACAATTGCAAAAACAACAAATCTAATGGTAACATGGTGCCCTATTTTGCGCAGTACTGTATATCTACATCTGTATCTATATATTTGTGACATTCCTTCATCTCTAATCTATTGTTTCCTCACTCTCTCAATCTATCTTTGCTCTTTTGAGGCAGAAAGAGATTGTGCTCCTCTCAATTTCTCAAGCACACACACACACACACACCAGTTGTGCCTTTGGCCAGAGCAGGTAATAGCTCTGATGATCCTCCAGTTTGTTTCAGAAATAATTTGCCGTTTCGTCTTTGCCCATAGGGCAGCCGCAGTAATACAAATGAATCACTTCACTAACCTCTTACCCTCTCTCACAGTCAATCCTTCCTCTGTGTTCCACCTGTTCTTCTGTTCTCCCTTTTATGGTCAAACCTTCCTCTTTTTTTTCCATGATGCTCCACTGTTGTACAGTCTTTTACTGGATTTCGTAATACTGTAGTTATACTATGGATACGGTTTAGATTATCTTAAGAGTGGAAGAATTTGCTGCATGGACACCTGATGCATGTTATCAAGCTGAAACAACAAATTTACAGTATATAATTGAAGAGTTTGGTTCCAAAACGCAATAAATCCATTTTGACTAATTTCGGCAAAAACTTGTTTTCTATACCAAGAAAGTGACAAGATGAAAACCACTATTTTCTATTACTAACGTTCACTTAGCATTAAGGTTATAATAACATTAAAAATTCAAATCTATAATTTGATTTTCAAAGATTTAATATAAAAACTGATTATTTTTTTGCAAAATGCAATAAATCCATGACAAGTTTTTTTTTTCAAAATGCTATAAATCTATTGAATCAAGCTTATTCACTGTATCCCCCAGAGTTAGATAAGTCCATACATACCTTTCGCATCTCCGTGCGTGCTGTAACTCTGTCTGACGCAGCCCCGCTAGCTTAGCTTAGCACAAAGACTAGAAGTGAATGGCTCCAGCTAGCAAACTGCTAGCCTGGTGCAACCAGACTCTCGTACATTCATTTCATTTGTACAGAGGGTCTGGCCACGCTCCATTGCAAAGCGTTACTTCCGCTGAGGAGGGTCCTCTGTTGAAGTTTAAAACTATTGGATCTGCCCAGAGTCACTCTGAATCTGCCATAACCAATCGCTAACATTTGGTCGTAACGTATGTCACTCAGTCTGGCGCACGACCTCAACGTCTGCGTTCTTAGCCACTCCCCGCTGTTCGCTGATTGGACTTGCAGATTTTTGCCGGAGAAAACGAAACTCTACAGAGCAGTCCCAGACGTTGTACTGAAGCGAAATGAAAATTAAGCGAAAGAACGTAGGAGGGCGGAGCCAGGCTAGCAAACTGCTCCCAATAATTGACAAAATAACGCGAACATTTTCCTATTTATATGTTGTGATTTGTATAGTCACACCATGTACAAATAACATGGTCATATGAGACACAGCCATCTTTTAACAGTATATATACTGGGAACTATATTGCTCAGAAGGCGAATCACTGCTACTTGGGCGGAGTGATTTGCACAACTCTGACCGAACTCTTTGCTCCTCACCAGGGGGCTTCTCGGGTGCTGCAAGCTAATCACTCCGCCCAAGTAGCAGTGCTTCGCCTTCTGAGAATATAGTTCCCAGTATGTATACTGTTTTTTGTCACTTATTGGTAGCAGTTTGCTAGCTGGAGCCATTCACTTCCAGTCTTTGTGCTAAGTTGAGCTAGCGGGGGATGTGATTTGTTGAGCGGATTTGTTGCATTCTGCAGAGAAGACTGGCGTTTATTGTGTTTTAAGAAAAAGGGGAGAAAAGATGACAACACGGCAGATACCGGATTTTGCGTAAAATTAAGAAATATACTTTTTAAAGGTACAGTGTGTAGATTTTAGCGGCATCTGGTGGTGAGGTGGTGCACTGAAACCAAGTCCCGCCGCTGACCCTTCCCTTTCGAAGCATATAGAAGCTACGGTAGACACCACAGGACAAACATGACATCATCTGAGACAATGTAGTGACAAAACTTTAGGGCTACTGTAGAAACATGGTGGTGCAAAATGGCGACTTCATTGTAAAGGGTTCCGCCGTGTATGTAGATAAAACTGTCTCATTCTAATGTAATAAAAACAGCGGTTTATTATGTAAGGTCCGTTCTATACCAGTGAAAACATAGTGATCTATATTATACTGCATTTCTGTCAATAGATCCTCTTAAAATATACACACTGCACTTTTAATACTGACTTGATACAATACTGATTTTGGTGGTAACTATTTTTTCATTTTTAAAAATGGCGTTTATCACGTTTGGAACCAAACTTTTCATTTTCTTCAGTTTGTTTTCATTTTTACTCCAACAAATGCAAAAATAGACAAATGTTTTGGCAGTCAATTTAACTTGTATTTTATCATTTAGAAAAATTAGATGTTCATGATTTGCAATCATACAGTAAAGATAATGGAAGCCCTTCATTAAGAGGTGTTTCGCATGTTAAGTGCCCAGTACGTGAAAAATGCTGATCGTCATTTATAAAAGTGTACTGCACACATTGAGACCATCAAAAGTGAAAGTGCATGCCACAGCATTAGAATGACTCATGGCAAACACCCCCCCCCCCCCCCTCTCTCTCTCCTTTACAAACACTCCATCCCTGCTGAGCTGGCTGTAAGACCCCGCCGCCCCTCTGTTTGATGTGTCTTTTGAGACTTTAGGGGGGTTGTTTTGTGTTTGTATGTGCCCTTCAGAAGTTCCCCTTCCTCTGAGCCCCTCTTACCTCCATGAACCCATTCACTTCCTTTCCCTGCCCTCCGATTGGTCACTTTTTGCAGCAGGCATTCACCCTCTTCCACGCCTCCATCATTTGTGTCCCTGATGGTCCACTTTCACTTGCATGTCCAATTGCTTCTTCAGCCTTCCCGGAGAGTCACCTCCCCTTGAGTGTGCGCTACATAGGGACCCAGAACTTCCCATCCAAGCCTCTTGTTGGCTCATAAATGGCTGTGTGCTGTTTAGTCTGGGTTGAGTAATTACCCTCTTGTTTCTTCCCCTGTATTGAAGTGCGTTCATGTGTTCCTAAAATTCTAGGTCAGGCTGGAAGGATCATTTAGCTTTTTTCAATGATCATTTGGGTCAGGTGAGATGAGACCTGGGTCAGAATGGCAAAACCTTTGCTTAAAAGTTTCTCTATAGCTAATCTCTATTGACTCTTTTCTTATTGGTCGTTTTTTATACATTTACGTGTATTCGTTTGGCAGACACTTAATCTAAAGTGACCTATACATTTATTTATCAGTACAGTATGTCTGTTCCCATGGGATCAAATGCATGACCTTTGCGCTTATTGCATTGCTCTACCTGTTGAGCTACAGGAATGAACTTTTCAGTTTGTAGTTTGTCTTAAATTTAAAAATGCAAATCAAATTTCTAATGGACACAAATGTGCCATATTATATATTTATAATATACAGTTTGGAAGGTTTGGACTTTTCATTCCAGATTAGAAAAATTTTGATTCAAAACCTTATAAGTGCATCTGACATCGTCTTTCATGTTTTTTTCCATTCTGTCAATATCCTTATGTATTCGGTAAACTTTCCTTAAACGGGTAAAAAAACTCTTGCAGCTCGAAAGTTAAAATCCGACGTACTTTCTCCGTCGTTTATTCAATTAATCTTTCATGCACTTGGAGGACTTTGCGGAAAAATCAGCATGGCGTTTAATGAATTCTGCCAACAAACTGATATTTCTAAATGGCCTGAGGCTGGAATTAAGCAGATTTGAAGTGAAAGTATTTGATGAACGAATAATACGTGCCGAGTGCATTCAATTCAATTTTATTTATAGCGCTTTTCACAATTGGTAATTGTTTCAAAGCAGCTTTACATTAATAGAAGCAGAGAAATAAACACAGAAAAATCGACAGATAGCATAACATAATACAGATAGCATAAGCAGCAGAATTTGCTGGGGCTATGAATCAACATTATAAGTGAGCATATTACTAATGTAACATATAGAAAACTTTTTAGCCGGGAGAAAAAAGTCCTAGGAGGAAAAAACCCTTGGGAGATATATATATATACTGTATATATGTAAACGAGTAAGGAAATTAAACCGGTACTGCCAGTGGTCGTTGGTCAGGCATCAGCTGGGCATCACGTTGAAGGATGGCTAGTAAATCGTGGATGTTCCGACCTTCACATTTACCGGAACTGTTTGTCACATTGTCCACGGGATCGAGGACGAGTCAATGAGAGAGAAACAAAATCCTATTAGCGTAGGGGCCGTTCACATGTAATGCAAGTGTCACACAGTGATGTCGTTTAAGTCAGCTTGGTTCCAGAAAGGCTAACTATTGCGGCATAAGTATATTACCCATAGTTGAGGATTTAGCTAATTTGTGGGCCCAGGGTGGATTTATGTATGGGGCCCCCCATCTGATCTTTAAAACTGTCACAGAATCACATTTGACTAAGGCCAGAAGCCCCCCTGTCGTCGTTAATACTAACGTACAATGGCAAACGGTTCTGACATACTATTCTCAAGACCATGGGAAAACGCCAAAATCGCAACCCGACCATACGTGCCAAATTAAGACTCAACCGACAACTAATTCAAAGTTTCAACATATTTCTAAAGAATATTCAATTTGATATCATTATCTCATAGTTGGCGTTTTGCATCTGAGATTTTCATTTGTTTGATTTGTGAAATGTTATTGGTAAATATTACTAATCCCCGCCCACTTGGCCTTCATTACATCAGCAGAAAAGAAAAATTATGAGACGGAGAAACATTTTCTTTTTTTCCTTTTTTTTTTGTTACTTTATTTATTTGTGTTTATTGCATTTTGATGACAGATTATGAAAACAGACACTTCTCCTTTAGAACAACACACACTGATAAATCATGCGCAAAACAGATTTTATCATTAAACTAAATGAGTTCAAATTCATTTCGTGTTGATTTTAATGATTTATCACGGAGTGATTGAATTACTTAAATGCTAATTTTTGTTAATTTTCCTTTTAAACAGTATTTATAAGCAAAGTTGAAAATAAGAAATGACTGTCCCGCATTTGTCCCTTTTTCAAGTGTTCTCACACTCTACTGTCCCCCAAGCAACCCTGTTATTCACTGCAAATATGTGTGTATTCGTGTGTTGTTATACGTGTGTGTGTGTGTGTGTGTGTGTGTATTTGTTGAGGGGCAGCCATGGGCCTTATTTCCTGAATGCGGTTTCTTTCCCCTGCAGAGAGAATCTTCTCTCCATCTCATCACTCTTTCCTGGCCTCCTTGTCCCTCCCTCGCTTTTGACACGCTAAAGCTGCACATTTTATTTTTCTTCCTCCTGCCGAGAGGAAGTGTCTTTTCATGGCTTCTCGGCTTTCTCTCATAAACCCTCCACACAGAGCACCGTGTTTGGATTGGGTCTCCATTTCAAACAAAAGTCCGAGGCGGGATTACCAGCCCCTCTCTTCCCCTCTTTCACGCTTCTCCTTTCAACTGGAGACGGCCGGGGCTGTTTGAGAAACTTGTTGCTGCTTCTGAAATCTTCCTCGTTCGTTTTCCAAGACATGTGACCATAAACCGAGCAAGAGATGGTTTACGGTCTGTGGACAGAAATGATTTGGATAATTTATGTGTATGAGACATGTAGATGCAAAAAGATTTTTATATTCTTACCCCCGTTTTGTACCCAAACCAATTAAATTTTTTTCTATTTGTAAAAAAGTTATCGTAGCTAAGGACAGACCTATCAAGCTTTACAATCAACCAAATAGTGTCAATAAAGACCAGATTTAATTGGTGTTGTGTATACTAGAGTTTATTATTAAAATAACAAATATGTCATTGACTTTATTCTACTGTAAGTGAACTCTCTTCCTCATGCAATGCCTTAATAATTGTAATAATTATTATCATTATTATTATTATTATACACTGCAAAAAATACTTTCTTACTTAGTATTTTTGTCTTATTTTCAGTAAAAATATCTAAAAATTATTAAATTAAGATGTATTTTCTTGATAAGCAAAACGACCCAAAAAAATAAGTCTAGTTTTTGGACCAAAAATATAAAATTTAAGTGATTTTGTGCATAGAACAGGCAAAAAAATTTGCCAATGGGGTAAGCAATTTTTTCTTGAATTTAGTGTTTAAGAAAAATTTTCAAGGTTTTTTGCTTACCCCTTTAGCAGATTTTTTCCTTGTTTTATGCAGAATATCACTTAAATTTTATATTTTTGGTCTAAAAACTAGAATTATTTTTGTCGTTTACTCATCAAGAAAAAGCATCTTAATTTAATTTTTTTTTTTAGATATTTTTTAACTGAAAACAAGAAAAAATATTAAGAATTTTTTTCTTGAAAATCATTTTTTTGCAGTGTAGCTTTTGGTGCTTTTTAAACACCAAGTAATTTTTTATATTAATATATTTTTATTAGCATTATAATATAATATAATATAATATAATATAATATAATATAATAATATTTTATAATATAATATAATAATTGTATAGGACTTTTCATATATAAATGCAGCTCAAAGTGCTTCAAGTGTAAATACAAATATTAGCAATACAATTTTCACACAATATCATAGCTACAGAAAACTTTTGTATACACATTGTTTGAACAACTTAATAATATTTACACAGCTCATTTTGGTCATTTATTTGTTCATTTTATAACAAAAAAAGTTGATGAAACTTTTATTCTGTTTTATTCAATTGACTGTCAAGTCTTTAAACGATGTCCTTTTGAACTCTTGTCATTATTTATGGTGATTATAGTGTCCGTAATGAAATCTCTTCTGCAATGAGACAGAAGTCATTGTACCTCATTAAACAAGTGTAAACTTCCCCCCCTCCTTTCCAAAATCCTTTGCACTTTCAAACCTGTTTCTTTACCGTCCTGTCCAAAAGCTTTGCGAGTCGCCATCCTCCGGGATTCCTGTAGAGAATTCAGATGAAGAGAGAACAACAGGGTTGGGTCCCTTCAGAAGAAAAACAAGCTTTGAAAGATTGACTGCTAAAGGAGGAGGGACGGAGGGCTAATTACACACAAACACACACACACACACACACAGTGAAGAACGATTCACTGACTTGAGTCCATTCAATTCCTCTCTGCTTTCTTCACAAAGACCTGTCAGGATTTTCAGAGGAACACTGTTACAGATGTGGCCTTCTTCATTAACTTGCGCCATTGTTGCCGTAGTGACTTACGCAACTCTCGCTCGTACACACGTGATTATCTTTGGGGGGATTGTAATATAAGATGGCACGAGATAACGGGTTATCAGCGTAGTGATGATGTCACAACATTTGTTCTGCTTCATAAAGCTTGTTTCGTTCCACTACGCCGTTTTAAATCCTGAAAACTAACCGCTGAGCCTTTTTTAATTAGCCTTGAAGTGGTTCGTTTTTGGATTTTAGGTCAATATTTTTTGGGGTGGTTATTGTGCGATTTTAATGTGAAAAACACTTTTGCTAGGTGCATTAGTTGATAAAAAATTTTTTAGGGAATTCACAATTTGTGGTAGTGGTGCGAACAGTGGTGCTCGCCACTATGATGCAAAGATGTTTTGGGTGGTTGCCAGGGTGTTATGCGGTTGATATGGGGTTCTGGGTGGTTGCTACGCTGTTATCTTTAGATATAGTGCTCAAGTCCCTCTTTCAGTGCAAGTCTAATACATTTTTTCTTAACGCCTGATCAAAATTGTGACCCTGCCAGCGGTGGGAAATATGCAATTTCTGAATGCAGAACTTTTCAGTCATAAAAACAACTGCAAGGCCTGAAAGAGATCAAGCCTCAGCCAAGAAAAAGTAACTAAAAAGTAGCGTAAGCATTACAAGTAACTTTTCCCAACACTGAGTATTAGTATAGCATTAAGCTTTATATGCTTAAATATCCATTTATGTTATGTTTAACGTGAGTTATGAGCAATGGTTGTAATGCTTGCATTATGCACTTATTATTATTTTGGGAAATATTTGCTTGCTTCTCTGAATTTCTTATACTAAACTTGAAACTTGTACTGATTGTATTTATCCGTTTTATATTATTATTTTACTTTTCTTTCTTCCCTTGCTTTTCTTTTTGTGTTTATTTGTGATGATGAGTCTGTCCCCCATTAGAGGGGCATCTCTGGTTCAGAGGGTAATGAAGGGGCATGGTTTTGTTTAGACTCCACAGTCACTGCCGCTGTGATTAACATATGCATATGAAGTAAACAAAACCATGTGACTTGGATGTTTCCTATTGGAATAATGCTGCTTTCCATTCAGACCAAAATTTACTAGAAAAGCGGTATGGGATGACGTGGATGTACAGGGTTCCCACGAGTCCTTGAAATCATTGAAAGTTTGTGAATCTGGGGGGAAACAATTCAAGGCCCTGGGAAGTTTTTTAAAATATACATACATATATACAGGTCATTGAAAGTGCTTGAATCTATTTTATACAAGAAGTTTTCTGAAAAAAATCCATATTATTCCCTGTGCAGTGTAGGATAATATCATAAAAATTCTAGACTTTATAAGCACACGTGCTAAACTGTTCACTTTAAATGCTTATATCTTCTGTATGTGAATGTTGATTCATACCAAAATGCTTTTTTGCATAGTTGTGTTTGACACATGAAAACGTCTCGGGTTATGT
The DNA here is from genome assembly GCF_027580225.2 of Misgurnus anguillicaudatus. Lineage (NCBI taxonomy): Eukaryota > Metazoa > Chordata > Actinopteri > Cypriniformes > Cobitidae > Misgurnus > Misgurnus anguillicaudatus. Next base: position 28,791,545 of record NC_073361.2, on the reverse strand, counting down.
AAATAACTGTTGTTTCCTGAAAAGGGAATGAGACGCTGCGTCTCTTGCCATACTTCCTGCGTCCCTGTAACGCCGTCTTTGGCAATATTTCAGATACCGATATACTTCCTAACTCCCACGTCACCCTGTCTTTGTCGTTAAGCCTCACCATTGTTTGAATTTGATACACACATTCTGATGCACTTACTCTTGGAGGCGTCCCTTAAAGTGTCACCGCAGTGACGCAGCGCGAGTTCCCTCAAAAGGGAACTGTAACAATATATCTTAAAAGGTAACACGATGTAACCTTGTTCTCACTTGAAATGTGTCTCCACATTTAGTCCTTGAATTTAAGGGTATTGGACCTGGAAAGCCCTTGAAAGGTCCTTGAATTTAAAGTTAACTAAGGTGTGGGAACCCTGGATGTAGCCATTTGAATATTATATTTAAACATACTTATTTATTCAAAATATCAATAATGAACTAGGGGTGACCCCGAATAGTCGAAGATTCGATGCATCGATAGGAGAAGCCTGATTCGACTACCAATCTCACAGTCGAATCGTCGCAGATGTGTTATGAAATGAGGATCCTTTAATTTTGGCCGTATATGGTGCACTGTGCACAACTCTGATTTCACATATAACAGCTTTCTCCCAATATATTAATATACAGCATATTATTATAATTCTGCAAATAATATGTGAAGTATCAGCTTTCAATAAATATTTTTAAAATGCGTTAATAAATCAAGCAACCCCTGTGACCGGGCTACACGTCCATAAGAGGTTCCTATGTTAATAAACCATTGCCTCTTTGTTTCTACATTTGAAAGCAAAAGCTGGCAATTTTGGCTATATGTTCATTCTTTTAATAATTTCTTTATTTTATTTTATTTTATTTATAAATCACTCTGGGTTATCTGATGTATCTATTTGGCTTGTGTTTTGTTTTCGTGCACGCACATATTTGTTCTGCACTTTGTTACTTCTGACCTTATTTTATTAAAAAAAAAATATTTATTATAAACGTAAATTCTGATCTAATTTAAGTCTGTACATTTTGGATTGCTTTTCGTTGTATCGATGTTGCGCTATTGCGTGCTGGCCATGCTTGCGCATGCAATTTAGCCGAACGTGCTAGATGAGCTTCGTCTCATATTTAGAAGTTCATCAAACTAAAACATTAAAAAACTGATGTTTTCGACGGGTATAAGTTTTTAAAATGTATTTAGAACATAGTGGTTATATTGCCAAAAGTTAAACTACAAAACAGGTAAGCCGTTTCTTTAAATTTCTGTGATGAAACGGAAAATATGTGCACCGAACCTATATTTATGCCTGACACGACGGTCTTTCTTGTGATTTATTTAATATTCTCGTCGGTGTTCACTTTCAAATGATAGAAAAGAGATTCCTGAAATAAATAATATCATCAGTTGTTTCTGTATCTAAAGTGAATGGAGATGATCAAAGTGAAAGCAAGCAGGTATTTCTGTGCTAAATAATAACGCGTAGTGTCTATAAAATCATTAATTTCAGTGTTTTTATAAATTTTATATAAAGCTTATAGTTTTTATAATTTTCAGTAAGAATCACAAATTATTTGTCATTTCTCATTTGTCGTTTTTTTGGTCATGACTGCGTCGATGCGCTTAATCTCCAAATTAAATAAAAACACTGAATTAGCAGCGGAGGTTTCCAAGGCAGGATCACCTTTGTTATATTTTTAGGTTTAGTTATCAAAATGTTTTTTTTGTGTGATGTTCTGTAGATCGTGGCTTTAAAATGTTATGAGGAATAATTAAACAAATGTTGCCTAACATTTTACCTTAACAATATATAGCTAAATGCATCGTCAGTTTTGTCTTCGTTCATCACTTGAAAGACAGTTTTGGTCACTTAATCAGAAACTTGTTTATGTGTGCTGCTTGTGAAAGAAAATAAAAGTTATCAATTGGTACCTGGTCTGACCCCCTCCCAACCCATGCACACACACACATAGATGATTCGACTATCGGTCGACTATGAAAAGATTCGACAATTCTGATTCGAATATGTAAATCCTTAGTCGAGGACAGCCCTAAATGAATCATATTTTTATGGTAACACTTTACAAAAAGGTTGTATTTGTTAAAATTCGTTGACATTGTAGTTAATATTAACTAACAATGAAGAATACTTGTACAGCATTTATTAATCATAGTTCATGTATATTTCAGCATTTACTAATATAATTTTTAAATCAAAAGTGGTATCTGTTAACATTTGTTAATGCACAATGAACTTACATGAACAATTGTATTAGCATTAACTAACATTAAAGGAATAGTCTACTCATTTTCAATATTAAAATATGTTATTACCTTAACTAAGAAGAGTTGATACATCCCTCTATCATCTTAGTGCGTGCACGTAAGCGCTGGAGCGCGCTGCGACACTTCGATAGCATTTAGCTTAGCCCCATTCATTCAATGGTATCATTCAGAGATAAAGTTAAAAGTGACCAAACACATTAACGTTTTTCCTATTTAAGACGAGTAGTTATACGAGCAAGTTTGGTGGTACAAAATAAAACGTAGCGCCAAACTTGCTCGTATAACTACTCGTCTTAAATAGGAAGAACGTTAATGTGTTTGGTCACTTTTAACTTTATCTCTGATTGGTACCATTGAATGAATGGGGCTTAGCTAAATGCTATCGAAGTGTCGCAGCGCGCTCCAGCGCTTACGTGCACGCACTAAGATGAAAGAGGGATGCATCAACTCTTCTTAGTTAAGGTAATAACATATTTTAATATTGAAAATGAGTAGACTATTCCTTTAATAAAGATTATTCATGTTAGGTAATGGGTGATTCTCATGAAATCCAGACTTAAATGGTGTCCAGCATCAGATTTAAAAAAGCCCTTAAAGCCCTTTTTTTTGCACATATAAGATTAAGGTCTGAACTTACTATAACCATTATTTTTAGGGGATTTAAAAAATATTTCCTATAGAATTATTTACATTTTTTAGATTATCATTACCGCAACATGATATTATATTAAATTCATGCATTTAAAACTCATGTTTCAGTAATGAGAACTAAAAAGTTGTCTAGGTACTATGACAAACAAAATTTCAACTTTTATCTGGAGAGAAAAAATAAGAGCTGCTTACCTGGTAGCCATCTTGAGTGTCACAGTCAATTATGTCCCTTACAACTAATTTTTTTTTAAATGTTAGTTTCTTGAGGGCTTAAACAATGATCAAAAATTGTTGCGGAGGATGAGAAAATTGGTCTTGGACACATTTATATTCCTTATTATTGTCTCTACATCTACCAATGATCACCAAATACCACATGTTTCTTTACTGTAAATGTTTATAGTATAACATGCACTGAAGCTTTTTATTTTTTAGATTTTTAATTATAAATATTTCCATGTCAAAGAACCCAAATCCAGTCATGGACGCATTGCTGTAATGAAAATTTTCCCCTTAAATGTGGAAAAAACAATGTATGATGACATTTGAAATCATGTGCAAAATAATACATGAAGAGATGTTTGCAACTGTATGCTTCTCATTTTGATACTCTTACTTTGCATTTAGTCCATTGTTTCATGACACCTCATAAGTCTAATTTAGCGAGAATCACCCTAATGCATTTACTAATGTTTACAAATTCAACCTTATTGTTAAGTGTAACCATTTTAATTTACTCTACTAACACCTTGGAGTTGCCTTTGGGTTGTTCATTGGAAATTAAAAGACAAACAAGCTGCAATTTCATGAACACTGAATGAGGACATAAGCACTTACTCCATAAAGCTGCTGTGTTATATAAATAAAGTCGAATAAAATAACCCAGCAAATAAAAGCCGCCATTTCACCATCTAGGTTAGACTCGATATAGTGCGGCTATGAGTAACCAACTTTTAGCCAAAATAAACTTAATCAATTTGGTTACATGTCGTATTTGCTTGCGGGTTGTCTGATATTTCATCATGTAACCAAAGTAAGCAGTGAATACAAGCTGTTGGTTTTCATTTATTTTATTTATTCTAGGCTATAATTAGACAACTATTACATTTTTATTGACCACCCAAATTTAGCTTGTTTTAACCTGGATGTCCGGGCTGTTTGGACGGCTATTAGACGTCTTGTAAACACAAAATTGCAAAAGAAACGGCAATTCCAAACTATATCGCACTTTATTTGTGTCGACTTTTTTTATTACATAAGCAGATCTGTAAATAATTCATTTCTGATCTGTAGCTGTCATTATCTGTGTCGATTCTGTCACCCTGTTGCTTGTGTTGTAAATGTTGGCGATAGCTTTGCTTCGGCTGTGCCATAACGGTGGCAGTGGCTTTGTAAAGTCCTGTCCCGATGGGACGCCCGTCTCTCAGGGCTCTCTTTACCCCCCTATCAGCTCTCTCTCTTTCTGCTGTCTGTCACTCACCCCGGCAAGGCAAACAACGGTTCTTTTCTGCTCCGCTTATCGCCCGCCGTGCAAGGTCAGTGGGTCAGACCTGCACTGAGCATGCTCAGATACACTCCTATCGATTTTAATTTGGCGGCGCAGCCCTCGCCATCGCCGTGAATGCCAGGAGAAGAGAAGCAAGGGGGCGAGCGGGTGATAGGAGCGTGATAGGAGTTAAGGCTCTAAGTGTTAGACTCCATTCTCTAATGCGAGTGTACCTCTTTCAGTCCTTTTCTTTGGGCCCTTCGATCTGGCGGTCTGCCTGTGGCCCCCAAGAGGTTTGAGGGGCCGATGTTGAGAAGCCTCCTTTGTGGGGATCCACCGGGCTGGACTGACAACACTGACAGCCGTGATAAAGAACACGGCTTCCCCCCTACGCACACACTCCCGTATTGTCCACGACAGACGCGCCGTTCACAATGTGTAACCTTTCGATAGCCGGCCAGACTTTAACCCTCTAGCTTCTGATGGAAAACCAACAAGTGCGGTTGAAGTTAACGCCGCGGAAATGTGCATGCGATTGTGTCGTTAACCTTTTCCCCTGTGACTCGATCGTAGTCTCAACCTCGTATGACCCGTGTCTCCTCTTACTCAGGGAAGAGAAGGAACGCTGGATCCGAGCTAAATACGAACAGAAGTTGTTCCTGATTGGGCTGCCGCAGTCGGATGTGCCGTTGGGACAGCAGCTGTTGAGGGCGGTGGTTGAAGATGACCTGAGAATGGTGGTTCTCCTGCTCGCCCACGGCACCAAGGAAGAGGTCAATGAGACGTACGGGGACGGAGATGGACGCACGGCCCTGCATCTGTCCTGTGCCATGGCGAATGTGGTCATCACACAGCTTCTCATCTGGGTAATGATGATGTGTTTTTGTATTTACACTTTTAAAAATAGAGGTACTATAAAAGGTTATTCACAGCAATGCCATAGATGAACAATTTTGGTTCTTTGAAGAACCAATCAGCCAAATTTTTACCTTTATATAGCTTTAAATAATATTTTATCATTACAAGGAAGATGTTAAAGGGAATATATAATGCAAAATACACTTTTATGAGACGTTTGGACATAAATGTGTGTTGGCAGTGTGTGAACACCCCACCCTTTATTTTTAATTCCCATTTAACCAAATTAGGCATGCTATTGTGATGCTCTTGTTAATGTGACATCACAAAAACAAAGTCCCGCCCATAGCCACCGATTGACTGGTTAATTTTACCCAAAAGCTTTTCTAAATGTGTTTGTTAGCATGTTGTAGCGCTAAGTAGTGAGGTAAGGTAGTGAGGAGCCGTAGCTTATTTGCATTTAAAGGAACACTCCGCTTTTTTGGAAATATGCTCATTTTCCAGCTTCCCTAGAGTTAAACATTTGATTTTTACTGTTTTGGAATCCATTCACCCGATCTCTGGGTCTGGCGCTAGCACTTTTAGCATAGCTTAGCATAATCCATTGAATCTGATTAGACCATTAGCATCACGTTAAAAAATAACCAAAGAGTTTCAATATTTTTCCGATTTAAAACTTGACTCTTCTGTAGTTACATCGTGTACTAAAGTAACTAATGGGACTACTTTCAGGCGCTGTGTTATATCATTGCGCCTCCTGCAGCCATGTTACGGCAGCAAAGTCCTTGATTATTACGCCGGAATGAGAGTATAGTTCCTAGCCATATCTGCCTAGAAAATCGCAACTTTTAATTTTCCGTCGGTCTTAGCACACGATGTAACTACAGAAGAGTCAAGTTTTAAATAGGAAAAATATCGAAACTCTTTGGTTATTTTTATGCGCGATGCTAATGGTCTAATCAGATTCAATGAATTATGCTAAGCTATGCTAAAAGAACCTGTAATCACGTCAGTACTAGAGCAAGCTCCTGATTGGTTAACATGCCGTGTTTTTCCACCAAAGTTCAATTTTTCAAATTGCGCGTTTCCCACCGCACTGTTAAATTCACGGCATTCGTGTGAACTAGACCCGCGAATGAGGCGGAATCGTGTCTGGTGCGCTAAACGCCTCATTCGTGTGGCGAGACCTCCAGACGCGCGTCAACGCGTCATCACATTGACTTAACATAGAAATCACTCATGCTTGACGTGTCTACTGCGGCTGGTGCTAACGCAGCATTACATTACATCTTGTAAAAATGGGCATAATATGTGCTCTTTAAAGGTTCTTTATGGAACCATATAGGCAAAATATTTTCTTCTATGGCATCTTAATTTTTAGAAGTATATGATGAGTTCCTACTGTCATGTTGTTTTAATCCCCGAACAGCTTTTTACGGTGGCATTGAAGTGCAATTTTATTTACAAGATTAAAAACAAATTTACAAGTTTTTTTTACAAATTTATAAGTTTTTTTAAACAAATGTACAATTTTTTAAATAAATGTACAAGTTTTTCAACAAATTTACAATGAGTGAACACATCCACAAGGTTTTTTTAACAAATTTACAAGTGTTCAAACAAACCCACAATGAGTGAATAAATTTACAAGTTTTTTAACAAATTTACAATGAGCGAACAAAATTACAAGTTGTAATTTTTAACAAGTTGTTACGTTTTTTACGGAAAGGGCAGGCACAACACGCCGACGCCACGCATCCGAGCCTCCGGTGGGAAGAAACCCGGAAGTATCACTGTGAATCTCATGAGAGTTGGGAATGCGATGTTGTGTATTAGGCTGTACATCCTATTAATGGAAAGAGAGTGATAATATATATCCTTTCATCTATTCCCGGGTGACTCAAAGGGATATTGGACCTTATTTTCAGGTAAGTGAAATAGCTTTAGTGAGCTAACGTTAGCTTTGCGCACGTTTTGGATGGCAGTTATCAAAGTTTAGCTAAATAAAGCTATTTCACTTACCTGAAAATTAAGTGAAATAGCTTTATTTAGCATTAATAGGATGTACAGCCTAATACATAACATCGCATTCGCAACTCTCATGTGATTCACGGCGATACTTCTGGGTCTCTTCCCACCGGAGGCTCGGATGCGTGACGTCAGCGTATTGTACCTACCCTTTCCGTAAAAAACGTAAATTTGTTTTACAACTTGTAATTTTGTTCGCTCATTGTAAATTTGTTAAAAAACTTGTACATTTATTCACTCATTGTAAATTTGTTTGGACACTTGTAGGTTTGTTAAAAAAACCTTGTAGATGTGTTCACTCATTGTAGATTTGTTGAAAAACTTGTACATTTATTTATTTTTTTTACATTTGTTTAAAAAACTTGTAAATTTCTTTAAAAAAAAAAACGAGTAAATTTTTAAAAAACTTGTAAATTTGTTTTTAATCTTGTAAATAAAATTGCACTTCAAGGCCACCGTAGTTTTTAGTTTAATAAAAAAAGTCCTTTTTCTCTCTCTGTCTCAGTACGGTGTAAACGTTAAAAGCTGTGATGCCCGCGGTCAGACGCCCCTGTTGTACGCCCAGCAGGCGGAAAGTCAAGAATGTGCCGACATCCTCATCCAGCACGGCTGCCCGGACGACTCCGGCCGTCACAACCCCAACGTCAACAACAACGCACAGTGCTCGCTCAACCGTAGCGTTAGCATCATGTAATCCCGTCCTGATGCTCCATCCGTAGTGTCTCCTTGAATTGATGTTCCTAAACAACATCCCTTCTTCCATTAGTGTACTGCTGATCCAATATTGCTATTAGGAATACTGTTCATACGTGTCATGTAAAGCCATTCACCCACAACGACTTCATGTTGTAACCAATGTTAATGTACAAGAAAAGACGACGGCGGTATTGACGTATCCATGCTCATTTTGTGAGAAAGGTAACTTATCTTGGGTGCACAGAACAAAAAACATCTGGGAAGGTTTGGGATAAAACAATAACTGTGATCGATTCAATGTTTTATTTTACATATCCAATTGTTAGATCCACCTAAATATTCATAAACCTTTTGTAAAGTGAAACATCAGTGCATGTTTAGTTTTTAAGTTGTGCCACCACAGTGCCCTTGGATGAAGCTCAATGACACTAAGACCGCTGCTGAAAAAAACTTTACCATCTTGTAGCATCAGTACAAAACCCAAATCATCATACTCATTACTATTTACATGTTGGCGTGATCACCTTACCAATACTGTGCTACTGTAGTTGCCTTGTGCGAGTTGTTTCTGGACCCTTCTGAAGTGACGTCATTACCGTACGACACTTATGTTTAAAACACTCAGTGCTAAATGACAAAATAAGATTCTCCTTTTTTTTTATTTGTGAGCGTGTGTTTTTGTTATTAGTGCGATGACCTTTGAATACTGAATGGTTGAAGATTGTAAGCGTGGCTGTTTTGTGTCCATTAAGATAATTCTTGTCGAATCTAATGAGATCGATGGGACGGACGATATGGATTATGTACAGATGTGTGTGTTAAATAGCTTTCTCTCTCCATTTTGCAGCTAGCTGTGTGTAGTGTGGGCAATTGGTGGATAAAATGACCATTATACAGTATACCCATCTGAAACCCTAACAGCCTTAACCCCAGGTTTATTATTTCATGTTTGGCCTCCATACTTGAAACTTAGACCTTGATTATTATTTTACACACGTTACAGTAAAGGGATAATGGTAGAAGAGATGTTTGAGGGTTTTACCAGATAGTATTTTATGTTTACATAAGTTTTACATTAAAGCAGGTACGGTCTCTAAGTACTTGAGTTCGATTTGTACATGCACCTCTTTATTTTAAGCTTTGGGAGATAATGGCATTGATTTAAAACGCAAGGTTTATTAGCTGTGCAAATATGTGTTTCTTTGTAACATCTAAAGTGGAAACTTTAAATGCCTTTTAATTAGGTTTTTATGCCATTTGATATTTAATTGTATTATATGTTTTTACAGTTGGATGGCACATGAACTTGATGTTATTTAATGTCGATAACATGCATTAATGCTATAATTGATTTTTTTATGATGACGAGGTTGGTTTTTGGGCTTTGGAAAAATGGGAGGTTAAAATGCATTAACGTCCGGTTTATTAAACGTTACAATGTAAACCTCTTTAAGTAGCCATATATCAGAAAGAGATACAGTTTTCCCACTTTTTTGGTACCTGATTTTGGGTCTCAGTGGGTTAGGGTTTGGGTTTGTATCCACGTTGTCTGGCCATTAAGGTACTTTATGTATTATATGTACATTTGACATATTTATAAAAGCAAGATGTAAATAATTCTTTTGTTGTTGCTTTTATTGAGCAGTTTGATAACTACTTTTTTGTTCCTTTTAATTTGCCATTGTTTAAATGCTCCTTCTGAAAATGATGGAGAGATTTAATGGGAGTTAGCTGTTGTGTGATTGAATGCTTGGCTGGCTATTGACATTATAAACACTCCAATAAAATGATTTATACCATGAGTGCCAAGAAACTTTGTCATTCATTTATCACCGGATTATGAAAATGTGTATTTTTTCAAGCAGATACTTATTTATCTGATACGTTTATCTTTTATCTTGCATGTTTTTGTATCAAGCTAATGGAAAACTTAAAATTTTTGTAATATTGTACTATATATTGTACTATATAAGGAATATGCTAAATCTACTCAAGGGCTTGTTTCTTAAAAGCTTTTTTGTGACCAAGGGCTACCGCAATGGATAAAACAATCTGGAGGGCTAATTTTTGATACAGTCAAAATGTTTTTTTTTTTTTTTTTTGCTTGATGTTTTATCATTTGTTTAAAATATTAACATGCATACAATAAGTCAAGCTAATATAAAATAATATGTAATAAATAAATATTAAAATTGAGGTTATTAATAGAATGTGCTTTAGCGGGCAATTCACAGACTCCAAGTGGGCAACCTGGTGCCTGCGGACACCGTGTTGGAGACCACTGCTGTAGAGTATTTAATTGGGAAAATGTAACCATCATGAAAAGGCTGCGTTGTTTTAACATGGTTGGATACAACATGGACAAACCCAACTGTTTAACTGGTTTAAATCTACAAAATGTCCACATCTGACTGAATACTGGGTTGAAACCAACCAGCATACCTTCTTAAAGGGACACTCCACTTTTTTTGAAGGAACTATACTTTTAAGGACTTTGCTGCCGTACCATGGCTGCAGCAGGCGTAATGATATTACGCAGTGACCGAAAATAGTCCCCTGCTATTGAAAGTAACTAAGGGGACTATTTTTTGGTGCTGCGTAATATCATTGCACCTTCTGCAGCCATGGTATGGCAGCAAAGTCCTTGATTATTACGCCGTAATGGCAGTATAGTTCCTAGATCAGCCTAGAAAATCTCAACTTTTAATTTTCTGTCTGTCTTATTACATGAAGTAACTACAGAAGAGTCAAGTTTTAAATAGGACAAATATCGGATTTCTTTGGTCATTTTTGAGTGTGATGCTAATGGTCCGATCAGATTGAATGGATTATGCTAAGATATGCAAAAAGTGGTACCACCAGACCTGGAGATCAACTGAATGGATTCCAAAACATTACAAATCAAATGTTTAACTCTAGGGGAGCTGGAAAATGAGCAATTTTCAAAAAAGTGGAGTGTCCCTTTAAAAATAAAGGCGCTAAAATGTTTTCCACATGATGCCATAGAACAGTGTTCTTCACTCCCAGCCCTGGAGAGCCGGTGTCCTGCAGAGTTTAGCTCCAACCTTAATCAAACACACCTGAGCAAGCTAATCAATGTCTTCATGATCACTAGAAGATCACAGGTAGGTGTGTTTGATTAAGGTTGGAGCTAAACTCTGCAGGACACCGGCTCTCCAGGATTGGGAGTGAAGAACACTGCCATAGAAGAACCTTTTTTGGTTTCTCAAAGAACCATCAAGACAAATGTTCATACCTGTATAAGAACCATTTCTGTACCTAAAGAACCTTTTTACTTAGAAACTTCAGATCTTAAAGGTCCCTTATGGAACTATTCAGACAAAAATGTTTTTTATGGCATCATGAAGGACCTTAATTTTTAGGAACGTGGAAGCATTATGGTGACCATATGTAGCCTACCATTTTTGGCCAGGATTTCGGGTGCGTCCTTCGGAAGTCGCATTTGTCGACTGTATCGAGACTCTCACATTTCAGTTAAAAACTTTAGAAAATTAACATTTATTTCTCTTAAGTCATACAAATTTTATTCTGTACCATTGCAGTTTTTTACAGACGCTAGGACACATTTCTCAATACTTAGGTCACTTTTGCAAAACTCTTCACACAGTTCTCCTAACCCACTTTCAGCTTGGTAAAGCAGTTAATTTCACATTCAAAATGCACTACAACTACCAAAACACTTTATTCGGGTCTTAAATCAACTCATTCTACCAAAACACTAGCAAAGGTTGACAGCCGACAAACACACTTTGTCACCCCCAAAACAATGACCTAAAAAACACTAACAACATGCATTATACAACATTTTCTTGTGTAAAACAAGGGACGCATCTCTGTTTATAATTCACTGCAGTATGTTACTGGAATGAATCAGACATGATGCAGAATTCATCAATATTTTATGTAGTATATTTTTTTCCACTGCATAATTCCAAAATGCAAGACTTTGTGTACACACCATCCACTGATACAGATACAATAGTAATGCTAATCTGGCTGTGGACAGCTGTGGCTGGTCCAATTGTCTTTATAGCATTTAATTTTAAGATTTAAAATATATTTCATTAAAATATTACTGTTGACACCTAGAAAATTGCTGTCTTATTCAGTTTTGTATAGACCCCTTCACGGTTCACGTCACAGGCGGTTCCCACTGCGCATGTCGGGGTCAGAAAAGCCGTTACAGCAGATTGTGTTGCGTATTATTCGGTATCGTCAAAAATGCCTACTTACGTCGTGGGCTGTGAAAATCGCACCAGGTCTTCCATTAAGTTTTCGCGATTCATGCAGAATCTCAAAAACATAAAAATACAACATCTGCGGCTGCAAGCAATTAACGTGCAGTTTGGAACAATGCAAATATCAAAGAGGCTGGTGTTTGTAGTGCTCACTTCATTTGAGGTAAGTCATCATTTTTCAGCCCTGTTAGATTAAATTATAAAGCCTGGATGATATGAACAGATTGACCCCATGCTGCGCGCGAACCCGATAGTCATTCAATGTTTTCAAACCTTGAAGGGGTCTACAGTTTTGAAAACAGTATGTAAGCATGTGCAAATTAACCTTTATGTATAAAAAGTTTTTGCAGTTGTTGTGTCTGAATGAAAAAAGAATTCATGAAATTTGAGAGATGTAGTCATTGAATGCATTTTGTGCCAAAGCAATGATAATTGATCCTCAGTTTAGCCCACATAGACTTCTGTTGTGCTCACTGTGTGAAGAGTTTTGCAAAAGTGACCTAAGTAGTGAGAAATGTGTCCTAGCGTCTGTAAAAAACTGTAAATGTAACGGTTGCTATTCTGAAATAGAACCTGAAATAATAAACCTTGATGATGTATGAAAAATTGAACATATGGTCACCCTAATAACCATGAGGGTCGGCTTTGTATATATTTAACCCACCCATGGGTTAATTAATCCAAAATAATATTTTTAGGACATTGGTGGAAAATCAGTTTTCAACATTTGAAGAGTTTCGTTGCAAAACGAGATAAATCCATTTTTTAACATTTTTGTCAAAACATGTTTATTATTATGTTATCATGTTATTATTTTGTTTTATGGTGCTACTAAGGTTTAAATCAAAACAAACCAACTGCAGTTGAATTGATGTTAATTGGAATGTACAACCAAAAAACGAGATTTCTGAACAATTAAAGAAACGGAGTTATTTCGTTTTGCAACGGAACTCTTCATTTCTTCTTCATTTCGCCAAACAGTTAACCTCTGAGAAAACGGGTGGCCTCGAATCTTAAATAAAGGCAATGATTTTGAAGTAATGGCCTCTTCAAATGTCATACTGTGTTTTCTTTTCGTCCATTTTCTCTATCTGGTAAGTATCGCTTGTTCTTCCTTCGGATTCCATGTTCGGATCCTCTCTCTTTCTTTTCTCTCTCTTTTTCTCTCTCTGCTCAGTGTGTTAATTTGCCTGAGAATGCATTAGCTGTAATGAGAAGTGAAGGCCGAGGGAATCCTCTAGGGTCCCATTAATCACGGCCCCTCAGACAGCCAACCTTGATTACAAGTGGCAAGAAATTCATTAGAGCCGCGCCTCTGACAACTTTTATCTCCGCCACTAGCTCTGACTCATTAGGCAGCCAAATTAAGGCTATGATGGCACTGATGAAATTCATCGCTTGTTTATCCTGTGTGATTTGATGCATCTGCCCATACATCAGCGGCGTGGGCGTCCACCAGACCCTCCCCAAGATTCAATGCGTCTCTCTTCTTCTTCCATCCCATCGCTCGTCTTTTAAGAAGGTTTCCGGAAAACTGCTCACCTAGGAGCCGGAATGGCCGGCGCCTCTTGTTTCCTAAGGAGGCTTTAATGAAACAATGCCCGGATATCAATTAAACAATTAATCTGATTGTCATAACGAGTCTTCTGCTCTTGACAAGCTGTGCTGGCGCTCCCATTAGTGCATCCTTTGAACAGCACCTTGTGGAATATCTCTGTAGGCTATTTGGTTTGCATTCATTTTTTGTGTAACGGTGCTATAATAATTAAAGCTAGTATAATTGGCATAATGAGAATGCTAATTAGCGGAGTCTCTAAATGAGCGGATATGTAAATGCGAGAGCTGGTAGGCATTTAGCACCAGCAGTTACTGGAGGCTGAAGCAATTAAGTTACACACTCGTGTCAGAGCAACATGCTGACAACACGAGTCAAGAAAGTTCAGAGATTCCCCATTAGTTTGAGAGTGCTTTCGGTGCACATAATTGATGGGGTTGTTTTCCAGACGTTTCTCTGTCTGAAGAAAAAACATTTGAGTTTTACTATGATGATGATGATGAGTCGGATAGGATCGATGAAACGGACAGAACCGAGATCTGCAACAGGTTGTGACTGAAAAGTAAGTCAACAGTTTTGCTGGGGCGCGCGCCGCGTTATTAGCACATAGGAGAGAAAACACGTCGCTGGTGTGTCATAAATCATAGGATACACTTGGCATCCTGTTGCTGTTGAAAGCAGATTTAAGAGACATTAAGTTCACATTGCTAAAGAGGAGGATTTGATGAGGTGTAAGTTGAATTGGAGAGGCAACATCTGTCCTCATCTCCAAATGATCAGGTTAAGGGCAACTTAATTATGACCAAATGTGCTGTTGCAAGATCAGCAACAGCTACTTTTACATTTCTACACTAGAATACTGGTTATTATACTGGTTTTAATTTTTGAGCTGTAGGAACGTGTAACGTCACAAATTACGCGTAACGCTTGTATTAAACGTCATGGAATTATTGCGCTGGAATATTGTAATAATTATTGTATTTTTAAAAAATGTATGTTTATATGTTTGTAATTAAATATTTCTTTGTAATGATTGACAAATTTTTGTAATTTTATCACTACATATGCTACACTTTTTTGTTTCAACCCATGCAACAATTAACCAATTGTTGGGTTTGTCTGCATTTTACCCAACAATGGGTTGACTTTCTAATACTTTGGAGAAATACATTAGATAAAGTGCAAAAATAAATGTTGCAATGCGCTTTTATCCAGCTACAGAGTCAAGTTTACCTTCATTCAACGCCTATCGACTTTGGACTTTTGTGTTCATTGTTTGTTCAATGGGAAAACAGATTTCAAACATCATATGTAGACCTGCCCGAGGGAGCGAGGATGCTAGTGACTGAATGAAGCGCTGACTGAATAGGACTCGACCAGGGAGCGAGAGCGCGCGCCGTTCTCCTATAATGATTGATGTAGAAGTTCATTACAGTGTGTTGGATATGACCAGTGTAATAGAGCTCCATCAGTCTAATCTGAGACAGCATGGCCTCCCAAAGAGAGACAAATGACTCTCATGCTCATTACCAAAAACCTCTCTGGCTCTCTCTTTCTCTCTCTCTCTCTCTCTTACACGCACTCGATATCAGAGTCCAAAAATTATCTGATTGCTTTGGGTCAATGTTAAAATGCTGCTCTTCAAACACATTCACGTGTTTTTTATTCCCATACATTAAACATCTATAGAAGTAGGTGTGATTTTCAGGAACTAAGGGAATGTTGCATAGAAGTTTTAAATGCGTTTACCCTAAATGTTTTTTCTTTTAAGATAAAGTTTTGTAAAGCTTGTTGACTATAAGTATTTTATAATAAGCAGCATGTTGTGTTTTTGCTCATGTGAACGGATAAATTGTGTCCACTAAATGAAATGTATATGGTTTCGGGCCAATATGGCTTGGGTAATGGTTCATGTCAAAGTCATCAAAATTGAATATCAGCGTAGTTTCAGATTGCATAAAAATTCAGTTTCGGTCTGGCGGATATTTGCACATTTATATACAGTCGAATATGCGCCTGCATGCTGGATTACGCATGAAACCCGAAGTAAGTTTATCTGTTGTAGGCTAATTAATATATATGTTACATATACATCTTAACTAGGCCTATGCGTAATGATCTTTGCCATACGTAAGAAAACAGAAGTACAGACAAAAAATGTTGATTTAAAAGGAAAAGACACTGCGGGCTTAAACTCGAAAGTTCACATTTCCTGCTACTTCAAAATAAATAAATAAAAACAAATTGATGTTCATTTTTAACGCAAGGATAATCATTTTTACCCCATGGTGTTTTGACAATAATGACAGATGTGCTCTATTACCTGTTCAAAATGCGTCAAATAAAGTAAATCTGCGGGACATCCAAAAGCGAGGACACCTTTAAAGGGTTCACAACTGTGTGGATGTTTTACAAACGAATTGAAAATAAAGGAAATCCTAGTATCATTACATCCCCATAGGACTATAAATAATACTGCAAGGAGACGTTTTCTGAATTTATGCAGAATATTTTATGCTAAAAATCCCTACAAACAAACAATGCAACGAATTGTGTAGCCTAAAAAAGAAATTAGAGAAAATCCTATTTATTCTGGCGCAACTGTGAAGGAAATTATTCATTCATATTAATATCAATGATATGTAATTATTTTGCCCTCCCATGCATTTTATCAAGGTCATTACGCTTTTAACTTTTGTTAACTTTGCATTATTAGATTTGTTTAATTACATACTTAATATGTTTACTTGAAACGAAGAAAATTGATCAATTATTGATGAAACTGTTGTTTGGCGGTGCAACTTTAATGCACGACATTTGCTTCAACATATGACAGTTGAGAAAGAAAGATTTGCGAGTGAATATTTCACCAAATGCTTTAGATTGTTTCGTATAAAATATCTATTAACGAGTCAGCAACGAGTAGCTATATTAATAATTCATTCATTCATTCATTTTACAAAACTGACAGACAATAAAATTACAGCTTATTCATACGTGCTATACATATTACTTTACTATAAATATCAACCTTTTAACTTTTTACTATTGATATAAATTAATAATAATATAGCATCATTTCTGGGGTGTATTATTTATTGTCACGCCGATGAGAATATATCACTCTGCCACTGTCTTCTGTAGCTTATTTATTTCCATCACCTTTTTCACAAAGAACTGGGAAATGAAGCCTCTAAGGGCCAAAAAGTTTTTAAGAGCACATGCAAAATGGTTGAAACAAAGAGAAAACGGTACGAGGAAATCAGACAACAAATGGCAACACATGCAAAACTCTCACTAGACAGCAACTTATAAATACTTATTTTTTAAAAATGTCTCTTTACAGTCTCGTTTCATAGTGCACATGTGTGTCTCATGGACACATTTAATATTTACAAATGTACAAAACAATAAATTAAAGATAATAAAATTTTAGGTGAGAGAAAAAAATAAACCCGGGGAAATAATGAAAGTATTTAAACTTGGTAACACTCTTTAACTTTCATTGCGTCATTTACAAAAACAATTATTATACTGTATAGTGTTTAACAGATCACTTTGTAAATTCAATGTACATAAACTCAGTGTCTGTTAAGCATTGCACAGGCCTCGTGTTTGTTAATGACTTTGTCAATATAATGAATAAAAGCAAACAAAGTGTTACCTAGAAGTCATTGAATATCCTTCTAGATAGTAGGCTACTGGAATTGTCTTCTTGTAGGTGCTACATGCATTTGTGAGGTTTCACCCAAGACCTGTAGGAATGCGGGTCATGTCAATGTTAATTTTAGGATAATGTCATTTCAATGGAGAAGTTCACGGCCTCGTCTGTTCGATCTGTTGGTGTTGACTCCGAACCGCGAACCTGTTAACGTGCACCGGAATGGGCACCACGATTTTGGGGTTCCTCACGGGCTCCCCGGATCTGTTGTTGACGTTGCCGGCTTTGATCCGTTTCCATTTGGCCCTGCGGTTCTGGAACCAGATCTTGACCTGGACCTCGCTGAGTTTGAGCGCATGCGCAATCTGGGAGCGCTCGGTGAGAGACAGATATTTCTTACAGTGAAACTCCTTCTCTAGTTCCAGTAGTTGTTCGCTGGTGAAAGCAGTCCGTCTCCTCCGGCTCTTACCCGCCGAACCGCCCGGGGGCAACGGGTCTGAGCCGGCTTTCAGTTTGCCTTTTTGGGTCGCGCAGGTGTTCCCGTCGGAGAAACTTTCGTTCTCGCTGTCGGCCGAACTGTCCTCTCTGTCGCTGCACGCGGCTTCCGCGGACTTCAGGTCCAGTTTCTCGTCATCCGAACTGTACAATTTGGTTTCGCCTAAAGAGGACAAAAACGAAGATGTGCGTTACATATATATACTTGTTACAAATAAAAATAATACACTTTACCAGGGCAGTTTTTTTTTTAAATAGCAGGATCCTTTTGGTGCTAAATTATTAGATGTCTCAAAAAGTGCTAGAAACTCTGAAAGAAAATGTTTATTTTTATAATGCAGAAGGACGTGGCTTTATATTCAACTTATTCAGTAATATAAATTAGCTATTTGTAAAATACGTAATTGCCATGAGATTGGAAAAAAACTTTAAAAGAACCATATTTCTTTTTCAATAGATCCATATTTTAAGAGTTTTGAAACTTTATAAGAATTGCACATTTATTATCTTAATAGCTTTAATATCGTGTCTGGTTTTTTTTACTTAACCATTTGACAGTATCCCCAAAAAAAATCCAAACTTTTGGAGCATTTGATCGTTGTGAACAGCTCGATAATCGGGGCCCATATGCCACCTGACATAAAATCGAGACTTGGACGTTTTCAAACTCAAATTTGTAGATTTTTATTTTGGACAATTTAACCAATTTACTGAGTTTACAGACGAACAGTACTAGATAAAAATTTAGGCTATATATGTAGAAAAGGAGAAACTTTGTAATGCAACATTAAAATGGCAATTTGTAATGACCTTAATGAATCTTAAATTTAATATCAAAATCACATTAAGATCGCCGGGAACGTTTTTTCTTAACTTTTTTTTTTAATTATAAACATCAAGCAAACATCACATTATGCTTTACAGACAAGTAGAGCTTGTATTAATATATGAGTCATAGTTTTAACGGAGTTAAATAATTTAAGCATCATATAGCGCAGTATGTAGGCTACAGAATGTTTTTTTTCCATATGTAGGCTAAGTGTTATCAGAACTTTTGAGTTCTAGTTAAAACCAGCCAGCCACCTGTCAGTGAGATTTTCAGTGCTCACCTGCAACCGTCTGAAAAGTTTCCGAGAAGTTTAGGAGCTCCGCGCCTTTGAGCTCTTCATGTGGGCTCTCCTGCCGGCTGATCCCCGTCCCGTCCGCGCTTAACCGGGGTCCCGGCATCTCCTGCGGGGGATAAAAACTATCTGGAGGGTCCGAGAAACTGGGCAGCGTGGTGGTGAGCGCCACCATGGAGGGCATCCCCTGCCCGAGCCCTGCGCAAAAAGTGTTAGTCAAACGCCCCGCGAATGATGCCAGCGGTGCCAACGGAGGGATACCCGACGGTAACGACGAATGAGAGAGGGCTTGCGGAATCATAAGCGGTCGGTATGGCATAAACATTGGGTAGCCCGTATAGAGCAGGTGACCCGGTCGGGGCTGTGGAGTGCCAATCAAAGAATCAATGGAAAACGCCGCCCCTGGACCGCTCGGTCTCTGCATGGTGAACTGAGCGGTGTTTGGTCGTATAAATCCCGTGCAGTGGCCTTCTGAGACAAATCACACAAAGGTTGATCCACAGTTATCCCGATGGTGATGTCCGGGTCCTTTTGCGTCTCCGCGCCGCGCAGTCACACTGCCCGAGACCTGACGCTGACGTTTTTGTCTGGAGCTCTGAGCACCTCAGCTTCTATTTGTCACATACTGAGACATAAACACACACTCACCCCTCTCTCCTTCGCTTTCCCACCCCTCTCTCTCTCTTTCTCTCTCTCACACACACATCCACAGTGCGCAAACGGTTATCATCAATACAAGAGGATAGAAGGGGGAGTTACCCCGGAGACTCATCCATCTTCCTCAAATTACGCTTCATTTCCTTATTCAGTCCCTGACTTTTTAGGCCGCTTTGAGAGGGGGGGTAGTTTCCCAGTGGATACCCCAATAGACGGGTCAAGTCCCCCCTCCTCCTGCGCCCTATCCACATTGACTGAGACGCGAATGGAAGGGGACCGCGCTGACCACACCAACCCAATCAACTATTATTAATTTTGATTGATGATAAGTAATTACTTTGCATTCAAGGGAAGATATATAACAACGGGTCTTTTGTTGGTTCTTTAAGGGGGCGATGGCATCGGAGTCGTGAGGGCGGAGAGGCAGATGTTTTGCCCCTCTTGTGAGAGAGTCTGTTTTTATTCTGTTGGGATAAAGAGTGAATCCGGCCTGCTTGGAGTGCGCAACAATTATCCCCAAGAGAGAGATGAAATTACGCTTGAATGTTGATCCCCATATGATCACTTGCAAATATAAAATCTATGCATATTTAATAGAAATATTTTGTAAGAAAAGAAAGGACGTGCTATGTGGAAAAATATAAATCAGATTGGATAAATAAATTAAAATATTACTTTCATTAATATGACAATATCACTTGTGTATATTTATAAATTCAGTTCTGGTCACATTTCTTCAGATAATTTGGAAAGGTTTGGCCTACAGAAATTTTAGGAGGTTAAATACTTTGAGAGAAGTACTTTCTTGAATAGTTGAGAATATAATTTGTATTTTTTTTCTCTTGGGGGAGAAAGGTCTAAAATTGTGCCCTCTGAGCAGCTAAGCATTAATTTAATCGGAGATCATTTTACCGTTTAAATGCCAATTCACTTCTGATGATGATTAGGCGCTATTGAGTCCTGCGGGGCGCGAGCTCTCCAACTGGCCGTCTGATTGCGCGAGGACATAAACACATCACCTCCGACTCTGATTAGCGATGGAGGAGCCACAGATGCTAATTATTCTTATAATTGCAAATGACTCCATTCAGGAGCAGTGCTCTTTGATCTATTGAAACCAGACAGCGTACTCTCTCTCCCTCTCTCTCTCTCTCTCTCTCTCTCTCACACACACACACACAAACACACACACGCATCTACTGAATGGGATACAATCACAGCCCCCCTTTCTTGGTCATCGAGACTTTTATCACTGCCAATTGCTTTGCACCTTTGTTTCCTTACTACATACGTTGTACATCAAGAAAAATATAAAAACCAAGGTTTTTTATTTGGCTAGCCTAAATGAGAATAAGATTTAAGATTTTTTTTGACGTGGTTATTATCATTGATATGTCAATAATAATAATTCATAGTAATAATAATAATAATAATAATAATAATAATATCTGAATCTTATTGCACTCAAAATCAGATTCAGTTGCACTCTTGATACTGATGGTTTTTATTGTTTGTGTGGGTGGGGTGGGGGGTTTGACAGGATCATTAAACACACCAGACCTTTTGTATTTTTGTATTGTCCCTCTTCAATGTGCTCTCCGCCTTTACTCATGGCTATCATTTAAGCACGTCTCTCCATAACACAATCACATATTACTACCACACATCTCCATAATGTTGCTTTGACGCAAAATCCAAATGTGGCTGCACAATGCTGTCACACTTAGATTCGATAACCAAAAACTAAAAATGAATGTGATTTGATGAATAAAGATGACTTGGTGACATTACGGGTTACACACATCTACAGAAGCTGTAAAAGTTCACACTATATAGAGAGAGAGGTTTCCTATAAACACATGTCAAGATATCATTTGAAGATTTAAAGCAATTGGGGAAAATCAGGTACATGCATGCTGAAGAAGATAAAAAAGTGTTCAACACGAATACAATATCTTAATGTTAAACAAGGGAATTATTCATGATGTTGTGATCTGATATTATACTGTATAATAGTACCACTACAGCAATTAAAAAAATCCTTAATATAGAGAATAAAATCACGCAATTAATTAAATTAAATTAGATTGTGAAGTTGATAATGATTATTTTGTTCTTAAAATCTACATGTAATCTACATGAACAAAATACTTGTTGTGCATTTGAATTGGTCTACTACTTAATTTATATTTAATATATGCTCTTAGAAATAAGGTGCAAAAGCTGTCACTGTACATATTAGGATTTTTTTAAAGGGTACTGCCCCAATTTAAGTACGGATATGGTACCAATATGTACCTTTGAGTTTTTAATATATGCGTTCTTTAGGTACAAATGTGCACTTTTTTAAAGGGTACCGCCCCAGTGACAGCTTTCGTGAATGTATGGAGTCAGATGTGCATACATAATTTGTATTAACTAATGCGATTGTTACTATAGATTTTGGTTATGTTAATATTATTAGTTATTGTGAGAGATCCAAAGACAAAAATATTTTATATAATGTTTATATAAATTCCTATTAGTTTGAGAACTTTCAAGTTCAGATTTCATTAAAACCCCACAGGGCCCTCTCGTGGTAACTAATGGTATTTGTAGTGAATGGCACTAAATGCATGTTTTCCTTTGATGCTCACTATCCTAACCAATTTTACTTTTTTTATTTACATACAAAGAAACGATACAGTTTTTGTATACATTATGTATTATGATTACGTCGTAGGTAAAACAACTATCAAGCAATATTCTCATAATATGAATTTCTAAAAAAAAAAACTTTTTTCACACAAATCAATTACAGTAAACACACACACCACTTCATAGCCATATATGCATGCATATTTATCTTAAATATTTCCAAAGCGTTAAAGTACAAAACTAAATCGCACATAACCCTTTCAGTGAACATAGTCTCTAAATGCCAGCATTAGGTAATTCTTAAGAAAGGTTGGTAGACCCAGTTTAGGGCCTACTGTGTGCAATCGACCTTCCAGAAATGAACGAAGTCTGTGACGGGTCAGATGCTGTAGAGATCGAGGAGTCTTGATTAGTGCAAACAGAGACTCGAAGAATTCTCGGTGTTTCTGTAAGAGAAAGAAAAGCCGATATCTTTTAAATAACCATGACCATGTAATCTCAGCTCTTTATTTGACACCGTTTAAATGTACGTAAAACCTTTTTAAGATATTCAAGATTGCACTACCTATATATTATCTATAGCTCAATTGGTAGAGCATTTCATTAGCAGTGCAAAAGATCATTGGTTCGATCCCCAGGGAACACAGTCATAAAATGTATAGCTTGTAATGCACTATTAGTTGCTTTCGATAAAGCATTTGGCAAATGCAAATGTGCAGTGCATAGCACCAAAGCTTGATGTATTTGTACTTAGATGTAGATTTTGAGCAAACACATACAAACAATTCAGTTACCTGAAGTAGTTCAGGAGGAACGGCTTCAACCCAAGCATCTGTGATTCTAAGGCGGTCATAGGTGTTGATGAGAGCCTCTATTGTTCGTGGTGATGTGGACCAATATTTCAGCATCTATATCAGAAGACAATGTAGAAAAAACGATGTAATGATGTTAAAAAATATATGAAAGGAAGCTGGTCATGGATAAGAAATACTGTGTCAGTTTGCACCTGGTGTATAACAGCCCCACCTGTGATGTGGAGGTCAGAGGTTGAACGTTGTATTTTTGGGGAACATTGTACAGAATAATGAAGTACTGAGCTTGATGAACAGATTGGGCTTCCCTCTGGGGGATTGTGGGAAATTTCTGCAATTACTGCTAATTAATCTCCTATTAACATTTGCCTCGTTAAGACTCCAGCAATTTATCTGGCACAAGTGGGACTCGTTGGATGCGTGATATCAAGTGTTTCGTGAGCTTTCGAAAGATAGAAATAAATCCATCAAAAATGGATTATATCTGTATCTGTGACAACTGGAATATCAAATGCTCCTGGTGCTGAAGTTTAATGTGAAGTGTAACTGGGTTAGTAGTGTGTCGGTTGTGAGTTTCTCAGGGAACACACTTAATGATAAAATGTATAGCTTGAATATACTGTAAGTCGCTTTGGATAAAGGCATCTGCCAAATGCATACATGTGATCCTGGACCACAAAACCATTTTTTTTTATTGAATAAATAAGCTTTCTATTCTATTGATGTATGGCTAGGATATTGATGTAAGGATAGGACAATATTTGGCAGAGATACTGTAACTATTTGAACATCTGGAAACTGAGGCTGCAAAAAAAATCTAAATTTTAAGAAAATTGCATTTAAAGTTGTCCAAATGAAGTCCTTAGCAAAACATATAAATAAATAGATAAATAGAAAATGTACAAAATATCTTCATGGAACATGATCTTCAATTTTTGGAGTTGTAAAATGCTAAATAATATTTAGTATCATGCACTTTATCAAATGTAACCAATTATGTGACATTAACCATGTAAATATGTACAAAAGGTCAGGATGTTCCCTGCATCCACACAAGATGCTCTTTGGAACATTCTCAGATCATGTTGTGATTTATGGACCATCTGGTTTTGCACAATCTTGTGGAGTCCATGCCAGCTCAAATGCATGATGCCAAATATTACGAAATGATGACATTCATGTCATAACATTTATAATGGTAATGGTTAGCAATGAAAAAATAGTTGTAAATTAAAGGTGTGAAAGAATGCATTAAAATAAGATATTAAATTGTTGTATGATATCTACATAGAAGGTATGTGGCTTTATTAAGTGCATAGACGGTTTTACATGTCCAGTTACAACCCTAAGATTTGCCCTTAGAATGAAATGGTCTATTTTTATCTTATTTAAAGGGTCATGAATAATAATGTTGAGCTCTGCTCTGATTGGCTGTTTCTCAGAGCAGCTCATTCAGTAGCTCTGTGTTTTTAAACAGAGTGTTTGAGTCTGTATCAGACAAAGATATGAAATTTGAGGAATAATTAATTGTTTGGAGATTCTAATGGATGTTTATGAGTGGTAAATTTGTGGTAAAACGTAAATGTGACGTCACTTCAGCCTAAACGTTAGCATATAGCATTAACTAGCATATAGCGCTAACTCCGCCATTAAAACTTTGTTTTAAAGGCGCTCTAAGCGAATCTGTGCGACGTCACTTTTTGTTAATGTTTAAACTGTTTTCAAACAAACGGAGCATAGCTAACTCCTCCCCCTCCCTTTCCCTTCTGTGCTTTCATGAACGCGCCCAACCCCCACCCCCAAATCTTTCTTGACGTTTATTGGCTGGAACACTTTGTTATGTTTCGTGTTGGTTTCGTTTGGCCACTGTGTTGTTATTGCCGTTTGTGGAGCCTGGGCTGTCTACAGAGATCGCGTTTTTTTACAGTTTGATCAGCGGTCAGGTAGCAAGCAGATAGTGAGGAGATGTTTGCTGTATGTAATAAAAAATGTTTTATGGTCTAAAATGCGTGAATTCGCTTAGAGCACCTTTAAGCATTGTTACAACAATTTCATTTATGCATTTGGCAGACTTGGCAGTGCATCACAACAAAGATTTAAAAATTTTTATCAGTATGTGTTCTCTGGGTTCAAACCCATGACCTTTTGCGCTGCTAATGCTCTACCACTGAGCTATACAGTTCAGTGTAATTATTTCATGTTATATTACAGTCCACAGATGTCAGATGTGTGTTCCAGTAGCTTACATGGTATAGCATTGCATTAGCAATGTAAAGGTCAATGTAAAATTTTCAAAACAGCCTCTAAATTGCCACCCACATCCAATTGACCACAGATGTTTTCTCTGTAAATCTTTTTGTGTCCATACCTTTGGAAGAGCTCCAGGCCAAACCCTGATGGATCCATAGTTGAGAAGTGCCTGCACGATCCTCTCGGGCTCATGGTCAGTCTTATAAGCTATTACTTTTAGGATGTTATGCAAAGGTGCATCGCCAACGTAATCTATTTGGTTGACCATGGCTCCTTGTTTGAGCAGCATATCGACTACATCAGGGTTGGCATTTTTGCACGCCATGTGCAGTGGGGTCTGTTTGTCTGCGTCCCTGATGTGTACGTCTGCTCCGGCGTCCATCAGTAGGTGACACACTCGAGTGTAGCGCTCTAAAGAACGACTGTCTTGCAACTGGGAGCATGCAGCGTTGAGCGGCGTGTGTCCATCGCTGTTTTGCAGATTTACCCTAGCGCCGTACTGAAGGTTAAGGTCCACGTGCTCGGGAAGGCCATGCCTGGCCGCCACATGGAGAGGCGTGTCGTTCTCATCTAAGGTTTGACTGTTCACATTGGCTCCAAAGGCGATGAGATGTTTGGCACACCTGGGTGGGAAGATCAAAACATGAAAACATGTGAGGTTTGTGAGCTGCTTGAAACAATCTGCATTAGAAGATTGAACCTAAACTTGTTTTTAACAGTATTCAGGTTGGATTAAATGAGTGACATTTTCCAGGAATTCTACCAGTTCTCCCTATGACCAATCCAGGCTTGCTTTCAGGAGTTAATATTGTCTTTACTACCTTATCAATACGTGCCGATTATTGGCAGATTTATGATCATTACCATTGTGTCCATGTCTACAGACAGAGGAAGTAAACTGTTGCCTACCATCCATGTGTTTGTTGTAGTCCAAGAAAAGAGATTTAAGTTGGAGATGATAACTCGCGTCATCATTTATTTTGGGATTTGTACCTTTCATCATGAACATGTACTAATACACACTCACAAACCAAAGGAAATCTAAAATTGTGAATTGGATAATACGTGCTCTTTAAGCTGCAATCTGTAGCTTGCCTCTCTATTGGCATCTCTGTTTGAAACATAAAATTGCAGGTTACTTTGCGTACTTATCTTTACGTGCGCTGAAAGCAAATAATATTCCCACAAAATCTGACCCGACAGCTCAACTTAAACAATCTTTTTAAAAAAGCATTATTAGGAGACGATTTTGAACAAAGATTGTTTATATACTTGCTCAATAGTGGGGTTTTTCCCCAAAACAATACAGATTGCAGGTTCTTTATTGAACCATACAGACTAACAAATAACCTTTATTTTTATAAGTGTGTACTCAAGACCTCTTATGTCGAATGTGAATCTGTCTGTCACTCAAAATTGCAAGATTCAATGCAGGACTTCCTGTAATCAAGGGCATAGGGTAAGGACGAAGCACTCACTCGAGCGACTCGCGCTCCGTGCACACGTGGAGAGGCATCTGGCCGTCTTCGTTCGTTGCGCTAACATTGGCGCCATACTGCAGGAGCAGTTTGGCACACTCTGGCTGGCACTCTTCGCAGGCCTCATGTAAGGCAGTATTTCCCCCAGGTGCCAGGTCCACGCCAGCCCCTCTGAGGAGAAGGTGTCTGAGGCATTCGGTGAAACCTCGACCGGCAGTTATGTGCAGTGGTGTTGTCTGTACGTACGTTAACGACCACAGTCCTGTTAAAAGAA
The DNA here is from genome assembly GCF_027580225.2 of Misgurnus anguillicaudatus. Taxonomy (NCBI): domain Eukaryota; kingdom Metazoa; phylum Chordata; class Actinopteri; order Cypriniformes; family Cobitidae; genus Misgurnus; species Misgurnus anguillicaudatus. The sequence goes on along the minus strand of NC_073361.2, from coordinate 28,764,331 downwards.
ATGACCAGGAGAAATACAAATAAGTTTTAGTGTTCAGTTTTCAAAATTTGCTGTATGCCATTAATAAAAGAAGATCGGTCATGCACACTGAATTTCCTGAGGTCATGTCCACAAAGATTTCTTAACCTAGAGGATCTGTATTTGCATACATCAATACTATCCCACGTGGAATATACAGCACAATACTTATGCACTTATATACATAAACTGTGTCCTCCTAACATTCTTAATCATCTGTAGTTGAACTCAAGTTCTTCCATTCCTTTATTTTGCTGGTGTCATATATGGCATCTATAAGGTGAGCATATTCTCGGTCATCAATTACAACCAGAAGGGCATTCCAGAACTGAAGAACGAATCCGGATAATTGTGCTGTCGCAGATTACGTCGATTCAATATTTCTTTTACTTTCAAAACTTAATCTTCGGCCCCATGTGCAAGGTAAACCTCCGAACAGGAGCGTGTCCAGCTTCTGCTTTGAGATTTTCTGCTTTGAAATAGTTTGTTTGTGGTTTTCAGACACAACGCAATGTTGTTGTTTGCCCTCAATATGCTTGGCAAATCTGATATCTGTTTATAGAGGGGGGCTATTTTAGGACTGATTGGTGTGACCTTTAGGACGGTCCAGGAACCTAAGGCTTTCTCGTCACCCAGGGGAAATCGGGTTGGTTGATTATAAACAGTAAAATTGATCCATCCAAGCTTTAACTTCAAGAAACAACTGTAATCTCTGGAGCATTAATGTTGAACTTGAATGTGACACATTACATTGTCTGTAACTCATCCCAATTGTTCTTACCTCTCACTTTTCCATTTGGAACCCACCGCTGGCTCCTCCCTGGGGCTGGATGATCACATTGTTGGGAAATCCTCTAGAGAAGATTTCTTTAACCGCCTCCAAATTTCCAGTGTACAGGGCGTTTTGGACAACAAGATCTTTGCACACCACCGGAGTCGGCCTTGAATATGTTCCTCTCTCTCTGGCTTCTTTCCTCAACAGGTAGCTACTGATCACAGGAACGGCCTGTCTCATCTGCTCTCTCTCTCGATCTAAAGAACCCAGAGAGTTTGAAGAAAACTTCTGACTCCATCTTGACATTTTGGATGCACCGCGGGACTAACTCTTGATTAACTGAGACTTTAAGAAAGCTGTGGAAAAATCAAAAGGCCAGGGATCTTTTAAATAGCTTCTGCTCTGTGGGTTTATTTTGATATTCAATCGGACAAGGAACTTAGCCACATGTGCACTTAGGTCTATTTTTGCAATGTTACATGGGTTGGACATAACTTTGCAGAGTGCATATCTGCTACAAATAGAAGGTATTTCGTTTGCACAACTCTTTCTCTCTCGCACACAAAACAAGGAACATTCAAACCGGTTCAAATAAGTTCAAACAATGAAGGAAGTGGGGAGATGGGGATTGAGGACAGGGAATATGTCACAGTACCTCCCCCTCCTGGCAAGGTGCGACCTTGCGCTGTGGAGAGTGTTTGAGAGTAGGAGGGGCTCTGGAGGCGGAGGGGTAACTGGGAGGAGGAAGACAGAATCAGTTCAGGATGGGGCCTTGAGCAGGGTGACCCAGACCTCAGCCAGCGTGAAGAGCCATGGAGGAGTGGAAGGAGGGAGGAGCCATGTGAAGGAGACAGGGTGGGAACCAGAGTGCCGACTGACTGACACGAAGCTGCAGACGATGGAGAAGAGCCAGAGATGAAGACAGACAGATGGAGAGCCAGGAGAAGGGTCCGGAGGGCCAAGGCTTTGGCTACCAAGACAGAGTTGGGGTCCGGAAGACCGCAGTGAAGCCAGGGTGACGGAGGATGAAAGTGGAGCTTGAGGGAAGGAGGAGCCTGACAGAGTCGTAGGGGCAAAGTGACAAGGCATAGCCATAGGATTGAAGCCACGCAGTAGCGGATGGTCGACGACTGACCAAGGTGGAGCTGGAGGGACATGGAAGCCTTGTGGAGCTAGTGTGGCCACTGTGGCATAGAGGGAGCTAGAAGCCAAGGTGGAGCCAATGTTGGAGGGCTGGAGGAGGAGACAAGGGATTCTCCAACTGAGGTAGCTGACAGCTGGAGATTCTCTAAGCACCCCCGACCCAAGGTCAATGGTGTGCTAAGGGTGAGCTGAGGGATCTCCTGGTGACAGCGGATCTAGGGCTGACACTGTGGCTAGCGTAGACAGAGGAGGCAAGGGGAGGCTGGGTGGGACCAGTGGAGACGTGGATGAGCAAGATACGACCAGCGGACACGGGTGAGCTGGACGAGACCAGCGGAGACGAGGGTAAGCTGGACGGGACCAATGAAGACAAGGGTGAACTAAGCATGACCAGCCCAAAGCAGGGCTTCCCTCACAGCCCTCAAACTCCACAAGCACTCCCACAGCGTTGCACAATGTTGTTGGCTCACGCACCTGGTCAGATTTAATAGGCTCGAGCCCCAGGGTGATATTGAGCTCCGTCACTCTCTTCAGAACTGGCTTCTCAGTCGCAGTGGGCTCTGGCTCTCCATCTGCGTTGGGCTCAATGTGGTGATGGCTGGCTGGGTTCTGGTCAGAAGTGGGGCTGGTGACGTCTTCAACATGAAAGCAATCCACAGGAGGCCAGCACCCACTCCACAAACGCGGCGAAACTCCTTTGGGGTACCTCCCCGGACCACTGCTCTCAGGCTGCGGTGTTAAGTCCAGCACGTAATAAGGTGCAGAGGCAGTTGTCTGGGAAGTGGATGAGTTGGCAAAGGCCCAACAAATCCAAAATATTTTCCATGAGGGAGCATTCTCCCATCTCAAAACACAATAGTCTTACAGCAGGGAGATCCATAGTGTATGAATGGTGATAAACTAAAGACACGGACCGAAAACACGGGAAAACAAAAAATACTTATAAGGATCCTGCTCGCTTTTAGGTCGGTCATTCTGTCACTGTTATACTACACACGGGAGACAAGGATACAAATAACACTATTTTAATACTATAAACATACACTTACAGGGAATCTGGAGCAGACTAGTGGTAAACACAAAACATAGAACATTCCAACAAGTTCAAACAATTACCGGCAAAGAGTAAAGAAAATGATAAGTATATATAGAGTCTAGGTGATAGTGAACAGGTAAAGACAGTAATCAAAGATGGTGGATGACAGGGTGCAAAGGATGATGGAAGATGTAGTCCAGATGGAGAGTGAGAACAGATGACAGGAAATATGTTACAAAATACCAATAAATACTGAATATTGAATACTGAATATATTACATTACTAACTTTACAATTAAAAGTCAACAAGATTGTGTCAATGTTAGAGTGCTTATTGGTAACTAATTGTAATTGTAGTGAATGGCACTGAATGTGAAAATCTTTCTTAAACAAATTTTATTTATTTATTTCCTTGGAAAGAAAACCAATTAGGCAATTCTTATTGCATACATTATAAATTATAATTTTATTGTAAGAAAAAACAACTGTCAAGCAATATTAATGTATATATATAAAAAACACCAATAATTTTTTCACACAAATTTATTACAATCTCACAAAGCAAACACACAATTTCCACAAAACACCTTTATGGTCAGTTAAGCATCAGTAAAAAACAATCACTACACGCATAACCCTTTCAGTGAACATAGTCTCTAAATGCCAGCATTAGGTAATTTCTAAGAAAGGTTGGTAGACCCAGTTTAGGGCCTACTGTGTGCAATCGGCCTTCCAGAAATGAACGAAGTCTGTGACGGGCCAGATGCTGTAGAGATCGAGGAGTCTTGCTTAGTGCAAACAGAGACTCAAAGAATTCTTGGTGTTTCTGTGAATGAAAGAAAAGCAAACATCTTTTAAAATAACCATGACCACGTAATCTCAGCTCTTTATTTTACACTGTTTAAATGTAGGTAAACTATAGCTTGTAAAAACTAAAAGTAATCATAAATAATATTCAAGATACATAATGTATCCACCTTATTTTCAAAAGTGATGTGGCGTATTTCCGTTTATTGTGTGTGACGTCCGTTTTAATATCCAGCCGGTAGAAAACAGTGTTGTGGGAGCACGCGTAAAACATGATTTAAACGCTTTTTTTAAAAAAAAAATGCACATACTGTACACATTCAGCTTTGGTGTGTGCATTATGGCTAAAACAAATGTTTTGTTGAGATTTACTGTGTTTGTATTAGCTATTATGGCAAACCCTAACTGTACAAATTATGCCGATCTTCCTGGATTTCATAATAAACATTAAAAAGTGAGTCAAAACGCACACTCGTGTCCTTGCAATACAACTACCATTAGCTTTAGTGGCTCACCGGAAGTCTTACACAAAGGAGCTCAAAGATGGCAGCGCCCACATTTACGCCAAAAACAAGGTGGATAGCTCAATTGGTAAAGCATTTCATTAGCAATGCAAAAGATCATTGATTCGATCCCCAGGGAACACACATAGTCAAATGTATAGCTTGTAATGCACAATTAATTGCTTTGGATGAAGTGTTTGCCAAATGCAATGCAAATGCAAATGTACATAGCGTGTAAGCTTGATGTATTTGTACTTGTTTTAGATGTAGATTTTGAGCAAACAACAATTCAGTTTTGAGAGATTTTTATAAATCTTACCTGAAATAGTTCAGGAGGAACGGCTTCAACCCAAGCATCTGTGATTCTAAGGCGGTCATAGGCGTTGATGAGAGCCTCTATTGTTCGTGGTGATGTGGAGCAATATTTCAGCACCTGCATAAGATAAAGACAACAATGCTTATTATAGGACAAACACAATGTAATGATGTTAAAAGGATGCTGGTCATGAATAAGAAATACTGTGTCAGTTTGCACCTGGAGTCCCACCTGTGATGTGGAGGTCAGAGGTTAAAAGTTGTATTTTTGGGGGAACATTGTACAGAATAATGAAGTGCTAAGCTTAATAAACAGATTGAGCTTTCCTCTGGGGGATTGTGGGAAATTTCTGCAATCACTGCTAATTAATCTCCTATTAACATACGAGTTACCAGCGTTACCGGAAGCTAGTTATTTTCATTTATAAAGTTTTAAATATGGATATTTCTCTGACAACACAGATTACCCTCAGAAGGCCTTTGTTACCCTCAGAAGTTTTAGCTCAAAATACCACACAAAATAGATCCCCTTCTGACATAACAAGGGGAGCTAAATTTCAATGACCCTTTTCACATGCTTGCAGAGAATGGTTACCAAAACTGGGTTGATCTTTTCACATTTTCTAGGTTGATAGAAGCACAGATTTTCATTTTCATTTCCATGATATGTCCCCTTTAAAATTATGAAGTAGGCTAATATTTAGTATCATGCACTATATCAAATGTAAGCAATTATGTGACATTAATCATGTAAATCTGTACAAAAGGTCAGGATCTTCCTTGCATCCATTAAAGTGCACAAGGAACGTTCTCAGATCATGCTGTGATTTATGGACCATCGGGTTTTGTGCCAGTTCAAATGCATGATGCCAAAGATTATGAAATTATGAAATGTATGTAAATTTGTCACTCATATTAATAATGGTAATGGTTTGCGATGAATTAAAAAAAAATTAAATCATAAACCAAAAACATCCTAGCAATGATACTGGACTTTTAACTTGCATTGTTGTTCAACCAGACATTTACATTTAGCAGACTTAGTGCATTTACATTTTTTATCAGTATGCGTTCCCTGGGTTCGACATATGACCATTTGCGCTGCTAATGCAATGCTCTACCACTGAGCTTTACAGTTCAGTGTAATTTTTCAAGTTATATTACAGTCCACAGATGGACATTAACATTTGAGATGTGTGTTCCAGTAGCTTACTTGGTATAGCATTGCATTAGTAATGTAAAGGTCATGGGTTCGATCCCAGTAAATGAATAGTTTAAAAGTTGCTTTGGATAAAAGCATCCGTCAAATGTCTAAATAAAAATGTAAATGTGTTGGTCCAAAACTGCCTCTAAATTGCCACCTACATCCAATTCACCATAGCCATTTTCGCTGTAAATTTGTATCCATACCTTTGGAAGAGCTCCAGGCCAAACCCTGATGGATCCATAGTTGAGAAGCGCCTGAACGATCCTCTCAGGCTCATGGTCAATCTTATAAGCTACTACTTTTAAGATGTTATGCAAAGGGGCATCACCACCATAATCCATTTGGTTGACCATGGCTCCTTGTTTGAGCAGCATATCGACTACATCAGGGTTGGCGTTCTTGCACGCCATGTGCAGTGGGGTCTGTTTGTCTGCGTCACTGATGTGTACATCCGCTCCGGCGTCCATCAGTAGGTGACACACTCGAGCGTAGCGCTCTAAAGAACGGCTGTCTTGCGGGTGGGAGCATGCGGCGTTGAGCGCCGTGTGTCCGTCGTCGTTTTGCAGGTTTAGCGCAGCACCGTGCCGTAGGTAGAGGTCCACGTGCTCGGGAAGGCCATGCCTGGCCGCCACATGGAGAGGCGTGTCGTTCTCATCTAAGGTTTGACTGTTCACAACGGCTCCAAAGGCGATGAGATGTTTGGCACACCTGGGTGAAAAGATGCAAACTTGTCAGGTTGCTTTGAAACAATGTGCATTAACAGTATTCCAGTTGGAATAAATGAGTGGTGTCCAAATGTGTTCCTGCAGAGTTTAGGCTTAAGTTTGCTTCGACACAACCTTCAAGTACTTCTGAAGATCTTCATTAGTTTTGATTAGGATTGAAACTAAACTCTGTAGGACGAAAGTCCTCATGAACTGGAGTCTGACACCTGTGAATGTTTGTAACCACAGGAATGTTTATAACCACACCGATCAGAAGCAACATTGACATCCATAGTAGGAAAAAAGAATACTATGGAAGTCAATTGGGCTTTTGTAGGGTGACCATACGTGCCATTCTTCCCGGACGCATCCCGTCCAGGATTTCGGTGCGTCTTCCAGAAGTCGTATTTGTTGACCGCATACGCCATTCAGTTAAAAACATAAGATATACAATCGTAGTTTCATTCTTACCTTAAAATGTAACAGTTGCTTTTCTGTAATAATAATAATAATCCTCTATGACGTATGCGGTCGACAAATACGACTTCCGGGAGACAAACACAAAATCCTGGACGGGATGCGTCCGGGAAGAATGGCACGTATGGTCACCCTAGCTTTTGATCAATTTGATTACAAAAACCTCATTCACACAGCACTTTGGTCCCAGAAAATACCCATAAAATTGGCAGAGAGGCTACTGTGAACGCAAACACAGTAAATGTTCTGGGATCGCTCCCAGAAAGAGGACCTAGTAACATTACCGTAAGATACCCGGAAAGCCCTCTGTGTGAATGAGACGCAGAAACAATGCCTTTAAGGGGCGTGCCGTATGCGAGTCCTGGCAACATGAAGTTATAGTTCATCTCTTTAAAACGAGGGGTTTACATGCAGATTAACATTCACAACAATGAGAAATGTCGGCAAACTGGACTGAAGCAGATATCAGGGAGCTCATCACTATTTATTTATTTATTAAAATAGTTTATTTATTTATTTTTTTACACTATTTGCACTAAAGCGGAGATCATTCAGCAGCATATTAGATTAGCGTGTCACGCGCTCCTTTATAGTCGTGTCATAAACTTTCTGGAGAGAAAAAAATAGAAAATAAGCAAACATCAGACGCTGCGGTGCAAGTGCAGGACTTTAAACACACCACGTGTCTTTACGGGATCTTTAAGGTACCGTATTTTACGGACTATAAGTCGCGTTTTTTCCACAATTTGGCTGGTGCTGCGTCTTACAGTCAGGTCGCCTTGTAAGTCAGTATGAATTAATTTAGACATTTATGAGGCAAGAGACAACATAACCGTCTACAGCTGCGAGAGTCCGCCATATGCTGCTCCTGTATTTATGTAATTCAATGAATTCAGTGATGTGGAATGACGAGCCTGCGAGCTTCATGTTCGTTGGTTTGTTATTTAGTTCGATGTGTGCTATTGTTTAGTTAAATAACTTGCCTTTCCAGATTAAATGTTTGTTCTTTTGTGAAATAATTTTCTAAAAAAAAAAAGCGACGGCAGTGTGAATGAACCAAAAATCAATCGATCCCGGACAAATTGCGAATGCATTTTCAATGTGTTTTTCCGTAATGTCTGTGTAAACATTCCAATATCTCCCTGTGTTCATCAGAACAAAGAAATTTATACAGGTTTGTAACAACATGAGAGTGAGTAAATGATGACAGAAATTTCATTTTTGGGTGAATGATCACTTTAAGCTGCAATCTTTAACTTGACTCTCTATCGCCATCTCTGTTTGAAACATAAAATTGCAGGTTACTTTACATACTTATCTTTACGTGCACATATATTTCCTACGAAATCTCCATTTTAAAATCTTTTAAAAAGCATTATTAGGAGATTATTTTGAATACAGATTATTTAGGTACTTACCTAATAGCGGTGTTGTTTACTTTTACAAAAAAAAAAACAGATCGCAGGTTCTTTATTGAACCATACAGACTAACAAAGAACCTTTATTTTTACAAGTGTGTACTCAAGACTTCTTATTTCGAGTGCGAAACTGCCTGTCACTCGAAATCGCAAGATTCACCGCATGACTTCCTGCAATCACGGTAAGGGCGAAGCACTCACTCGAGCGACTCGCGCTCTGTGCACACGTGCAGAGGCATCTGGCCATCTTCGTTCGTTGCGCTGACATTGGCGCCGTACTGCAGGAGCAGTTTGGCACACTCTGGCTGGCACTCTTCGCAGGCCTCATGTAGGGCAGTGTTTCCCCCAGGTGCCAGGTCCACACGAGCCCCTCTGAGGAGAAGGTGTCTGAGGCATTCGGTGAAACCTCGACCGGCGGTTATGTGCAGCGGTGTTGTCAGCTCCTGTTCGTATGTCAGTGACCACAGTCCTGTTAAAAGAAATGACAATTAAATTTCAAACTTCCATTAATGAAAGAAGATCGGTCATGCACACTGCATTTCCCGAGGTCATGTGCACACAAAACAAGTAGGCTACAATCATCCAAATGATCTCCATACAGATTAATAGGGTGAGGTTCTGTATTTGCATACATCAATGCTATCCCAAATGCAATATACAGCACAATATTTATGCACTTATATACATAAACTGTGTCCTCTTAACATACTTAATCCTCTGTAGTTGAACCTAAAGTTTTTCCATTCCTCTATGTTGCTGGTGTCATATATGGCATCTATAAGGTAAGCATATTCTGGGTCATCAATGATACTTATAACAGTGAGCTCGTCTCCAACCAGAAGGGCATTCCAGAACTGAAGAACGAATCCTGATGCTTGTGCTGTCGCGATTACGTCGGTTCGATAGTTATTTTGCTTTCGAAACTTAATCTTCGGCCCCATGTGCGAGGTAAAGCTGCGAACAGGAGCGTGTCCAGCTTCTGCTTTGAGATTTTCTGCTTTGAAATGGTTTGTGGGTGGTCTTCAGACACAACGCAATGTTGTTTCCTCAATATGTTTGGCCAGTCGATATCCGTTTATAGAAGGGGGCTATTTTAGGACAGATTGCGTGACCTTTAGGACGATCCAGAAACCTAAGGTTGTCGCGTCACCCAGAGGTAATCGATTTGGTTGATTATAAACAGAGTAGACTTGATCTGGCTTTAACTTCTAGAAACAACTATAAACTCTGAAGCATTGATGTTAAACTGTATATGTGATACATTACCTCTCACTTTACCGTTCGCAATCCACCGCATGGCTCCTCCCTGGGGCTGGATGATCACATCGTTGGGAAATCCTCTAGAGAAGATTTCTTTAACCGCCTCCAAATTTCCAGTGTACAGGGCGTTTTGGACAACAAGATCTTTGCACACCACCGGAGTCGGCCTTGAATATGTTCCTCTCTCTCTGGCTTCTTTCCTCAACAGGTAGCTACTGATCACAGGAACAGCCTGTCTCATCTGCTCTCTCTCTCGATCTAAAGAAAACTTCTGACTCCATCTTGACATTTTGGATGCACCGCGGGACTAACTCTTGCTTTTCCCACAGCTTTCTTAAAGTCTCAGTAAATCAAAAGGCCTGGGATCTTTTAAATAGCTTCTGCTCTGTGGGGTTGTTTTGATATTCAATCAGACAAGGAACTTAGCCACATGTGCACTGAGGTCTATTTTTGCAATGTCACATGGGTTGGACATAACTTTGCAGAGTGTATATCTGCTACAAATAGAAGGATGACAGTTTGCTTCATATCTATCTATCTATCTATCTATCTATCTATCTATCTATCTATCTATCTATCTATCTATCTATCTATCTATCTATCTATCTATCTATCTATCTATACATCTATACATCTATACATCTATACATCTATCTATCTATTGTATGTACTGTATTTATCCGTCTATCTACAGTATCTATCTATCTATCTATCTATCTATCTATCTATCTATCTATCTATCTATCTATCTATCTATCTATCTATCTATCTATCTATCTATCTATCTATCTATCTATACATCTATCTATACATCTATACATCTATTGTATGTACTGTATTTATCAGTCTATCTACAGTATCTACTCTATCTACTCTATCTATCTATCTATCTATCTATCTATCTATCTATCTATCTATCTATCTATCTATCTATCTATCTATCTATCTATCTATCTATCTATCTATCTATTGTATGTACTGTATTTATCCGTCTATCTACAGTATCTATCCATCTATCCGTCTATACGTCTATCTATCTATCTATCTATCTATCTATCTATCTATCTATCTATCTATCTATCTATCTATCTATCTATCTATCTATCTATCTATCTATCTATCTATTGTATGTACAGTATCTACTCTATCCATCCATCCATCCATCTATTGTATGTACTGTATCTATCCATTTATTTGTATATCTACAGTATCTACTCCATCCATCCATCCATTCATCCATCCATCTATCCATCTACTGTATCTATCTTTATACTGTATCTATCTATCCATCTACTGTATTTATCCATCTATCTACAGTATCTACTCTATCTATCCATCCATCTACTGTATCTATCCATTTATTTGTCTACTGTATCTACTCCATCCATCCACCCATCCATCATCCATCCATCTACTGTATCTATCTATCCATCTACTGTATTTATCCATCTATCTACAGTATCTGCTCTATCCATCCATCCATCCATCCATCCATCTATTGTATGTACTGTATCTATCCATTTATTTGTCTATCTACTGTATCTACTCCATCCATCCACCCATCCATTCATCCATCTATCTATCCATCTACTGTATCTATCTATCCTTATACTGTATCTATCTATCCATCTACTGTATTTATCCATCTATCTACAGTATCTACTCTATCCATCCATCCATCCATCTATCTTTGAATTATTATAATTTGGGACACTTTTTTCATTCATCTGACAAAAACATTTCCCTCCTTACTCTAAATCGACATCTGTCTGTCTCCTTTACATAGATTATGAATAATGATTATGATGAATTATATTTTTATTTTCTTTCAAAACACACACACACACACACCCGCACACACGCACACATACATTTACTGTTTCTCTTTTAGAAATTTCTCCTGCAAAGATACTAATTTTGGAATCTCTTGCAATGTCTGTATGTCTGTCTTTGTATCAAAATCCCAAACCTTTATATAAAATATATTATTTAAATCGAAATTGTACCTTTTCCAGCATACCAAAAGAAAAAAATCTGATAAAATTCATTAAAAGAAACTCACTTTGCAATGCTATGTCTTCGTTTACATATGTGACCCTGGACCACAAAACCATAAGTCGCATGGATATATTTTAGCAATAGCCAAAATACATTGGATGTGAAAATTATCGATTTTTTTAATGCCAAAATCATTATGATATTAAGTAGAGATCATGTTCCATAAAGATATTTTGTGAATTTTCTACCGTAAATATATCAAACATTTATTTATCATTAGTAATAAGTGTTCACCCTATTTGGACAACTTTAAATGTGAATTTTTGAATATTCAAATAAATATTCAAATTGTGTCACGGCAAATACATGAATGGAAAAGCTTATTGAATTAGCTTCCAGATGATACATACACGTCAATTAAAAAAATGACCTTGATGACAAATTATGAATCATAATTCCTTATTTATGGATCTTTCCAAGTTTTGTCAGACTTTTTTCTCCAAAGATTTTGCAATGTCTTATCTGTCTGCACTCTTAAAAATAAAGGTGCTTAAAAGGTTCTTCACAGTGATGCTGTAGGTCCTTTATGTTAAAGTTCCTTTTAGATAATGGCATGGTGCGCACTGCGCACCTTTATTTTTTTAGCAGTGTAGACCTATATGTCTGTCTTTAGTCTCAAAAATAATCCTTCACAGAATGCTACAGAAGAACCACTTTTGTTTCTCCAAAGATTAATTCAGTTTAGAAGAACCATTACTTTCTTACCTGTCTATAGTCTTAATAACCTTTTTTATTTTTACCACAAAGCACCTTTTGTTGTCTGCTAAAAATGCTGCAGTACCTTTATTATCAACAGTGTGTGGTTTTTTTCAGTAGGCTACACAAAACAACATTTTGATACAGTAATTAAATAATTTTGACGAATCATAACCCAGCAAGCAATTTTGCGGCTAATAGACGTCTAGTAGCCGTCTAAACACCCCTCTGACGTCTAGGCTAAAACAAGGCTAATTTTGGGCTGTCAGTGAAAATCTAGTAGACGTCTATCATAGCCCAAGAATAGACTAGTCATCAAATAGACGGCTACTAAACGTCTACATATATACGTCTAATCGACGGTGAATGTGGGTCTAGGCTAATAAAAGGCTAATTTTGGGCTGTCAGTGAAAATCTAGTAGACGTCTATCTTAGCCCAAGAATAGACTAGCCGTTAAATAGACGGCTATTAAATGACTACACGTGTGTGTCTAATAAACAACAAAAGAATGGCTAAAGAATTCTTTTTAATCCATTAAAAAAGGTTCTCATAAACATGTAATCATGCAATTTATTACAAAAAATAGTATTAATACAATAGAAAGTCAGATAAGACAAAATGAAGAAAAACTACTTTTAACAAAAAGAATAAAAACAGTAACAAAATAAAAGCATAAATAACAAAATACAATTTTAAAAATGAAATAACATCTAAACATTAACAAACTATCTTCAGTTCACTTCAACTTAATTGTACTAATTTCTATACACCATGTCCTCCCTGGTGCCTGTTTGAAATGCACGCATTGCAACCTTCACTTCCAGTTCTGTTGCTGCTGGAAAGTTGTTCAACACAGCATCTGCCAAATATGAAAAGAATGCATGAGACAAGTATTTTTGCTTTATATTAAATGTGATAGTCATTCTCTTTGGAAAAAGTCATATATAAATATTGACAGGTCAACAACAGTAATCATATCGTTCTCATTACTACAAACACAAGTGCATGTATCTCTGCTTGTGTTTAATGACATTCTGGAACTAGCAAAAGAGGCTTAAAGTCAGGGTATCTGATTTTGATCCAGAAACATTTTAGTTATGCTGGTTGAAAGTCTCCTCAAGTCTTGATAGCAATCACTATGTTAAGTTGTCTAATGTGTATTTTTATATATTTGTGTCATCTGTAAAAGCGTAGGACCAAAAAACGTTCGACAAATCATTGAACCCCGACCCAATGCAATATTTGGACATGGGCCAGTTACCGGTTGAAAGGTATACCGAGATTTTCATAGTCAAGGTTTTAAAAACCACAAAAAATTTCTGTGATACCGTTTTCAATGTATGAACTGTGTTTACACAACGTGAATTAAATCATGTAATTGAATTCATGTTTACATTTACAACTGAAAGGGGCAGTTTCCCGAACCGGGATTAGCTTAATCCAGGACTAGGCCTTAGTTTAATTAAGAAATTTTTAACAAACATGCCTTACTAAAAACATTACCTGTGTGCATTTTGAGGCAAAACAAAGGGCACTGATGTATTTTAAGACATGTAAGTCCAAGTTTTTTTCACTTTGGACAGCTCTTAAAAATGTTTTAGTCTAGGACCAGTTTAATCCCTGTCCGGGAAACCGCCCCATAGAATATTATCATTTAAAGGCTTTATTTTAAACTGGCATAAACGTTGTTTGTTGTTTAAAAATAAAATGTATTGTGTCCAGTTGAAAAGTTGATGTTTTAATACGCAGACATTTGAAAATAACACATTTTAGTGTCACAATGGCAATACCGCAACACCGTGGTATTTTTGCTTATGGTTATCATCCAGATTCTAATTCCGGCCCATGCCTAATTGGACGCATTAAATTTTTGCCCCTCTTCTGTGAACGTGTTTTGCATGCCACTTCACACCCTGTTCACGCTCTGTAAAAATAGGGAGAATCAAATAAACTTTCCTGAATTGACACAGGAGCTACAAAACGAAAAACATTTTGAAACAACAAAAAAACATCTGGATGAGCAAAGAGCAAAAACCCAAATTAACATTGGTAACTTCACTGCTTTTCTGCAAGATGGAAACAGCTACAGGTCTGAAAGGGTCGTTGCAGTGTTTCTTTTGGAAAGGTAGGTATGCAGTGTGATTCTATTTTGATGGATTCAGATTGTGTTTTAATGAAACATGTTGCTTATGTAGTTTGTGTTCCTTTAAGAATTAGTGCAATGATATTTATCTTTTCAAATTTCTAAACGTGCTGCATTTAATTCGGATTAAAAACAGTTGTTTATGTTGGTTATTTTGGTAATGTTATTCACTTTGTCAGTCTTACTGGTTAATGAGATAGGAGTGTGCTTCTGGTTGGTGCGTGTAGGTTAAAGTTAGTATTTTTCAAAATCAAATACCCTGCCCTTTAAAGGAGTAGTCTACCCTTTTGCCATATTAAACTATGTTATTACCTCAACTTAGACAAATTAATACATATCTATCTTTTTTCAATGCGTGCACTGTATAGCGCGTCGTGAATGTGTTAGCATTTAGCCTAGACCCATTAATTCCTATGGTACCAAACAAGGAAGCCACCAAAGACTTCCGTGTTTTCCCTATTTAAAGATTGTTACAGAGTTATACCAGTAAGTATGGTGCCACAAAATAAAACTTTTTTTGGTACCATAGGAATAAATGGGGCTAGGCTAAATGCTAACACATTAACAACACACTGTGCAGTGCACGCATTGAAAAAAGATAGGTATGTATTAATTCGTCTAGGTTGAGGTAATAACATAGCTTAATATGGCAAAAGGGTAGACTATTCCTTTAAGATGCCAAGCATAAAATATTCACAATACAATCTTATGGACATAAAACAACTAAACAATATTGTATGGGTGAGTTAACTGTTGTATCGGCAAAGAGTAATTTAATCTGGGGCTTTTAATATTTAGAAAATATTAAGACAGTACCGGACTGTTGTCAATTACACCTCACATAGCCTAATGTCATATTAAAAGTATTATTTTGTGAAACACCATTCAGCCTAAAACTACATACAAACACACTTACCTTTAATAACTGAGAACTGATGTTTTTTCAAATGCTTGCTTCTGCAGTGGACCACCACCATTCATGTTGAACTTTGAAATTAATGAATTTTAGGGAACTCTAAAATACAAAAGATAATGTTGTTAACAGTTGCAGACTGACATATTTTTTTGATTTTTTTTTGTGACCACATGAAAGACTGCGTTGACACCACAATGTCTGATTAATATTGCATGTTTATAGAATTTACCTGTCCAGCATTCTTCCGGCACGGTCTCTCAAGTTTCTCCCTCCAGTTTAGCACAGCTTTGACACCTGAATAGCACATGCATATGTCAGTAATTGTACAGTATTGTATGCTTCAGTGTACAAGTGTTTACCAACCTTTAAGGTTAATGCCCACTGACCTGCAAGTTTTCCCTCACTAACACAATAAAACTATTTTTCCAACAAACTGAAGGCCTGTAAGTTAAATCCATATGGAAAAATAGCTTTCCCCCTCAATCTATCTCTGTATGCATAATTGTAAAGCATAACTGCCTAGATTACTGTAAGGAACACAGTGATAACTTAGCTAAGTTACTGCTGTTACTAAAAAGCAGCCTACAAATCACTTATGTTAATCTTCAGTTTAACGTTTGTTACATAGACTCATTTACCTCCACTATTTTATTACATTGCAGGTTGTACTGTTTAGGTTTTATAAAACATGGGTTACTTACTTTAACGTAAAGTTACCCGCAAGAATGTCGCGATTCCAACAACAAATAAAGTAAATACATTTTAAACACATGTAAAATAAAATAATAAAAACACTTACAAGACCAAACGAGTGTGGAAGATTGCTTTCCTTCTGGCTGGCTGCTCGCTGGTGTGTTGTTGATTTTCAAACAGCGGAAGTCTTTCTCGCGAGATTTGGCCTCGTGTTTGTGTACTGCAGCTGCCATCTAGCGGTTCGGAGTTGTAACTGGATTTTGTTTATCAATAATGAATGTTATGCGTGACAGCAGATTCAGATAAGATAAATAAAACCAAACATCTGGAATTCACTGGTGTCTTTGCATGCCTGATGAAATATCATACATCTTGCAAGTTATTTTGGCAAAAACAAAATTTTATTAAATTCAAGGTTATTCTGGGCTAAACATGGTTTGTTCGTAGTCGGTCTATTTATGAGCTAAATAGTGGCTATGTACGACGGTGCATAAAACACTTTAAAGAAATTAAACAAACCTTGTAATCGATGTTAACTTTGCTTACACAATGAAATACCATACATCTCACAAGTTATTTGGCAAAAACCACATGTAATTAAATGAATGGTTTTCTGGGCTAAACGTGGGTTATTCGTAGTCGGTCTATTTGTAAGCTAAATAGTGGCTAAGTACAGACGGTGCATAAAACACTTTAAAGAAATGAAACAAAATACCGTAATAGCTTTGAACTTTGTTTATATGATTAAATATCATACATCTCACAAATCATTTTGGAAAAACAACATTTAATTAAATTCATGGTTATTTCTAGGCTAAACGTGGTTTATTCGTAGTCGGTCTATTTATGAGCTAAATTGTGACTACGTACAGACGATGCATAAAACACTTTAAAGAAATGAAACGAAATACCTTGTAATCGCTGTTAACTTTGCTTACATGATGAAATAGCATACATCTCACAAAGTATTTTCTCAAAAACCACATGTTACCAAATTAAAGTTTATTTGGGCTAGATATGGGCTAGACACAGCCCAGCTATATCGGGTCTATACTGAAACGAGACGTTGAAATGACGGCTATTGCTTGCTGGGAATCATCCTTAAACGGATGGCATCTTTGTCAGAAACGTCTTTCATTTGCAATGTCTTATCCCATACAGTACAGTAAGCTAAGGACACAGCCAATAGGAATATAAATGACATTTACCGCGCTGTAATAGCTGTCACATTGACTGAAGGCGTCAAAAAAGTTGCGACTTTGCGAACAGACATTACAGGCGAGGCAGAGAATGGGGAAGATTGTTTTTGCTGCTGGAGTACATCCTTTTAAATGATACACATAATGAGTTTATAATATGCATTTGGGATACCTCCTCACACTACTTTGATGTCTTCCAAATGGCCCGGGTGTCATCAGCAAAACATGTAGGCACTTTCCCGCCCCATTGCCTCCCAAATGTATTTTAAATATCATTCCTTGTAACGCAATTATTTAAAACGTTGAACTAAACGCGCGCTAATGGATGAAAAAGACAGCGACTTCCACGAATTCATTTCTCAAACGGTGGACATTCAATTTTTGCGGAGGCAGGAACTTTCTCAAGCAAGAAAACAGAGAGGAGTGCGTTGAATCAGCGGGCGCGCGACGCGTTCGCCTCGCTCCCCGTGGACAGCACACGCGCTTGCGCACACGCGCTCGTTTGTCTCGCTCCCTGCGGGTGCAGGATGTCTATCATTTTGTCCTGCCGTGATGTGAACAGCGAGGCCATCTGTGGGCTTACAACAGTCTGGTCAGGCATCTACTGACTCACTGTTTGGTAGTGGACTTCCAGAACTGGTTAATGATGGTAACTTTCATTAGTGCAATTAGATCCTGCTGGTTATCTTCCACTTAAAGTCCCCATGAAATCACAATTGAAGTTTTTTGCTTTTAATATGAATATGTTAGCTAGTGTGCTCCAAAACAATAACAAAATTTGCATTTCGAACATTTAGAGGCAATTTCCCAGATAAGGTTTAGATTAATCCAGGAATAGGCCTTAGCTATATTATTACATTTAAGTCGTTTTTTACAAACATAGTTTTGAAAAACATTACTGGTGTGTGCATCTTGACACAAAACAATGGCAATGACAGCTGTTTTCATTTAAAGAGCACCTATTTCATTGCTTAAAAACCGCTATTTCATGTATTTTGTATAATGCAATGTGTTTGCCTGGTTTATGGTACAAAAAACATATGTATACCGTACATTTTTGTAGCTTTAGATTTCACTCTCTTCCCAAAATGCACAGATTTGAAAAGCTCTGTGTCCCTGATTGGCCAGCTAATCTGTACATTGTGATTGGCCTGAATACCTCTGACGTCAGCTGGAAACATGACGCTCCTTACCATGTTTAAAAGATTTGGTTGCTAACAGGAGTTAACTTACAGGCTGTGAGGATTTATGATAATGTCGGTCTTGTCTACATCACCAATCTCAGGAAGTAAACTGTTGCCTATACAATCCGTGTGTTTGTTGTAGTCCAAGAAGAGATGCTTATGCTGGTTTTAGCTGGATTTTTCAGTAGGGGAGTCACTCAGAATGCCCCAGCCTGGTTTTAGTGGAAATTATGTAAATGCATGATACTAATGTTTTGTTTCAAACAACTCGGATTTAGGATATTTCCCACCTCATCCTGGAAATAATGCAGCGCTCCTTTACAGTGTACATTTCATGAAAATCTGACTTTCCATGTTTAAAGGGATAGTTCACTTTAAAATTCTGTCATCATTTACTCATCTCATGTTGTTCTAAATCTGTATGAATTTCTTTTTTCTGATAAACACAAAAGAAGATATTTTGAGGTATGATGGTAAACACACAGCAGATAGTGACCATTGACTTCCATAGTAGGAATTAAAAAATATGATGGAATTTAATGGGTAACGTCAACTGTGTGCTTTCCATCATTTCTCAAAATATCTCTTTTTGTGTTCATCAGAAAAAAGGTTTAGAAAAACATGAGGATGAGTAAATGATGACAGAATTTTCATTTTAAAGTAAACTATCCCTTTAAGTGCTATAATTGGGTCCCCAGTGCTTCTATCAACCTAGAAAATGTGAAAAAGATCAACCCAGTAATCTATCTATCTATCTATCTATCTATCTATCTATCTATCTATCTATCTATCTATCTATCTATCTATCTATCTATCTATCTATCTATCTATCTATCTATCTATCTATCTATCACTAAATTCAGGCATTTTTTCTAGTTTTAAGGTGGGAAATATCCCAAATCTAAGGTATCTGAAACATATGCTGTGCATTTCAAGGCTGCCTGCGTATTATAAAATTACACAACTGAAACATACAAGTGCTCATCCACCCACTGTACAATACCATATGAATGCATTTACTAATTTAAAGAACAAATAGCAGCCCAAGCATTATAAATGCAAGCTAATTGGTTGAGACTAATTGATGAAATATCAATGAAGAATAACCAACACCGAACATGCTATTAAGCTGTTTAAATGGTGACCAATTTGTGTTAAAAATTTCCTTTTTTGGAGCAGGAGGATAACCTCAGTACATGACCACTGCCAAAGGACATGTTTAAAACACCCCCATAAACAGCAATTTTACATCTACTACACTGTAAAAACAATCTGTAGAAATTACAGTATTACTGGCAAGTGTTTACTGGCAAAACGTATTTATCTTTACAGAATAAAACTATAAAATTACAAGCCTTATGCAAAGCATTCTGGGAACCAAAATCTGAAGGATAAAAGGCTGATGAGGATTTCTGGGTACCAGAACACTTTGCATGAAGTTGTTATTTTATAGTTTAATTCTGTAAAGACAAATACTTGTTAATAATGTTCATTTAACTTTGAACAAACAGCTTGCAGTAAATAACATAAATTTAAATCTACAGTAAGTTACTGGCAAACAGCTGCATAACTGTACAGCAAATTTTGTACAATGTATTTTTATCCAGAGCAACATGTGCATTCAAGCTATATATATATATATATATATATATATATATATATATATAATTTTTTAGTATGTCTAGAAATTCAACATATGGCCCATGATAAGAAAAAATTGTTAAAAATGGTCCCAAGCTGTCACTGGGGCATAAAAGGTCCTATTATGTAACATTTAGGTATAGATGTGTACATATTTGGTACTAATATGTACCTTTGAGGTAGTAATATGCACTCTTTGGTACAAGTGTGTACCTCTGAGGTACCAATTGACCTTGTTAAGTGCAAATGTGTACTTTTTAAAAGGGTACTAAAGAGTCCCCTAATAATAGATTAGAATGATCAGTTTTATTAATATTGGAGCAAATACTGGTTTTGGTTTAAATCTATACAGCTGTATATATAAAAAAGCACTTAAGTGTTAGACATGCAAATTGTAATTTGTTGTTTTGCTGTAACAATAGCAATAACTGCTGTAATATAAGGACAGACAAAGTGTCTTCAATAGCGAGCCACAAGATTCGACTCTGTTCAGTTCCAAAACATTACCTTTGGGGAATTAATTGAATTAATTTCCAAGGCTGAAAATCATCAATATGCCTAAGTACAGAATATTATAAAAATCCATTAATGGCGTTACATACAGAGTTTGGCAAAATTGCGAGCTAATGTTAGTTCCGGCATCAAAAGTTATTATAAGACACGGCTCTTCAGAAGAGTGCCGTTTACAATGCGTCTCCATTGTTTTGTTGCTCAAAAAACTCACATTTGGGAAGATTATTAAAATTAGTAATGAGGTGAAATTTGTAATGAGGTCAGGGTTGTTTGTGCGAAATTGCTTTCCCTCTTTCTCGTCTTTCCAGAGCTCTTCAGCCCGTACCTGCAACGTATGGCGTATGTTGCTCTGTTGATTGTGTACGATCAGGCGCCCTCTTCATTATTGCAATTGAGAGGTTCATATTTCAACCTAATAGCTCTCGATAACTTTAACAATTGATCACAACCTCATTTTATTGCGAGCGGAGTTAATACACGCTTCCCTGCCAAGTAGAACATTTTCTAATGATGTACTTGTGCACCAAACAATGCGGGGCCCAGCGCCTGCATTAGTTACTAATGTCCCCATCCGTAATGTGCTTATACCACCCAAAAGAGAGAAGTGAGGGGGGGAGATTGCGTGTGCAAAAATGAAACGAGCGCATGGGGATCTACGAGGGACCGCAAGATCAAGAGGAACATGGTGATGATGACGATAACGCTTAAGACGCTATCATTAATGACACTATCATCTCCTCTGTAATATGTCCATAGACGTGCCATCATTAGCATATATAAGATCATCAGAAAGGCTTATCGTAGGACTGTGGAAGCGGAGAGGGAGGGCTGGGAATAATACGGAAAACCATGTTGGGGCCCATGCAGCATTCCTCAGACTCCTTTGATTAATGAAGGGAGTAGCATGATTTGTTTTCACCGAAGATTCTCCAGTGAAATACTTCATTGGTCAGCTACTAGACTGTAAAATGGACAAATTATTGTTTCAATATGAGCATTTTCAAAATTGCATCTTATCCTTGTTTTTTTTTTCAAATAAAAGAGCGCATTGTGCATCTTTCGCAAGGCCTTTAAGCCGCAGCTTTGTATCTTTCACCCTAAATATGCTTTTATGTCCATTAATATGCTTTATATTATCAGGTTGTCAAACTGGAAAATCCAATTACTCCACTGAAGCGCATGCTGACAAATTTTCAATTTTATCTATCCGAGAGTTATTCATTACAATTTGTTTGACACCTTATGGGATACATGTAAACTGTGCTGTACTTACACTAGTAAATATTTCACATTAAAAAGGATAATATAGTGTAGATTCAATCATAAAAGCGTATTATTTTATTGATACATATTTGTATTTTAAGCATTTTTGGTTTATACACCATTAGAAAAAATTATCAAAAGTGCTCCCAAGCCGTCACGGGGCAGTACCCCTTTAAAAGGTCCTAATATGTACCATGGATACACTGTTAAAAAATTTGCTGTAATTATGTGGATTGTTGCCAGTAACTTAAATGTAAATGTTTCATGTTCATTTAACTTTGAACAAACAGTACATAACATAAATGTAAAATCTACAGTAAGTTACCGGCAGCTAGTTGCCAGTAATACTGTAATTTCTATTACAGTGTATGTATACATACTTTGAGGTACTAATATGAACTCTTTAGGTGCAAAGTTGTACACCCCGGTGAAACTTGGGACCATTTTTTTTGACCATTTTGTCCTGACAGTGTACTTGCTCATGCACTAAAACACCTATAAATACATATTACCTATAAAAATAGGAAATATGCTTATGTAGGATGTAGACATGGTCAAGTATAAGTAGGAAGAAAAGTATGTTGTAGAAATGACTGCATAAGCCTTTTAATATAAACAAATGGAATTTACAACACGTCTATATTTAGTTGTTATAATTTTTTTATAATTGTAATAATTTTTAACTAAAACTGATTTTTCTCCATTCAGTGATTTATATTCACTGACTGTTATCGGATTTGGTTGCATCTGTTTGAAAAAAAAACACAGTCAAGTGGCTATTAAATTATTTAGGTTTTACTAAAATCAACATTTAATCAAATTTGCATTTCTTAAACTTACAAAAGAAATCCTTATATGCTGCTGTTTGGTTTAGCTGTTTACAGTTTTAATTAATACTACCTGAAAATTAATTATTATAAATACTAGTGAACATATTTGCCTTTGTCCACATGTAGATTCAATAGTGTTAAAATGATGCCATCTAGTGACGAAAATACAACACCGCATATAATAAGCTGGATCATCTTCTGATTTCCATTATAGTAGATGATATGTGACAGATAAACTATTATTAACATTCAGATAAATTCAAGTTAAAACTATATAGTAATGCTTTATTCTAAAACATTATTTACAATCCAAACTGCACTTTTTTTTTTTTAAATAAAATTAACAGTTTAAGTTTTGAATAAGGTGCTTGAGGCTCACTATTATTTTAAACTTCATAAAAATATTGCTTCTTAACTGCCATGTTTCATTAAAGTATAAAATTGACCTTGGTTATTAGACATGTACAGTGTCAGTGGCATGGTTTTCTTGGAAGTATCTTGAAGTCACTATTTAATTTTTTAGTATTATTGTATGTCACATCCGGTCATATCTGATCATTATTATACTCTGCTGGTAGTGCCAAATGATGCTTGGGTACTGGTTATCAAATGTGACCCAATCTGAAAACCCAACTAAAGTCATTTCTGTAATTTACTTATTTCTACATAAAATCATTCACATAAATGTACACATTCTGTGAAAATACAACCTTGATATCTTTAATAATGACTGAGTAAGGTTATGTCAAAGATTGAAATCGAACTTTGATGTCCTAATCTCATCAATAGATTACAGTATGAGACTTCATCTTGGATTTCACAGACAGGGTCACAAATACTTAAAGAAGTTTATTTAACTAAGTTCGGGAGGAGCATGGTCATGTGATCCGACCAATCAGCACAAAGAGGGGCCTAAACTGTCCCATGAGAGTTTTTTGCAGTTTTTTCCCTCCTTCACCCCACGCTCATCTATCCCAGTTAAAGGTGGGGGGTAATCTGGGTTTGGCCTAAAATTCTGAGCTCGGAGCCCTCTTCATGGACAGCATGCCAAATGCTTTCTCTCTTTCCCTATCAATTTCATGTTAACGCAAACTCGTGAAAATACATCTTATTTTAAGCTCAGTTCATAGGATGATTTTATAAATCATTTGCTTAACCCTTATGTTTTTTGTCTTAATTTGGCAACAGCTTTTTCTGTGTTTTAGTCAATGGAATGATTTTTGGTAACAAACCTTTTAATTACACATTTTAACCCCTTAGCATTCCTGAAAAAGGCTAAAAAGTGGCTAATAAGGAATAATTGTACATGCTGTGTTGATTGGATCTTAAAAGGTTTACATCATTCGAATCACAAAAATCTCAGCTTTTCAAATATATGTGACGTTTATCTTTTTGTTTTTGAATTGTATTTGAGGAAGTTTTCTGTCAATAATGCAGTGTTCCTCCCACCATGGTACATTGGAACTTTAAGGGGAACTTAAATTTTTTTTTGATTGCAGAGCCATGATATCTTATCATGCATTTTTGATTGTTAGTGGTTTTTCCTTTTGCAAAAAAGTAAAATGTGTCATTTTACTGTTGATCACCACGTCGATCACCAGGTTTATTTTAAGTTGATTTTGTGTTCGTAATAAATGATGTTCTCTGATGCAGAGGAGATTTTTTACAGAAAATCTTTTTCCGCATGCACGTAAATATACTTTTATTATGGAGTTATACTCCATATAACTAAATGTACGAGCCAGAAATTAAGCTCTGTTTTTGCACAGCCCTACTGAAGGGTTAATGAAAACACTAAAAATGACAAATTTTACCTCTTTGCAAAAGGAAAAAACACCAACAATCAAGAATGCATGATAATAAGGTGTCATGGCTCTGCAAAAAAATGTCATTATAATGGAAGTCAATGGGGCTAAAACAGTAAATGGAGAAAATCTGATGCTGCACAAAAACTAAAAATGCATCAAGCCAATGTTTTTACTAATCTTTGACATGCCCAAGACTGTAAAAAGGTAAAAAAAAAATGTGTGTTTTTCCCTCCAAATCAGTGACATCACTTATGAACTTGGCAATTAAAGAGTTAAAATCATGGAGTTTTTGTAAACAGTTGGTAGTTTTGAATCAGTACTGAGGTTGATACAAAAAAAAATTCATCTGATACATTTTTACAGCAATTTAATGGCTTTTTTCATCCACAAACAACACAAAAAGGTAGTGAATTTGGACAATTCACAAGGGTTTATCATAAGATTAATGCACAGCCCCAGTGCGTTTTCTGTGTGCACATTTATTAGTAATAAGGAAAAGTGATTGCAAACACTACCCACTTCACACATTATATTTTTAATTTGAAATGCCCATTCGATGAGATCACTTTGAGCTGGTGTATTTGGTGACAGCTTTGGTCCCCTCTGACACGGCGTGTTTGGCGAGTTCTCCGGGCAGGAGGAGTCTGACTGCGGTCTGCACCTCTCGGCTCGTGATGGTCGAACGCTTGTTATACTGCGCCAACCTCGAAGCCTCTGTAGCGATTCTCTCAAACACATCATTGACAAATGAATTCATGATGCTCATTGCCCTGCTAGAGATGCCAGTGTCTGGATGAACCTGCAGAGAAACATGGCACACTTTTTAGAGTTAGCAAATATTTGCAAATCTTTTTTGGAAAATGTAGAATAGATAGAAGCATATCAATTAATTCTATATGTAAAATTGCAGGCAGTCTTTACAACTTTGGTGATTATAGAAACGTTTACTTATAAAAGATAAATTTGTTGAAAAAATATGCAATTATGGTCTTCATCAAAATGGGTCTGGTTTTGGCATGATTTGATAGTGTATATAAAATGCCAGGTTGATTCAAACCATGCTTGTTTAAAACATGGACAAACCCTAAATGAAGCCATTTCAGGCATTTTTCCAAAACCAGGCCTACATTATCTAGGTTAATTTAAACTAATGGATGGGTTTGTCAGCCATGGGTTGAAACACAGCATTTTTAGATAGCATCCAATACCTTGTATATAATCTTTGTTCCTCATTTCTCTACTTTGTGTTGTAAAATGTGTTTTCTGTAAAGCTACTTTGCAAATTGTTAAGTGTTATAACATAAATAGAAGTTGAAATAAATAAAATAAAGAGACCTGAAGAAGTACACAAACAAATACTATGTAGATTTAACTGAAATGTTTAAAAAAAAAAAAAAGTCTTTTATTTTGAAAAAAAAAAAGATATATAATCTTTAGCAATTTTAAAAACATTCCGTTCTTCAAACATCAAAATGGAGACAGAAATATCTCAGGGAATCACCAATTTACACTCAAAGTCGATTTTTAAATCAACAAACGCAATTAATTTACACACAATATAGTCCCTGGGCGCAAATACATGTTCGCGGTTGCCACACAACCAATCTGGCGCATTAATACTAAACGTTGTGCGATCACAGGTGCGCACATCGATATTATAATTCTACATTGTAGTCAGAAACATCCGTTATTTAATTTGCTTAAATAATTTTAGTATCTGTCCGAGAAATTTACTCACTTGCTTCAAAACTTTGTAGATGTATACCGCATAAGTCTCCCTCCTCTTCGCTTTTCTTTTAGTCTTCTTGTCACCGGGTACTTTTCCTTTCTTTTTGTTTCCATCACTGGACATACTGGATTTTCAGATGAATATTAGTGACGAATATCAATATGTTATTTAAACTACTTGCTTGCCGCTTGGCAGGTCTTCAGCTGTCTATCATCAGCGATTTATCATGCGGCCGGAAGTGAGTATTAATTAGCATCCGGCTGCGATCAATCTCGCGACTGACGATCGTCAAGCTGGAATTTTCCTTTAGGATTTTTGGTAAGTTTTTTTTTACCTCAGAGTATTATCTAAAAAGCCGTAAAAGTCTGATTTATCTTACTTATGACAGTTAACTAAGTCGAAATGTATTGTTTAAGTTTGAAATAAACCATAAAAATATTATGTTAACATTTATTAAACGTATTTTTCTTATTTATGAAAAAGAATGTCACATTTCTCTTATTCAGAGAACTACTTTGAATGTTTCACAATGTGAGAAATTTTTGTATAAATTATAATAGAAGTGAAATGCAAAATTGTTTTAGTATGCTTGTGTTTAAAATGATAGTCAAGTGTTTTTAGGATACAGGTTTGTCTTCTTCAGGACTCACTGTAGTGTAGTAAGGGCTTGTTTCCACACTGTATCTTAGTATGTTTAAAGCATTTATCATTGCATATTTATTTATCCTTTACACATGCTGGTGCCCAGGTGAAAAAGTAGTACACTTCCATAGTGTACTTAAAGTGCTTTATTTTCGCACACTAATTTTGTACTTAATATACAACAAATTCATCTTTAGTACTTCTTAAGATGTTCTTAAGATCATCTAATTGTACTTTGCTATTTTGAGACCACATTAATATGAACAAAAGTGTGCTAAAAATGTATTTTAAAAATGTATTTAGGTACCACTTGTATTAAACTTGAAGCCATCTTTGTATGAAAGTTGAGTTCAAGTTTAATACACGTGTTAACTAAATACATTTTTTAATAAAGAGATAGTATGTTAAAAGTGCATTTTAGTTCATATTCATGGTGTCTCAAAATAGCACATTGAAGTACACTGAATTTTTAGTATATTAAGTACAAAATTAGTGTGCGAAAATAAAGCACTTTAAGAACACTATGGAAGTGTACTATTTTTTTCACCTCAGTGGTCCAAAATACTGGACTTCCATATTATTGTTCTGTTGCAGCAGCTACTGGTTTCAGATGAATACCTTTTTGTAAATTGTACATTCTTTGAATCACTTTGATAAAAAATATTAAATTAGGCTGGAGATCACCGTGATAAGCATTAGGTTCTGATATACTTGCACCAAAGCCATGGCAAAATGTGCTTTTGCAATCTACTCAGCACCTGCCTATAAAGACACAGAGTTCAGGTGGTAAAAGTATGCAAATAGCCCAAAATATCTAGTTAATTGATTTCCGCATAATCTGTTAATTATTATTTTAAAAGGTGCACCTGCAAATATGCATTTCAATACAGCAAATTATGAGAGGGTAATAGCGCAGCTATATTTATAATCTTAAACTGAATGGTTTTCAGAAGAGCACACAAAACCCAATTACACAAAACTATTTTATTATAGACAAGTATATGATTTATCATTTGCCAGTGTTAGACTCTTCAAACACATTTGTTTCTTAGTAGGGCTACAAACAGTATGTAAATGTATGAATGGGTGCCAAAGGAGCAAACAATGAAAATGTGTAGCTTGAATGCCCTGCAAGTCGTTTTTGGATAAAATTGTCCGCCAAATGTATAAATGTAAAATGAACCACATTTTTTTATAAAGGGGGATACTAGAGAATAGGTTGACCGATACAGATATTTGCGCAAATGCACATTTCTGTATTGCAATAAAGACATAAGATCTGAAATGAAAAATGTTTAACCAAGTTGTTTGAAAAATATTTTATAACAGAAATTGTATATTTTCAATGGACTAGGCGGTAGGAACTGACTCAAGGGAGAGCTGATGTAATATACTGTAGCACTCCCTTGTGTCATATCCTACAATCTGCACTCTTTAAAAGGAAAACACCACCATTTTTCAATATTTTACTATGTTCTTTCCTTAAAATTACAAATTAAAACATGTTTTTTTTCAATCCGTGCACTTAATCTTTGTACAGCGCGTCGTAAATGTGTTAGCATTTAGCCTAGCCCCATTCATTCATTCACACAGAAAATCGTTATTTCCCCCTTCAAAGGGTTAAAAAACAGTCCAGCAGTTTGGGTTGGAATAACCCAGCGTAGGTTGAATTAAAACCCAATGGGCTGTGTTTTTGACCCAAAGCTGGGTTAAAAAGAATCAAGTATTTTTTTGAGTGTAGTGTCTCTTGAAAAATAGTTATAATACATTTTAATAATAATAAATATGTGTTCTGATAACCTTAAAATAGAATGGGGATGAACCCAACCTGTAATCTACGCTGGGTTGTTTCATCCCAAAATGCCAGGTTGCTTAACCTGATAAGGATCACTGTGCCGTACATGGCACACCCCCTCCCTTGCACGTGAGGCTGCATAAACGTTCTTGTTACTTTGAAGCATTAAATCTTCAAAATATACGGTCATGCGGCACATCGTTTGAAAGCTTAGACTTTTGGGATTCCATTACGCGCACACACAAAGCATAATATGATTTATAGCCATAGTCATAAAACTGAAATCTAGTTGTTAGTTACCTGAAGCGGGCGGCGCCGATTTAGGATATTTACTTGCCTTCAAAATCTTCCCTATCCGCTTCGGTGAAATTGTCCAAAACAAATTGTTCATAAATCCCCAAAAGACCAAGGAAATGGAATATCCAAGCCTTTTAAACCAAAACGATTTGTTCGCCTCACAATCTTGACGTTTCTGACCGAATTACAATATAAATACTGTATACAATTAGTTCACTACCAGACATTCATTCAAATCTCACTTTTCATTCATGATTTATAATAATATATATTAGGATGCCACGTTTATTATGCAACGTCTGAGGAACAAATACGCCCCCTTGTGGAATTTCACCCGTTCCATAAGGGGCTACAAATATAAAGATGGGTTAATTAAACTCAACTGCTGGGTTTGTCCCATTTAAACCTAATGCTTGGTTGAAAATAACTCCGCATTTTTAGTTCTCTCACACCTGTGAAATCATTTTTTCATACTGAATTTTCATCTCTAAATCACTTGACCTTTTCTCTGAAAGCTCCTGATTGTATAGGTGAAAGAGAAGTGCTCTGGTTGTGTTGCCTGTGTGGCATTTTAACAACACTACATCAGCAGGGAATATAGACATACACTCGATAAACCATCAATACGGATCACAGCCCACAGGACCAAGAGCCACTGCATGCAGTAATCATACCTTACTCCGCTTAAAGACGCAGAAGAGCTTATGCCAGTGTAATCTCTTAGATGTTGTTAAAGATGCTGTGTTTTTGCATCAGGGAAAACACAGGACCAGTCTGCATATTCATTTACGTTTGTGCAGTGCAAAAGTGATTGCAAACTCATTCCGGGCATGTTTGAGATGTCTTAACTAAAACAATGGCACTGATATATGTTATGATATATCAGTTGTTGATATATTTCCCAAAATGAACACCAGCAATTAGTGCGTGTACATGCACGGAATAAGCGGATAACTATCAAAAATATGCTTATTATAGACAACTGTTTTCATACGTTTACATGCAAATCAATAAACAGGCTATGCAGACAACTGCGTTTACATGGTACTTGGAGAATTGTCAGGTTTCTCCCAGGCAGTGACGTCACCGCCTATAGTTCTGTACAAAATAGTCGTTCAATAAGCTGACGGCATATTTGTCTTAAGCTATACTGTTTTATACAACAGTTCTTTTTGGTTCTCGAATCTGATTGGCTAAGAGGCGTGCAATATTCTACTGATAACGGCACAGTAACCGCTTCACCTTTCGTATCATTCCGCCACCTAGTGAATGGAGGTCCTCTAAACAGGCTCATCTCTGAATGGAAAACTGCAGACACACACAACCGCGCTGTTTTGAATCACTCTCCGTGTGTCTCATTAGTTCACTAGCTCATAAATCAGTCTGTGAATCCCCAATCGGAAGTTATTATTCCGTCAGCGGGGCGAGTGAACACTGACGTCCGCTCATGCTTTGGTTCTCATACCGAATCTCACTAAGCAAGCGTTCAAACAGGCGCTATCTTTACTAATCGACTGTAGATTTAAATATAATACATATATATTCTCGACTGAACTAATCTTAAAACTACACTTTGTGACCAAGAAATTGTAATATTTAAAAACGGCGAATCCGTCCATTGAGTTAATGAGATTCAAAGCAGCCGAAAGTGTTACCTGTTATTCTGGCCGCCCTCAAATCCGTGGCGGAAGAAGTAGTTCTCAAACAAAGAGGCTTTTAAAATTACTCCGTTGTTGTTTTCTAGTTTTCGTTTTTCAAACGTGTGCCGTCGAACTGTTGTATAAAAGCAATATCGCTCTCGGAGTCATGTGATATAGCTCTATATCATCACGGCTGTGATTGCCTCCGGCACTCGGCCTACGGCCTCGTGCTTCTGGCCTAATCACAGCCGTGATGATATAGAGCTATATCACACTCCTACTCAAGCGATATTGCTTAAAGGAATAGTCTACTCATTTTCAATATTAAAATATGTTATTACCTTAACTAAGAACTGTTGATACATCCCTCTATCATCTGTGTGCGTGCACGTAAGCGCTGGAGCGCGCTGCGACGCTTCGATAGCATTTAGCTTAGCCCCATTCATTCAATTGTACCATTTAGAGATAAAGTTAGAAGTGACCAAACACATCAACGTTTTTCCTATTTAAGACGAGTAGTTATACGAGCAAGTTTGGTGGTACAAAATAAAACGTAGCGCTTTTATAAGCGGATTTAAAAGAGGAACTATATTTTATGGCGTAATAGCACTTTTGGGAGTACTTCGACTCGGCGCAGTAACACCCTCCCTCTGCCATTATGAGAGTGAGAAGGGGAGCGGACTTTTCAGGCGAGTTGAAGTACTCCCAAAAGTGCTATTACGCCATAAAATATAGTTCCTCTTTTAAATCCGTTTAGAAAAGCGATATGTTTTATTTTGTACCACCAAACTTGCTCGTATAACTACTCGTCTTAAATAGGAAAAACGTTGATGTGTTTGGTCACTTCTAACTTTATCTCTAAATGGTACAATTGAATGAATGGGGCTAAGCTAAATGCTATCGAAGCGTCGCAACGCGCTCCAGCGCTTGCGTGCATGCACACAGATGATAGACGGATGTATCAACAATTCTTAGTTAAGGTAATAACATATTTTAATATTGAAAATGAGTAGACTATTCCTTTAAGTATCTCTTTACGTGTCTGCAGAACCAGTAAATGTAACATGAGCTTCTATTTTTAGTTTCTCTGCCAACTGCTTCAGTTAAGCTGAGACTTTTATGCGTTTCTTTGCACATGGACAAAACCGTGAGAACGCCGGTTAAGGTGTTTACATGCCTCGCGAAATCTGGGTAATGAGCAAAAAGCTACCTGTGCCGATCGGTTTTTGCTTACGCCGTTTACGGGCTTTCCCCGATAAAAGAAAATAGTTTTACGCGTTTACATGACCCCACGTGTTATCAGTATTAAGAATAATCGCCATAAGACTGTGCGTGTAAACGCACTCATTGTTTTTTGTATGTTTGTAAAAGCGGAGAGTTAGGGCCCGTCCCGAAACCTCCCCTTCCCTTACATTTTTGCCCTAGCCCTCGCTGTTGCGTGTGCATGTAGGGTGTCACACTACTTTAGGGAGCAAGACGGAGTGCTATTTTCCCCTTAGAATCAACTAGGGCTGTTCCGAATACCATTTTTTGAGCTTCGAAGCTCTAGTAGAAATAAAATCGAATATTCAAAGCTTCGGAAGGAGGGGCTGAACATATTTTTCTCTTTAATTAAGGCAGGAATCTCTGTGTGTGTGTGTGTGTGTGTGTGTGTGTGTCTATCTACAGTTTTATTATGTGGCGGATGTGTTGCTGCGGACCCAAGGTGCCTTTTTTTGTGCAATATGGACATGTGACACGTTTAGAATTAATAAACTTTAAAAATACTACAGAACAGCGCAAGCCGAAAGCGGCGTGCCTGTCACGCGTCATGCGAGAACAGGATTAGTGAAACAAAACACAAGAGCAATACTTTTAATAAGGTAGCCTAATATTTTTCAAACAAACATTCCCGTATCAGAAATTAGCAGCACAGTAATTACTGACAACGTTGGGTAGGCTATTTAAATAAAACAACGAAAATAAATGAACGAAGTTCAACAAGCTGTAATAAAACGGTAGTATACTTTCAAAATCAAGTTTATTTAGAACACTTACACCATCCAATATGTTTTTTTCATCAGCAGAACAATAATGAAGATATTTTGCAGAAACCCCAGTGCTCCGTCATGCAAGTCAACCGATCCGCACACTTTAAGAGCTAAAGCATATATATCCAATACAAAAGTAATCCCCCATAACTCTGTGTGACATATTGACGTCTTGTGAAGCAAATCAATCAGTTTTTGAAAGAAACTGAACGTTATTTACAACACTAATAGCGTGAATGCCAAAGCAGGAAGCGCGCTTTCCGTTTGAGGCGATCTCTTCCACTGGTGGCGTTTGGTGGCTGTTGGCTATGGATGTTGGTCTCTCTGCGCCACCTACAGATGCGGGAGCGTGAAGCGCACTTCCTGCTTGGCAAAAGCTCTGCATTAAAGCTGAAAAATATTTATATATATATATTCGAATCTCAAAACTGAAAATCGAATGTCAACCCACGGAACGAATATTCGAATTTTCGGGTCCAGCCCTAGAATCAACCCTCAAAATGTAGTCAGGACCGATGCAGGCTTAAAACGAAGTGGGATATGAAATTACCCAGGATACCTTGCGAGGTCAGCGAGCTGGTCAAAGTTTTCGAACAAGATGACAGACGCCGCTGGAAATGAACAAATATTTTTGCAAATAAGCATGTTAAAATTCTGGAAATTGTTGGAACAAGTTCCAGTTGTTACTTTGAACACGAGTTTTGTGTTTGTGAAGTTTTGAACACTAATGTTAGAAAAAAATTCATGAAGCTATCTGACGATGTCTCCCAACTTCTTCGAGAGAGTCTGTCCATCACATATACATCTGATCTGGGAAGTATTGTCAATATTTAGGATGTGTGTTCCGGTGTTCACATGAACATGTATAACTCGGGCTTATCAAGAGTTCAATCATATTTATAATCACGCTGCGCGTGACGTAGGTGAGCACGTTCGCTATGCTACTTTCCATATAGTGGTGTGGTGTCCCGTTTCATAGGGAAAGATTTGAACCCCCACTTCCCTCGTTGAGGGGACTTAACTGTTGAGGGCACTAAAAACCAAGTGGAAGTTTTAAGGGGGTAGAAATGGGACGGGGCCTTAGGGATGCTGCAAAACTACTAAGGGATGGTTACAGACCTCTTCATGCTGATTGGTTGGATTTCATGACCATGCTCCTCCCGAACTTGGTTAAATAAGCTATATAAACACCTGATACAACTCATCGGCTTGTTACTAGTGTGTTAATTGAGGAGACAC
The DNA here is from genome assembly GCF_027580225.2 of Misgurnus anguillicaudatus. Taxonomy (NCBI): domain Eukaryota; kingdom Metazoa; phylum Chordata; class Actinopteri; order Cypriniformes; family Cobitidae; genus Misgurnus; species Misgurnus anguillicaudatus. The sequence goes on along the minus strand of NC_073361.2, from coordinate 28,730,351 downwards.
CCAAAACATTACGCTTGTTCGACTTCATTTGCCGCCATGCACACAGATTGGTGGGTGACATCACAGTACTGCCAGAGCAATTTGATAGTAGAGGACTGTATGCCTTCAAATCACTGTCTGTGCATGGCGTTGCATAAGGTTGAGCAAGCCTTTTATGGGTGAGGACTGGATGCTTTCAAATCACTGTCTGTGCACGGCGTTGCATAAGGTTGAGCAAGTCTTTTATGGGTGAGGGCTGATAAGTTTTATTGGGTGCTTATATATAGGGAGAGATCAAGAATATTGTGGGAGGGGGGTGCAAGAACTGGAATTGAGGAACACTGAGCTACAGCAAACCCACAGACAGCAATCTGCTTTGAGCTATGGCTGACAATAAGTTTTTGGCATCTTAATTGGCAGCTACACAGTGTGAATAGAATGAGGTTAAAGTAATGGTTACCTCAAAATTAAAATTGGCCAATCATTTACTTGTTATTGGTCCTAGGTGTATATAGCTTCCTTTCATTAGCCAAATTTGGGTTTGTACTAAACAATAAATTAGCTCTTCCTAGTCTTGTAATAGCATTAAAGCTTGTTTGGAGCCCATCCATCACCAGAAAAAAAGAAGTCATACAATTCTGGTGTGTTAAAGGAACAGTATGTAAGAAATGTATATCAATTAATCATAAAATGGCCCTGATATGTCACTAGATATTAAGAAATCATTTTCATTTCAAATACTTATATCATTGACAACAGTGGTCTGGCCAGGATATTGTCATTTAAAAAGTGGAGTTGCAGCCCTTAACTGATGTTTATGTTGTCATTTTGTGTATTGGCCACCAGTTGTGTGTTTGCAGTACCAGTTTTAGCCACAAGTTTTGTGATTGCAGTACCAGTTTTGGCCACAGTCCTACATACTGTTCCTTGAATATATGTATTTGGAAGTGAAACTATACAAAAACAATTTGCATTTTGTGATTAAGGATGTTTTCACACCTTGTTCGTTTAAGCCCTCCAAATGCTCTCGGAGGAATGCAGTGTGTATACGCTGGCCGTTTCTCAATATCAAGGAAGGATCCTCGGAAGCCAGAATTTTGAGGATGCTATGTCATCGACATTCGTTGAAGGACAGTTCCAATGTCGAGGATCTCCGAATTGCAACCGAGGACTGAGTCCTTTGAGAAATATTCCATATAAAGGAAAGGATGCATATGTGTATCCTTCGCGGTCTTCGCACGCTGAAATGACCCACAATCCTATGCGCAAAGTGACAAAAGCACACCTTTTCATTGACGTAATGACATGCACTTGCTAGCCTGTTCCATTTACGTGTTCTCCGAATGCTTAAGAGGAGCCTCCCCTAGCCTCTGAAGAAAGTGACTTGTAATGACCAGTCTCGCCAAGGAAGTATTCTTGACATTCATTACGTTTACACCTGGTATTTAAATCCGTCTCTTTTGTCCACTTTCAACCGCTTCTGTGCTGAATACTATGAGGGGGTGGTCTGTTGGACGGTGGACGAGTCTCTCTGCTGTCATTCAAACCCGAGCGGGAGTAATTATGAGTTTATATGGACGCAAACTAATACTATGTCGGAGTGCACTGCTTGTTTAGCAAGTAAACATGCTGCACAGTGTTTTGTACATGAGTATGTAAGAGCTTTCTTTGAATTTTCAGCGCAATTGATGAAATAGGATCGCGCAACTTTCACACGCTTTCAAAACGAAACTACGGAGATCAGCCACTTAGTTTTATCAATGAAAGGCTAAAAATAGCGCTGTTCACCGAATGTTCACGCCAGAAGTCAAAAATGACGTAAAACTTGTGTTTAATACCTCAGATTAGATAAATGGGCGGAGAGAAGGCGGTCGCGTGTGGCTGTTCGAACGCATTCAACCACATGTGCGTTCCGCAACTCCAAAGCGATCCGATTGAAAGTGGTTTAGACCACCTCTGGATGTGGTTGAAAGTGGTCGAAAGTGGATGAGCTCAAAACGTTTTGAACACCGTTTACACCTGGCATTAACGTCGTCCACTTGTGATCCGATCGACGAAAACACATGTTAATGCCAAGTGTAAACAGCCTCATTGAGAAACGGCCAGTATGTGAACAAAGTAAGTGTTCTCCGACCCCCCTAAAAGGACGGATCTGGTCTGAATACGGTTCGCTTTTGGGTTCTTTTGTGGTTCGTTTTCTTTTTGACATGTGAAAGCAATGAGGTCCCATTCCGCTTTGCGTGCCGTTATCAAAATCAACTGCTGCACAGAAAGCTCAAAAGATTTACAGTATATTACCTATTCTGATAATAGTTTTGAATTTGCATTTTTTGGTACACACTTTCTGCATCTGCCTATTTTGAGTTTCTTTTTTTTTTTAAACGAACAAAATTCAAATGTGTTTAAAGAGCACCGATTTCGTTGCTAAGAAAACAACGTTATTTTGTGCATTTGGTAAAATATAATGTGGTTTATGGTTCAAAAAACACATTTTCCACATACCGTACATTTTTGTAGCTTCAGATATCCCTGCCTTCCACAAACACTCAGATTTTTTACAAAGCTCAGCGATCTGAAAAGCACAGTGTCTTTCGATCGGTCAGCTAACCAGTACGTTGCGATTTGCCTGAATACCTCTGACGTCAGCTGGAAATGTGATGCTCCTTACCATGTTTGAAAGATTTGCTTCCAATGCAATACTGACCAGTGATGCGTGGGTCAGTGTATAAACTACCCGCACCCGACCAACGTTTTCAACTAACCTGCCCCCAACTTGGACCACAAAAAAATAAAAAATAAATATTGTACCCGATCCGCTCCCTGGCACACATTTTTTTAAAAGTAGTAATTGTTTAAAATAGTTAATTGGCATCTTTGTTTCCGACGACCGGACCGACTGCAACACGAATATCATGAAAAATATTTTTGGATGACTCGTAATCGCGGATGACCGCAGGCACACAGTCATTTCGGATCAACCCGCGCATCACTGATACTGACTTAATGTCGTCTTTACTACCTTATCAATATGAGCTAATTCTGATCCACAGAATGCAGATGACCAAGCTGATCGATCAACTTTGACAGCACGGCTTGAGAAGGATGTAACAGCATGGTAAGGTAAGGATTACTAACAACAAAAATGTCTGCATTTGTTATCATAGAAACGACAAACAACAAGTTGGTCAGTAGTAAATTCTTTAAACATAGACTACTTATGATAATGACCGTTGTGTCAACTTCAACCGGCCCAGGAAGTGAATGGTTGCCTACAATCCTTGTTTGTTGTAGTCCAAGAAAAGAAATTTACGTTGAAAATTAGGGATGCACGATATATCGGCTGACATATCGTTATCGGCTACTAACTGCTTATTTTTAATAGTATTGTTATCGGTCTGATAGCAAAATTAGGCTGATAAATAAAGCCGATAAATAATGGATTATTTTGGCTTGTTGAACCACTTCATTTGCTCATTGCTGGGCATGTGGAGTTTTGATTGGTGCTTTCTGTGACGTAGCACAAAGATGACGCGTGTTGCGTGCTTAATAAGAGTATGCTAGTCAAGCGCAAAGACAAGATGTCCGCGGCCTGGGAGTTTTTCGGGTTTAAAATAAAACCATATATCCACTGTATTTGTTTGTCTTTTGTTTTTGCAATCATGCTCAGAAAATGAATGTGGATATATCGGCCTATATATCGGTTATTGGCCCCTAAATATAAAAAGTTTTAGGTATCGGCCAAAATTTCCATATCGGTGCATCCCTATTGAAAATGATAACTTGCGTCATTGTTTACGTTGGGATTTGTACCTGTGCATTTTGTTAACGTACAGTACTAATACACAGACACAACAAAGGAAATGTAAAATCATGAATCGGATAATACTTGCTCTTTAAATGATTCCTTTAATTTGTGTCTTTGTTTTCAAACTAAGTCGTATGTTAGTAAGACTATGTGTGGTTTCCCAGACAGAGTTTAGATTAATCCAGGACTAGGCCTTAGTTATATTAGGACATTTACGTCTTTTTTAATGAACATACCTTTCAAAAAAGCATTACTGGTGTGGATCTGGAGACAAAACAATGGCACTGATATAGTTTAAGGCATTTCAGTGCAAGCTGCTTTATTTTAAGGTATGCAGTCTTTGAGTTAAGACAGCTTAAACAAGCATTTTAGTCTTGGACTAGACTTAAGCCCTGTCTGTGAAACCACCCCTGTGAGTTTTACTGAAGTTCTTTACACAAAGCTCTTGTATGGCTTCAAAGGACTTATAGGACATAAATCATACAGTATGGTATAATATTATGGAGCTTTTGTGTGTGTTTGTAGCTTTGAAGCTTTAGCTCCTGTTCATTGTAATTGCATGGAAAAAAGCCAAAAGCAGTCTTCAGCGTTTCTCTTTTGGTGTTGCACACAAAATCACACAGATTTGGGATGACATTAGAGTGGGTGAAAAATGAGTTTTCATTTTTGGGTGAACTGTTCTTGCCGTGCTATTAAGCATTCAGACTTTTTAATTATATGACTTTTCTTTCAGTTCTCTTACTAATTAACATCTCTTACCCGTCTTTTTGAAGTTGGATTGCTTTAATTCCCACTGCTTTAAAGCTTATGTGACCGGTGGTTTCTGTGCGCATTGTGGGCTGCAGGGTATCTCGCCTTGTTCAATTTCACGTTTTTGTTACTCGACAAGACCTTTTGATGTTTTCAATTTCACAGCCCCGCCTATCCGGCAAGTTCATTGTACAACAGGGCAGATCTCTACCTTCAGGTTAAGACTTCTGTCTCTTTCAAAGTTTGGGGATTAATTCTTTCTGTCATACTTTTGTCCTTCCACAACACCGTTTTTTTCTGTGTGTTGTAATTTGCAAGCAAGAAATGTTACCAGACCTACATGGTTGCTTTATGAATTGTCATGATTTCAGTACTACTTATTATAATGTTAAAGCATTATTATAATGTATTCTTGCGTGTCCCATGAATCATTTAAACATTTTGGTTATAATGTACGTGTAAACAGCTATCCATTATCATTATGATTAATCTCAGTGGCAGTTTTTTGGCTGGTGCATGCTGCATTACGAAACATTTTTTTTCTGAGCTAATCACATCAGCTCAGTAAATGCATTGTCACTGAACCTCCTTATAAAAAGAAACTGTGCACCTGCAGTGTAGTTTTAAGATCTACCAGCAGGGGCTAACCAGCTGGTGTAGTTATGTCCAAACCTCCTTTGGTTATAAATTTTAACATTTTTGCTGTTTAAAGATTTGCCTTAATGTAAAGGGTTTTGTTGCTTAAAAGGGTTTTGTGAACTATAATTTTAGTATGTGTCAACCTGTACCACAAAACCAGTCATAAGTTGCACAGGTATATTTGTAGTAAAAGCCATTGTATGGGTCAAAATTATCCTAATGATTTTTCGCATAAAATAAAAATCAATGTCATGTTATTATGCAGGGCTTAACAAAAATATTTTTTTATTTTAAATGCTCCCACTAATTATTCTATCATTTTTGTGTGCCGTATTATCAACATTCATTTATGCAACAAAAGAGTTCACTAATAGAGCACAACATTGTTTACAATAACATAAAATTCCTCATAAATCTAGTGAAATCTTTTTACTTTCAAAATGCACCACATTGATGTATTTACATTTAAATGCGCAAAGTGACTGAATTTGTTCAGTCTAATGGTTTCCTTTGCGGCACATAGTAAATGATGTTTAACAAAATATTAGTATATTCTTAATTAACGGGTAAGGTTTGATTAATCTGAAAATATATTTAAGCACAGCTTTTAAAATTTTAGTACTGTACAGTTTTTATTTAACTTTTGGGCACATTTTAATTTAATCATTAATCTTATTTAAGTTTTTGTTTACTTGTAAGCACAATGCAGTGTTGATGTTCAAACCCTGTAATGGTTGGCTGACAATAATAAATATATTAAAGGAATAAAAATAATAAATATTCTTATTAGGAAGAAAACTTTGTTTTTGAACCGTGCATAGCTCTGAATAGTTAGGCCGCGGCGTTCTAAAAAAATCGGACACATTAGCCGTTTCTCAATATGCGTTCTTGTCTGTACTTGCGTTCTTGTGGACTTGTGAAACGTCATCAGTCGCGGCCCAAGTACTGTTCCAATTCAAAGTTCGCATCAAGCCCAAGTTCACATAAAATCCCCGGATGTGTTCTTGATCCGCCCATTTTATCGAGGATGCATCAGAGGAGACTTGTGTGGACTTATAACAGCGAAGTTTCCCAGAATGCATTTCGCGTCAGGAGTTCGTTCTTCCGAGTCTGAACTTGCAAGTTCGAACTACGAAGGACACAAGTCCGAGTTTGGTGTACTTGGTATTGAGAAACGGCTATTGTTTTCTTTGAGTATACACACAGCAGCGCCGCCAGGTGGTGCCTGTCCGCGCCGTCCAGCTGTGACTCAGGAAGTTGCTCAAATCCCTGTCGCGCCACTCACATAGTTTAACATTAAATAACGTCATATTTGTCCCAAGTCATTAACGATTAACATTGGCTGCTAACGTATATTTTGCATTTTGAAGTAGAGGCTATCTGACGAAGCTCGCCCTATTTAATGTGCACTTCCGGTTTTCGATACCTCCGAGTTGTTCTAGGCGTGACTCGACGATATTTTTGCAAAAACTGTACCATATGAGTAGTATATATGGGCTACACGTTGTCAAAATGATTGATGGTCCCCTTTGACCTTAGGGGAGGGGCTAACCTTTTGACCTCAGGGGAGGGGCTGACCTTTTGACCTGCGAGGGAGGGGTGACCTTTGACCGGACCACCCACGTCGTGAACCTTTGACCTCCGGGGAGGGGCTAACCTTTGACCGGACCACCCACGTCGTGAACCTTTGACCGGACCTCCCACGTCGTGAACTTTTGACCGGACCTCCCACGTTGTGAACTTTTGAACCGACCGCCCACGTCGTGAACTTTTGAACCGACCGTCCACGTCGCTCTGAACTTTTGAACCGATCGCCCACGTAGCGTTGAACTTTTAACCGGACCGCCCACGTCGCGTTGAACTTTTAACCGGTACGCCCACGTCACGTTGACATGTTTACGTCCGGGGTTATCTCCGGGGCGTGTTAAATCATGTCCTCCTACGATAAAACAATAAAAACAGTGTTTACACAAGTGGTCTTCATTAAAACACATTCCATGCTCCCATCATAATTTATATAAGGTGGGGCATAATATGTATAATAAAAGCCAGGGAAATCAGAGTTACGACAATCACAAACATGGATAGGCCATGCAGCTCGCACGGTACTCCAGTGAGTGAATGGTGAAATAGCATAGAGCATCTAGCTATGGCGACGAAAAAATTTTACTTTTAACATGCATTGAAATTTTAACATGCACCATTTTAGAATGCGTGACATCGTTATAATCTGCCATGCTGGCATTGAAATATTGTGAAATCCTCTCATTGATTAGTTTCATTAAAGAAATTAAGTGTTCTTTCTTTTCTTTTAAACGTCATCCTGGCTTATAAGGCTATATTCATGGTGAGAATAAGCTGTAATTATATAAAGTAAGATTAGAAAAGATGTTTAAAATGAACTTTCTCTAATAATCTTAGCACTATGTATGGATACGACTGATTAAAAAACATGTTCAAAAGTATCAACATAATAAAAAAGGTTTCTCACAGCGGCAGATGAAATACAATCTAAAAGAATAAAGAACAATGAATTCTGTCAAGATGAACATTTTGTAGGATTTTCTCTAGAGAGTAAAAAACGATGTGTAATTTTTAAATGTCCTATTCTGCATTTTGTATAGATGACCTGATTTTCAAAACAGAAATTATGTTTTTTTAAATAAACTGTTCAATACAAAGATATGGTCTTCTGCCACTTACACAGATCGTAGTCCTTAAAGTTGCATTCCTGAGAGATGCTTCCACTCCGAATCGTAAATCGTTTTGGCAGTGCCCGGGTGAGGACCGAGATATTTTGTTTTTTAACTCGTAAAGCATGTCCAGTCCTCCTGCGATAGCAGCACAGTGTTTATACAAGGGGCCTGCATTAATGCAGCTTGCGTTGCTTTCATCATATTAATAAGTACAGCATAAGTAAAGACAAAAAGACACATATTACAAAACATTACCTGTCTAAAAACTGAGACTTTTAACTTTAGGTTATTAGTATATTAGGTTTAGTATAGTTTTCAGACTTTCAGAAAGAACTCATCAACTTAAAGAATAAAGCACTTATCAATCACATTTATTTTAATCTCAAAAACTCAAGTTTTCATCTAGTATTTAATAATATTTGACAAATTACTCCATACAAGACAATCAAATTATATACATTCAATGAACACAACATACAAATTCTAACTTCATCACATGCTTTGATGCACTCATTTCTCTGTCTCTGTTGTTCTCAGTTATCAGTTGTCGGCTATGTAAACAGTGTTTTTTTATTTTATAAAGTGTATTAAACTCACACTGCTCTTTACCCAGAATAACATGCACTCATTCCGTGGTGACAAAGCGAGGTACATGATTTCTTCAATTTATAAAAACACAAGTAAACTTTTTATTGTAAAATAGTCAAATAAAATAGTAAGACTAAAGACATAGGCTAACTGATGATCCTTACATATGAAATACCCGCACAAAGTCATCTAGGTTTATTCTTAAAACGACGTTGGTTTTATTACACCATAATATAAGAATAATAAATCAGTATATACTATAAAGATTCACTTTGCTATCATTTCCAACTAATGTTGATTTATTGTGTTGTACTCAAAACATCTGAACTTCAGTCAGCTTTTTGGGGGTCTGAGCATTAATTTACTTTTTAAAGATTCCAACATCTAGTTGATTTTGAAAGATTTCGACATAGTTGATTTTTAACCCTTACCTATACGTGTTGCTTGGCTCACTGTAAACCCAGCATGCTTACCGTTATGTTTACCTTTAAATGACAGAGAATATAATAGCACATACCCCATAAAAACAAAAAATGTCATCACAGAAAACAGTAGCAAACCATCTGGTAAATCGAGTGTTGTAGAACAACGAGTGAAATCTATGTGTTAGTTCAGATTAAAAATACCTCGCTTTATTATATACAGCTCCACAAGGCAAAACAAAGATCTCACGTAGTCCATCATGTTACACCGGCAGTTTGATTATTGTGACTACCGTGTCCTTTAGTGCACTAGGGGAATTATGGGAAATGTAGTCATTTTCACAAGGCGAATCGAACGCTGTATATGTTAAAGGTGCATTGTGTTACTTTTAAAAAAGACAAAAATGCTAAATAATATACATAACTATATTATCAGTGGTGTATAAGGACCTTACATAATGAACTGAATTGTTTCTATTACCTAAGAAGGACCGCGGGTCCCCTTATACGGAAGTCACCGTCATATCTCTACAGTAGCCCTAAACGTACAAGCTGGTCTAAAGAGCACATTTCTTCCCTACGTTGTCTCAGACGATGACATGTTTGTCGTGCGACAGCTACCATATGCGTTTTAAAATTGAAGAGTGAGTTGTCTGTGGCAATTCAAAATCTCACCACTAGATACCGCTAAATTCTACACACACCACCTTTTACTGTTTCCAAGATGCATTACGATCTAAGCCATCGCACTGGGAGAGAGATGACATAGTGAGACATATTATTTATCATTTTATTTGTTGTTGTTGACACAATTTAATGTAAAGTGTAAGATCTTATTCATTTATAAAAAAATAACAGCTTAAAGATAACTATTAGGGCTGAAACTAAAAACCCTCATATTAGCTGTGTACATTATGAAACTGATTTTATTTCACCTGTTTTACAAGTTAAGAAAAATGTAAGCGTTCCACATAAGAAGCAAGAATTCCTTTTCCTATGGGTGCATAGAGCGGAGAGGATGATATTGAAAATACTGGGAAAGACCTTTCCCACTGACACTTTAATATTCTATAGCTTCATAACTCACACCGATGACTATGTGATGAGGGGCGTGTGAATTGCTGTGTTTAGAGGGGACGGGTCAGGATTTTTAGGTTACAAATCAGAGCCTGAAACTTAGAGCTCTCACACCTCAGATACGACGCTCTGGCATGTTCATTTAGCTGCAAATTTGAAGGCTACTTTAAGGAATTCTCCATTAAATTGTTTAAAGCAAAGTTTTTAACACGGCATAGCTCAACTGTGCAGGATTCAAGGTGTTGCAGACGCTATTTTTGAGGACGGTGCAAGCACGACCGGAAGCTTAACAAAATCAGGGAGAGACTTGTGGACATACATCGTGTAAAGTTGTCTACGACGCTGCGGATTCTTGAAAGGAGAGAACAAAATGTCACTTGATCGTGATCACAAACGCAAGATGCCGTACGTGTGCGGTCCTCCAGTTTTTAAAGAAATGCTTTCAGAACACTGCAGGAGTGAGCTTGTTAATCTTTTTTATGCGATAATATCTGCAAATGCTGATGTGTGCTTGCCGCAAAATTACTGCGAAACTGATGCTGAGCGTGTAACCAACCTCAAGCAAAAAACAGATGTCGTGAAAAGTCTGGACAAGACTTTTGATAAGAAGGTTCAAGTGTCTGTTAACGCAGATGAACCGATCAATGTGTTCATCAAAAAAGCTCTAGATGCTTTGTACGAATGTGGAGGATGTTAGCAATTTCAAACTCCTCATCACCACATTCGTACAAAGCATCTAGAGCTTTTTTGATGAACACATTGATCGGTTCATCTGCGTTAACAGACACTTGAACCTTCTTATCAAAAGTCTTGTCCAGACTTTTCGCGACATCTGTTTTTTGCTTGGGGTTGGTTGCGCGCGCGGCATCGGTTTCGCAGTGGTTTTGCGGCGGGCACACATCGGCATTTGCGGATATTGCCGCATAAAAAAGATTAACAAGCTCACTCCTGCAGTGTTCTGAAAGCATTTCTTTAAAAACTGGAGGACCGCACACGTACGGCATCTTGCGTTTGTGATCACGATCAAGTGACATTTTGTTCTCTCCTTTCAAGAATCCGCAGCGTCGTAGACAACTTTACACGATGTATGTCCACAAGTCTCTCCCTGATTTTGTTAAGCTTCCGGTCGTGCTTGCACCGTCCTCAAAAATAGCGTCTGCAACACCTTGAATCCTGCACAGTTGAGCTATGCCGTGTTAAAAACTTTGCTTTAAACAATTTAATGGAGAATTCCTTAAAGTAGCCTTCAAATTTGCAGCTAAATGAACATGCCAGAGCGTCGTATCTGAGGTGTGAGAGCTCTAAGTTTCAGGCTCTGATTTGTAACCTAAAAATCCTGACCCGTCCCCTCTAAACACAGCAATTCACACGCCCCTCATCACATAGTCATCGGTGTGAGTTATGAAGCTATAGAATATTAAAGTGTCAGTGGGAAAGGTCTTTCCCAGTATTTTCAATATCATCCTCTCCGCTCTATGCACCCATAGGAAAAGAAATTCTTGCTTCTTATGTGGAACGCTTACATTTTTCTTAACTTGTAAAACAGGTGAAATAAAATCAGTTTCATAATGTACACAGCTAATATGAGGGTTTTTAGTTTCAGCCCTAATAGTTATCTTTAAGCTGTTATTTTTTTATAAATGAATAAGATCTTACACTTTACATTAAATTGTGTCAACAACAACAAATAAAATGATAAATAATATGTCTCACTATGTCATCTCTCTCCCAGTGCGATGGCTTAGATCGTAATGCATCTTGGAAACAGTAAAAGGTGGTGTGTGTAGAATTTAGCGGTATCTAGTGGTGAGATTTTGAATTGCCACAGACAACTCACTCTTCAATTTTAAAACGCATATGGTAGCTGTCGCACGACAAACATGTCATCGTCTGAGACAACGTAGGGAAGAAATGTGCTCTTTAGACCAGCTTGTACGTTTAGGGCTACTGTAGAGATATGACGGTGACTTCCGTATAAGGGGACCCGCGGTCCTTCTTAGGTAATAGAAACAATTCAGTTCATTATGTAAGGTCCTTATACACCACTGATAATATAGTTATGTATATTATTTAGCATTTTTGTCTTTTTTAAAAGTAACACAATGCACCTTTAACATATACAGCGTTCGATTCGCCTTGTGAAAATGACTACATTTCCCATAATTCCCCTAGTGCACTAAAGGACACGGTAGTCACAATAATCAAACTGCCGGTGTAACATGATGGACTACGTGAGATCTTTGTTTTGCCTTGTGGAGCTGTATATAATAAAGCGAGGTATTTTTAATCTGAACTAACACATAGATTTCACTCGTTGTTCTACAACACTCGATTTACCAGATGGTTTGCTACTGTTTTCTGTGATGACATTTTTTGTTTTTATGGGGTATGTGCTATTATATTCTCTGTCATTTAAAGGTAAACATAACGGTAAGCATGCTGGGTTTACAGTGAGCCAAGCAACACGTATAGGTAAGGGTTAAAAATCAACTATGTCGAAATCTTTCAAAATCAACTAGATGTTGGAATCTTTAAAAAGTAAATTAATGCTCAGACCCCCAAAAAGCTGACTGAAGTTCAGATGTTTTGAGTACAACACAATAAATCAACATTAGTTGGAAATGATAGCAAAGTGAATCTTTATAGTATATACTGATTTATTATTCTTATATTATGGTGTAATAAAACCAACGTCGTTTTAAGAATAAACCTAGATGACTTTGTGCGGGTATTTCATATGTAAGGATCATCAGTTAGCCTATGTCTTTAGTCTTACTATTTTATTTGACTATTTTACAATAAAAAGTTTACTTGTGTTTTTATAAATTGAAGAAATCATGTACCTCGCTTTGTCACCACGGAATGAGTGCATGTTATTCTGGGTAAAGAGCAGTGTGAGTTTAATACACTTTATAAAATAAAAAAACACTGTTTACATAGCCGACAACTGATAACTGAGAACAACAGAGACAGAGAAATGAGTGCATCAAAGCATGTGATGAAGTTAGAATTTGTATGTTGTGTTCATTGAATGTATATAATTTGATTGTCTTGTATGGAGTAATTTGTCAAATATTATTAAATACTAGATGAAAACTTGAGTTTTTGAGATTAAAATAAATGTGATTGATAAGTGCTTTATTCTTTAAGTTGATGAGTTCTTTCTGAAAGTCTGAAAACTATACTAAACCTAATATACTAATAACCTAAAGTTAAAAGTCTCAGTTTTTAGACAGGTAATGTTTTGTAATATGTGTCTTTTTGTCTTTACTTATGCTGTACTTATTAATATGATGAAAGCAACGCAAGCTGCATTAATGCAGGCCCCTTGTATAAACACTGTGCTGCTATCGCAGGAGGACTGGACATGCTTTACGAGTTAAAAAACAAAATATCTCGGTCCTCACCCGGGCACTGCCAAAACGATTTACGATTCGGAGTGGAAGCAGCTCTCAGGAATGCAACTTTAAGGACTACGATCTGTGTAAGTGGCAGAAGACCATATCTTTGTATTGAACAGTTTATTTAAAAAAACATAATTTCTGTTTTGAAAATCAGGTCATCTATACAAAATGCAGAATAGGACATTTAAAAATTACACATCGTTTTTTACTCTCTAGAGAAAATCCTACAAAATGTTCATCTTGACAGAATTCATTGTTCTTTATTCTTTTAGATTGTATTTCATCTGCCGCTGTGAGAAACCTTTTTTATTATGTTGATACTTTTGAACATGTTTTTTAATCAGTCGTATCCATACATAGTGCTAAGATTATTAGAGAAAGTTCATCTTTTCTAATCTTACTTTATATAATTACAGCTTATTCTCACCATGAATATAGCCTTATAAGCCAGGATGACGTTTAAAAGAAAAGAAAGAACACTTAATTTCTTTAATGAAACTAATCAATGAGAGGATTTCACAATATTTCAATGCCAGCATGGCAGATTATAACGATGTCACGCATTCTAAAATGGTGCATGTTAAAATTTCAATGCATGTTAAAAGTAAATTTTTTTTCGTCGCCATAGCTAGATGCTCTATGCTATTTCACCATTCACTCACTGGAGTACCGTGCGAGCTGCATGGCCTATCCATGTTTGTGATTGTCGTAACTCTGATTTCCCTGGCTTTTATTATACATATTATGCCCCACCTTATATAAATTATGATGGGAGCATGGAATGTGTTTTAATGAAGACCACTTGTGTAAACACTGTTTTTATTGTTTTATCGTAGGAGGACATGATTTAACACGCCCCGGAGATAACCCCGGACGTAAACATGTCAACGTGACGTGGGCGTACCGGTTAAAAGTTCAACGCGACGTGGGCGGTCCGGTTAAAAGTTCAACGCTACGTGGGCGATCGGTTCAAAAGTTCAGAGCGACGTGGACGGTCGGTTCAAAAGTTCACGACGTGGGCGGTCGGTTCAAAAGTTCACGACGTGGGAGGTCCGGTCAAAAGTTCACGACGTGGGAGGTCCGGTCAAAGGTTCACGACGTGGGTGGTCCGGTCAAAGGTTAGCCCCTCCCCGGAGGTCAAAGGTTCACGACGTGGGTGGTCCGGTCAAAGGTCACCCCTCCCTCGCAGGTCAAAAGGTCAGCCCCTCCCCTGAGGTCAAAAGGTTAGCCCCTCCCCTAAGGTCAAAGGGGACCATCAATCATTTTGACAACGTGTAGCCCATATATACTACTCATATGCGAATATGTTAACCTTCAAAGGTCTTAAGCACCGTCTAAATATTAATTTTGTTAAAAATTGCCCAATTTTTTTAATTATTCAAACATATTGGTGGGGTGAGAGCATGAACTTTTAAATGTTGAAAATAAGGAGCACCCTATTAGGCCTACTATACTTCTGGATTTTAACGTTGGTCATTATTGTGGTTTTGGAAGAGCCAAATATTTTTTTTGAGGTTGTACTTAGTGTAAAAAGTTTGAGAACCACTGCAATCGGTCGATTGAAAATGTCTATGAAAATTATTTTAATAGGTAATTTCTTTTTCTGCATCAGCAAAATCATGCATGAAATAACTTTTTGCTAATACTGTTGGAAAAAAATTCTGAGCTTTAGGCAAAACCCCCTGCTGTGCACCTTTGTAGCAACATAGTGTACCCTTTTACGACATCCTTGACCTGTTTAATACTCACCCACAATCCTGTTTGGGTGTTTGTGACCATATCGCCACATTCTGCCATAAACTGTTCGCAGCCGTTTTTTCCGATTGGCTGAGAAGTCGTCTGATTTATTTCCAGGGTCGAGCAGTGTGGCTCGAGTCATCATACCATTCACCTATTCTCATTTAGCTTTCTCAAAAGCCTGCTGCTTCAAAACTGCAAAGCTTTATTGTAAAGCATCTCGGCACATGGATGAGATTGATAGTAATACATACAGATAATCTTTCTTAGTTTAGAGATGCTCACACTTTCATACTAGCCGCAGCATCGTTCCTGAGCGTCTGCCTTGGTTGTGCATGTGTTACTGCTTTATTAGAGCTGACTTCAGCAATATTCTCAGCTGAGTGACATTTAAAATGTTTTCACACAGCCTGTAATGCAATTGGTAGTTCGTCCTTGTTATGTGTTAAATAACAAGCGTTGGCTAGATTATGTGTCTGCATACTTTCTCACATATAGTCTACACGCACAATATATACACATCCGTCTGGTTGTCTGTTACTGCGTTTTCTCTCTTCTCTTGTGCTTATCTGCTTGGCTTTTGTCATGCCCTTTAATGCTTCTCTATGGGGAATTTAGTAGCAAACCGCTTAAATTTAGCTTCATGTACTGTAATAAAGGCTGTGGTAGATGTGCTTACATTTCTTCTGTGTGCAGGAACATTCATGTTGCTTGCATAAAGAAATGCATGCAGTTAAAACGGTTTATTTGTTCATTAAAGTAATGGATCAAAGAAAAAATGGCCGTTTTGTCACTTACTCACCTTCACGTCATCCTAAACCCTTTTTTGTGCTCTGGAAAAGTGGAGAAATGATGAATAACCGGTTTGATGTTAGCAATGTTGTGATGAAGTTTAGATATGCCTAACATCTCTAGACTGCTGGGTTATTTTCAACCCAAGTTGCGTCAAAAAGGAACAAACCCAACACGTTGGGTTGTAATTTAACCTATGATGGGTATATAATTGGGTCCCCAGTGCTTCTATCAACCTAGAAAATGTGAAAAAGATCAACCCAGTAACTTAGTTTTGGTAAACCATTCTCTGCAAGCATGTGAAAAAAAATGGCTCATTGAAATTTGGCTCCCCTTGTGATGTCAGATGGGTTTCATCTTATACTGCCCCTTAATCTGCACCAACCAACCACAGCACTGCCATTTAGTGCAGAGATCAGCTCATTTGCATTTTAAAGGACACACCCAAAACGGCACATTTTTGCTCACACCTGCAAAGTGGCAATTTTATAATGCTATAATAAATTATCTATATGGTATTTTAAGCAACCATTCATTGAAAATTACAAATTTTTCATCTGAAAGCTACATAAATAAGCTTTCCATTGATGTTGTTAGTTTGGATAGGAAATTTTGGAATCTAAGGGCTCAGTCACACCAAAAGCGTTTATGGCAGTTGCAGGCGCCTTTTTTGAATGATATTCTATGGGCTGGGCGCGTTTGCGCGCTGTTTATGCGCGCCGAGCGCCTTGCGGTTTTCTGCCGCCTGCCGCGCACGCGTTTTTGAAGGAGCGCTGAGAGCGGAGGAGCGCCTGACGTCATTCGCGTCTTCCATTGTCCAATCGAATGAGGGGAGAGGCGGGCCTTACGTTGTGGCGAGGGAAGTTTACAGTTGCTTTGAAGAACCGGACTCCACTCGCTCACTCTCTCCTGCGTGTTTGTGCTCCTCTTATCCTCAAACAAGGTCAGAGCAAGCGCCCTCTTTTTAAAGTTTCTGCTAATATGACAGTTAACAGCAAAAGAGCGCTCACGCTTCAATATTTGATTGACAAGACAGCTGACTCGGTGGTTGCTTAGCAATATGAAAAGCCGCGCTGCACTGCTCTTTTTTAAAAAAGGCAGTGCGTCGCGCCTTGCGTTTGCAAGCGTTTAAAGCGCTTTTGGTGTGACTGAGCCCTAAGGGTGCAAAAAAATGTAAATATTGGAAAAAAAATGGCCTTTTAAAGTTGTCCAAATTAAATCCTTGGCAATAGAAAATTTACAAAATATTTTCATGAAACATGATCTTTACCTATATCCTAATGATTTTTGGCATAAAAAAGAAATAATTTGGACCCATTTAATGTTTTGTTGGCTAAGGCTACATATATACCAGTGTGAATGGTCCAGGGTTTTTGTGGTCCAGGGTCACTTTTGTCTTATACAGATGAAAATCTGAAGTATTTAAAATTTACGAAAAGAAAATTGTATTGCCTTCACTGAAAAAAACAACTAGTAAAATTTACTTAAAAAAATCCTCGTAACAATTTGCACGAACTTTTTTTAAGTAAAATTTACTGCTTTTTTATAAGTAAAACTTACCTACTAAAATCAAATAAAATTTACTTAAAATTGCATGATAAAAAATATGTTAAAAAATTAATTAAATGTTACTTAATTATTTTATTTAGAAGTTAGATTTATTTTAATCGTTTAGGTAGAGTCTATTAGGTTTTTTTTTTAATTGAAGCATTGCTGTCCTAATAATATTAAATAAATCGTATTTTCTGTTTGTTATTTTCTTTAACATATTAATATGGACATAGTTCTTTTAAGTGTTATAAATGGCATTATAACACACAATTCATGACTGACAACAAGTCAGTCATTGAATAAACTTGATTCGGAACAGAAACGCACACAAACTGTGTTTCTGACATGCATTATCAGCACTGTGGAAAGAATTACAATACACTGTTCTGAACAGGGTTCATGTAAAGAAACACTGATCACCTGAACGGTGACTTCACAAAATTATTATTTACAACAAAACAAAATCAATAATATAAGAGCTTAAACCTTTATGACATTTTGCTAACAAATATTTAAGTAGTTAAAGTTCTTATCAGTTCTTATTCTGTGATAAAGCTTAAAAAATAAAAATATTCAGGCGCAAAGAATTGTGGGTATTCCTTACAACATGTGCAAATAAATGTAAGTAAATTTTACTTAGATTTTTTTAGTGTAATGGATTTAATATTTTTAAGTAAAATGAACTAAGATAAGCTAAAGTTTTTGATTAAAATTTACTTAATTATTTTAGGACTATGTGCAGTGACTATAAAACAGTTAAATAATACAAGAAAATATCTAATAAGACTTACTATTCCCACACAGTTCATTTTTTACATGAATTAATTGTGTATTTATCATCATTTTACTTAGGAAAATCTAGTTCTCAATAAATGTTAATATTATTATGTAGAAATTATGAGAGTTAATCTAATAAATATTACTACACCAAAAAGTTCGTTTTTTCAGTGTTGGCTTATTTAATTTAAAATATAGTCAACATTTGAAGTGGATCAAAAAGCTCATCAAAGTTGCCCTAAGACAAGAACGGCTATTTGGTACTGGTTTTAATTCAACTTCAAATGTTGACTAGTGTAGTTAAGCGTTTGTAAACCAGTGTATGAATGTCTGTAAGCTCCTTTATTTTGGTCACAGTTCAACATTTCCCTGAAGGATAAACCCTCATGGTTTGTGCCAAAATGTCTCAGCATTGACAAGCTGCTGTGCTTTCCCTGGCAGATGCCATGGCACCAGTGTTAAGAAAATATTCAATATTATTGATTTATTTTTACAAGTACACTGTACAAAAAGTCATTTCAACAAGTTTTTGTTTTAGTTTAACATAAACAAGTTGAAATGATCTAACTTAATTTGTTATGATTTTAAGCTTTTGACTAGTATATAGTAGATTCATTTGACTTGCATAATTCATTTGATTAATCTTGCATCCAGCATTGCAGAAATGTTTTACATTGTTGAAACATTTTTGGTCTTTAATGCAGTGGTTTGATGGATATGTTCGGCACATACTTCAGTTTCTTGGGTACTTTACTTCTTCAAGCCCTCAACGTGTGTCCTGAATTGTGGATTATGAGAATCAGAAAAGACATTAGTTCCCTGCAGATGCTGTCGTATGTTCCCTCACATATGTGTTGTATTGTTTAAAAAATCTCTAGTGAATTTATTGTTGTCTAGCGATTTGGTGTTCTTTTGATACTTTGTAGCCTACCAATTTAAGACTAAACCTTAAAGCTAAAATAGTAAAACCCGTTGAGACCGAGTCGAAAGTGGAAACTGCATTAATACACCGACCCAAACCACCAAGCAAATCCACAAAAGTCTGGCTCGATAAATATAAAAGTCGAGGGTTAAGAACTGGTCAAGTCTGTTAAACGCTAGATCTTTACCTTGTAGACAAGCTGTAAATTTTAGACGAATGATGTATGTTGAAAATCCCTGTAAAATAATGCTGTAGAAATGATTCGCTATAGGTTGACGTAGGAAGCCAATGACGAATTGCACAACAGCCAATGACTGTTTCTGGGAGTATGTTTGTGCTTATCTTACTTTCACAGTTGAGTTTTTGGAGAGACAGCTTATTTTGATGTGATATAACTTCAGCTGTGAATTGCAGGTGACCATACATAATCTTTTATTCATTCGGCCCTCAGGTGAAAGTGGAAACGGCAATCATCAACTCTCACAGTGTGCAACAGAGAAAACAGAATGATTTGCCACATATGGTCAAGCCGTTGGCATGTTGACAGCTTACGGGTGATGTTTGTCCATGTCAGGCTGCGCCTACTCCATACTAATGCTTCTTAAAAGTACAACATGAAGATTCGATTTGTTTAAATCTGTATAGTGCTAGGCACAGGAAATTTAAAGTATTTTTCAATATGTTTGCTTTTCGTTATACAGTGTCTCAATATTGTTTGTTTTCCTGATGCTACTTTTAACGAATTTTTGCAACGACATGTACTTTACACACATAGGTCATGCATGTGTGTACAGGAGAATGTAGTATGCAACCCAGGAGATGCATTGCATTTTGTCGCAATGTGCACATGTCAAACATCTATGTCTTAGCACGGGTCAAACGATCAATGCTTTGTAAGGCGGTGTATTCGTCCATGTACGTACATTCACATACATGTGAAAACACCAAATAATACTCCAGGCTTATCTTGTAATTAAAGGTGCACCCATAACCACTGAAGTTTTTTCTTTCTTTATACAGTAAGGGTGCTTTCTCACCTGCCTTGTTTAGTTCGGGTTTAATCGTACCAGAGTTCGATAGATCATTTTGTTTGGGCAGGTGAGAATCCAGCAATCGAACGCGGGTGCGCACCAAACAAGTGGAACGAGACCTCCTTGAAGAGGTGGTCTCTGTACGCTTTCAAACGAACTCTGGAGCGGTTCGTTTGTGGTGAGAACGCAGTCCGACCTTGAACAGACCTAAATGCAAAAAGTACTAATCCAGCTGCCGTAGTCAGTTGGGCTGTGGAACGAGGAAGTGTTTTTATATGGTAATCACGAGGAACAAAAGCCTGATGGTAGCTTGCGCACAAACTGCGTCGTTTTCAGTGCATTAAAAACCTTATTTTTAAGCCACGCTTCATTCTTGAAATTAATATACAAACTATGTAGTCTACAACAACCATGAATACAATTAGAACGCACTTTCCATACTATATAAACAGCGGTGGGATGTCTGCTGTATTTTCCTCTTTTTTGTTTACTTCTGGGGTTCTGTTGGAATTTCCAGCATGTTGATTCCGACCAATTGAAAAGCAGTTTAGGAAATAAGTTCAAAAACACGTGGGCTGCGTCCGAAAGCGCATGCTGTACAGTACGTACTGAATGAGATGAAGTATCTACTTACTGACTGTTAAAACAGTAGGTACTGTATAGTATGAATCCTGGTAGTATGAATGAGATTCTGACATACTACATCCACCATGTTGATACATCAGGTGACGTACGTTGTCACCACGCCATGTCATTCCAGCTCAAAAACAGACGCATGCCTCTTCTTCTTCGTTGGATAATTCATCTTATGGGGCATCATGGGATAGTGAAGTGTCCGTCGTATGCACACTTCAAAATCTAACCGGACATAGTAGGTCATCCGGGTACTTTTCACCTACTGATTTTCGCCTACTATATAGTCTGGAGGTTTTGGACGCAGCAGTGGTCAACGAGTGATGTTGATGTTATCACATGACAGCATTTTGGTTCGTTTCAACTGGTCCAGACTCCAGACCAAAGCAATCTGTGTGGTGTGAAAACGAACCAAAACTTTTTAAAAAGCTACAATGTATAATTTTTTTGCCTTTGTTCCGGACCAAATGAACCGAACTACAGATGTGAAAGCACCCTAAGAGCTTGTTTTGAATATGCATGCTCCCCATTAATAAAGTAAACATGCTCAACAGACTAAATATGAAGTCTGGTTTTGGAGTATTGCATCAGAAGAAATTTACATGTAAAAATATGCAGAACGAAATTGTAAAATGTTAATTCTCTCTGTAAAACTCAGCATATTTACTACAATAGATCCTGTAAACAGGATCTCAAGATGTTGCGATATTTGAGGGCGACAGAATATCAGCATGCATGTTAACGGACTTGCGGAACCATCTGGGCTGTTCACGGTTCTCGAAGCTATTTCTGGAGAGATGGAAATAAACAATCAAATCCATTTGTAGCTCTTCAATGTGAAGAAATGCATTCAATAAGTATTTGAAATGGTTTGACGTCATTAAAATGACATTAGAAGTTGGCAAAAATAATGTTACTTCCCCCGAAAAAAATACATGCATGTGTCTGCGCTGCTTGTGTATTCCCATTCATCTCTCCTTTGGATTGGATCATCATTGATCGGGTATCGATTACAGTCTTTTGAGATCGATCTCTAACCCTGGATCTTTACCCATTGTTATAGCAAATTATCTCCCTTGAGCAACATGGTGGCTATAATCTCATATCACTTAAGGCTGAATTTAAAAGCATGCCGTGAAGGTCGCCTGAACTGTTAACCCCATAAAGCAGTGCACATCTTTATTGATTAAACATCGGCCTGTAGGTCAAGCGTCACCCGAGCGGTCTTTATTGACCCACCAGTACTGGTCAGTGTTGAAAACTAAACCATGCCTTTTAAGAAATGCGAACTATTAGTATCTCCAACCTGGAAAGCTTGTTGCTAAAGGGCCATTGGACAGTCGTGGAGCTTGACTCTAAATCCACAGATTTGGATCTAGCATGTGCTCTCCTGACAGAACCGACTGCCTCTGATGTGATCACACGTTGTGCTTGCATGCTTGCTCTGCAACTACCTGTAGCTGACACACGGCAATGCACAAAGAGACCCCAATTGGTTCTTTACTAAAGAACCTAAGGTAGAAGCACCCCCAGCCCCGTTATCACCCTCCCCCATACCTCTCTCTCTTTCTTTCTCACACACACACAAATGCTGTGGCGAGGCAGACGCTCAGCAGCAGGATGGATCCTGACTACTAAAGAGAAGCGGAGAGCGAGGAGGGGGGCAGCCAGCTTGCAAAAGAGAGAGAAAGGAAAGCAGCAGCAGAGGTACATAAATTCTTATTTCCAGATCTGGAAGAAAGAGGCATTCGCCGTCTGGGCATTTCCAGAACATCAAGAGGCAGTGCCGCGTATCCAGCAGAGACGAGGAACCCGGTGAAGCGGAGAACCCCGGCTGTCAAACAGAGAGGTGGGCTGGGAGGGGGTCTATGACCCTTGATTTTCACCAGGGGAGTGGCACGGGGGGACGTAGCCAGCGACAAGCATCAAACGGACGATTCCGGTAGTCTTGCCATTCACGAATTTATTCCATGCCATTGTCATAGCGATGTAAAGCCATTCTCTGTGACTGGAGGAGGCAGGCTCCAATCAGCTGCTGCAGCACATATGCTCCTCAAGCAAAACCTTTCTGTTGCATTCTCATTTCCACACTTTCTCTTTTCCATCAGTGTATTTTGATTTGCCTTTCTCTTCACGCTTGTCGTTTTGGAAGAACAACAACAACATCTGGACGTCATCTGTGTTTTCACGTGACTTGGTCTTTTTGGAACTGTCATCAGTTTTGGTTCTGCATGGAATAACAACTGCTTCAGAGATCGGAGGAAAGGTTAAAGAGGGGCTACGCCAAGTCAGTGTGGATTATGGGAAGCTGCCACTAACTAGAAAGCTCCTTGAGAAATTGTAAAGATTGTTTGTCCTCGCTTCGAGCTGTTGTTTTCTTGCACACTTTAAAGTAAGAGTTTTTTTCTTTATCCCAAGCATTAAAAGGATACGACCCGCAAATGACAGCCATGAAGGGTGACTCGGAAGACAGCATTGAGAGTACCAAGCCATCCAATCTCCAAACATTTGCCAACAGTTCCACATTACATGGCATGAGCCACATTTTCGCCTACGGGCACATGACTTTCCGTCGTTTTCTCTGGACGTTGTCGTTTTTGGGCTCCTTGGGGCTGCTGTTGTTCGTCTGCATGGACCGAGTTTACTACTACTTTGAGTTTCCCCATGTCACCAAACTTGACGAGGTTGCAGCGCCCAATCTCACCTTTCCAGCCATTACCTTCTGCAACCTCAATGAGTTTCGCTTCTCGAAGATCACAAAAAATGATCTGTACCACGTCGGAGAGTTGCTGGCTCTTCTCAACGACAAGCATCAGATAGCTAACCCACATCTGGCCGAGCCTGACGTCCTCGCTATGCTGATGGAGAAGGCTAATTTTGTCAACTTCAAACCCAAGTCGTTCAACATGACGGATTTCTACAACCGTACGGGTCATGATATCAGTGACATGCTCTTACAGTGTACCTTTAGAGGGGATCCATGCTTGCCTCAAAACTTCTCAACAGTAAGTGGCCATGGTGGCAAACTCTTCTATTGTTGTTTAAATGTTTGCAGTTGTCTCCAACTGATGCTGAGGCACTGCTGGAAAACTGTTATTTACTACAAGCACTTACAGTGGACCATAAACCAAGAGGGTGTTTCATCAGAATTGTTTGGCAAAATTACAAAGAACAACTCTCAGGAAAAACATACAAAAGCTGTCACTGGGACAGTACCCTTTCAAAAAGTACACCTAAAGAGTGCATATTCGAAACTCAAAGGTACATGTTGGCACCAAATGTATACATATCTGTACCTAAATTGTACTGGGCACTGTATCTGTGACAGTTCTGTACCTTTATTTCTTAGAGTACTGCAATGTTTCCCATGCAACTGTACAAATGTAGAAGTAAAGCAAAATAGACAAACTTTAACTCTTTTTAAAGATTTAAGAAGGACATGCAATTTGTCCAAACTCATAGAAGACAGTAAGGCAGCTCTGATCTGTGCAACTGAATCTAAAATGAATTCCTGTTATTCACATCACATCACTGTGTTGTTTCTACATGTATATATTTTAGTGGTTTTGTATGCAAATGATCACATCATGAATTACGCAAAATATGTGCAAAAACTCCTTTTGGATATTTAAACCATTCATTTATTTCTCCTTTGGTGTGCAGTATGGACTTGAGGATATAACATGTACATGCTTTATCTTGCTCATTACATTGACAAATGTAAGTGTGAGCTTTGATCATTCCTTAAAGAACACTTGGCTGTTATAAATCTTAAACAAAATTAGATGCACAAGTAGAGCAACTAATGTGGAAATTGCTTTTATGACATCATGCACAATGACGCCTTTGGTGTGTTAAAGTGATTTTGCTTCAATATTGTGTGTGCTGTGGGGTGTTTTTTTTTTTTTTAGATTCTTCTGTTATTTTATTTGATTTATGTGCAAAAGTAACATGCCAGATATTGAGTTAAACCTTGTGGCCGAATCTAATTTCCTCTTGGATCTTGGTTTGGACAAATGAAACAAATTGCTTCAGCATTCATTATGGTCTAGGTTAAAGAGATGTTTGACATTCAGGTTAATATAAATTCTGTCTTCTGGCAGGCAAGCTTTATGCATGTTTTCATGAATGTTTATGCTAACTTATTGCTCAAAATAGCTTTATTAGCATTCTCATTAATGTTTGTAACCAAACAGTCTTTAAGCACTATTAACTTTCATAGTTAATTTTTTTTACTATGGAAGTCAATGGTGCTCCTGTTTCCTGCTTGAGAAACAGTTTAACAGAACAATAAAATTAAATGGTGGCAGAATTTTCATTTTTGGGTGAACTATTCCCCTAATACACTAACAGATAGGATGTCACACATGGAACTGACAGGAATTAAGATGCTGATCAATGCGTTTTAAACTTGCTCAAATGTATTTTACTCAATTTCTTCATTAGCCTGCTCATAATTTTTGCAACCAAACAGTCTTTAAACACCGTTAACTTTCATAGCAAGTAAAAATATATATTTATACTATGGAAGTCAATGCTGCTCCTGTTTCCTGCTTGAGAAACAGTAGTGCTTAAGGAGTATTCCACCTTAAAAATGGGGCCCATTGACTTTTCATAGTGGGAAAAAATGGGGACCATTTTTGGGTGAACTACTCCTTTAATACACTAAGAGATAGGATGTCACACATGGAACTGACAGGAATTAAGACGCTGATCATTGCGCTTTAAAGGATTAATCCATTTTCTTACAAAAAATCCAGATAATTTACTCACCACCATGTCATCCAAACTGTTGATGTCTTTCTTTGTTCAGTCGACAAGAAATTGTGTTTTTTGAGGAAAAAATTTCCAGGATTTTTCTCATTTTAATGGACTTTAATGGACCCCAACACTTATCAGTTTTAATGCAGTTTAAAATTGCAGTTTCAATGCAGCTTCAAAGGACTCTAAACGATTCCAAACGAGGCATAAGGGTCTTATCTAGCAAAACGATTGTCAGTTTTGGCAAGAAAAAAAATGCACTTTTAAGCCACAACTTCTCTTCTTTCTCCGGCTGTGTGACGAGTCAGTGCGACCTCACATAATTGCGTAATGACGTCGAAAGGTCACGTGCTACATATATAAAAACACACATTTGCAGACCATTTACACAATAAACCGACACTAAGACATTAAGTAGTATCAATCGACATACAACAACGTCGAAACGGTCTTCTTTCTCCACACTTGTAAACATTGGGGCGTAGTTTCGCATACGTCATCCGTTACTTCTTGATGTGATGACGTATTACATGAGGTCGCGCTGGCATGTCACAGGACTGGAGGAATACGAAAAGTTAGGGCTGTCACAATGATTAAATAATCGTCTCATTGCGATTGTTTGACCTCGTTGCAATGATTTCAGATCACCGCAATGATTGCACATCTTTGTAAAAACACAAGGGGGAGCTGCAGTGCCTGTATAAATGAGACATTATCAGATTACTTTAAGATATGTGTTATGTGTTTTAAAATTTACTGCCAGGTAAACGTTGCAAACTATTTAATTTAAATAACCACAACAATGTGTGAAAAATATTTCATAAACAAACAAAAAAAGTATGAGAATTAAATGTCAAAGCAATGAAACGGACAATTAATTGTAGGGATGCACCGATAGGATTTTTTTGGGCCGATACCGATTTAAACAGACAACTTCTGGCCGATACCGATGCCGATACCGATATTAAACACTTGTATACAATACTATACAGTTGGTCTATTAGCTAGTTTATTTCTGCATAAATTATTTTTACTGAACATGGATTGGATCTAATTAACATGTAACTGACCAACATAATAAGAGAGGCACAAATTAAGCTAAAACAAATATAAGACGACAACATGACAACCTTCAAGGGTGGTTTTTGCTATTCAGCATTTCTTTTATTAACATCATTAACTCCTTTTTTACATATAATGGATTTCTTTAATAAACATAAATAATGCTAGTGCTATTGCAACTTCAAAAAAAGTTGGACTTCTTTTCCCCCACTAAAGTGCAGTCTGTTTCTTTTATTGTCCAAGAAATTTGAGCCAGCTCAACAAAGGTTCCCTTTCAATACGGTTCACTTCGCATTGCGTCAGTTAGCTGACGCTATGGGGGGAAACTCCTGTTTACTCCGTGACTGAAGCCTATTGGTTAACGTCTGTACAAAGTACAGACCAATGACGTTTGAACCCGCGCGCGGGATGCACACGTCCTTATATAAGCGCGGTTCAAGCGTCAGGAGCTCATATTATTTCTCCTTCAGCGCGAACCTCTCGCTGCTCCGAAGAAGAAGAAGCCTTACCTCGCCGTCGACAAAAGCCCTGCAGCGGAGTCCAGGCCTCGCGTCTTCCCCTGCCCGTTCCGGCTGAGAACCGAAGACAGCAGAATCCAGGTCTAGCGTCTCCCCTGCCGCTTTCCGGCCGTGAACCGAAGATAGCCTTCGCTTGCCGTGGTACGAGCCCTGTGCAGCGGACACATGCCTGACGAGGTCTCCCCTGCGGCCGCCCGGTAAGATCAATATTTTTAATATAAAGCTGTAAGCTAAAAGAGCAGGCGCTGTTGTAATAGCGTCCAGCACAGCGGCTTGAGTGAGCCTCTGCTATGAATTTCCCCGAGCGCGTCACCGGTCTGGCACCTCCCACGCCGGGACCGCGCTTATATGCTTCGGTTGTCTTATCCATGTTTCGTGCTCCCCCTGCTGTTCCTCTCTCCCCGGGATGAACACACGGCGAGCCATGAGACTAGATGGATGCAAAGACAAACACACACGGACTAACCCCCCCTGTGTTCTGTCACATCGCAACCGTTCATGCTTACAGAGTCCCTTCGCTCCTCTCACATTCAGTGGCGAGATCTCTGGCACATATATGAATCCCCCGAGTGCATCGGGTGATACCGTTTATATGACGCATGGCTGTTCTGTCTGTGTTGCTGCTCCCCTCTGCCGTTCCTCTCTTATTGAGATGAACAAGCGGGGAACCGTAAAACTAGAAAGATGCATACGACAAGCAAACACGGGCGGATCTGCCCCTGTTCCCTGTCATAGCACAGCCACTCGTGCTCCACGCTCGCGGAGTCCCTCGCTCCTTTCCCCGCAGTGGTGAGGTCTCTTAACGGCGTAGTTAGCACGCGCTCTTACGGCTCGCTGCCTCTAAATGCAGCTGTCTAGTGTTCAACGATTACAGAGCTTCATGCCCCTCCCCTCCTGGAGCGGCGCGATCTCATTCGTCTGCTCGATAGGGCGGATTCGCCGCTATTGGAGCATCAAGAACACTCATTATAAGAGCTAACCGGCTCACTATTCGTCTATACAGAGCTTCATGCCCCTCCCCCTGGAGCGGCGCGATCTCATTCGTCTGCTCGATAAGGCGGACACGCCTCTATTTGAGCGCTAAAACACTTATTATAGAGCTTTACCGGCCTGAGTCTATCTCACTTCGGAAAGCTCACGACTCGTCTGCCCGGTAATTTCTCTCTGGTTAAGACGGAATCAGAGGCAGAACGAGTTTGTTTAACATACTGAGGCCCGAATACCTCCCTTTATTCAGTCCCGTCCTATATCAGTGCGCTGAATATTGGTACATTCTTATATACCCGGTTTTTCTGCCCTTTTTAATAAACGGCAAAACCGCGGGCCTCACGGCAGACTTCCTCTCTGCGATGGGTTCAGTCTGACATTAAACCACCTAGACATACTGCTCTGCTCCGTGAGCCGTTCGGGTCACCGTCACTACTAAGGCTCGTGCAGCTGAACGGTCGAGCTCTGGTCTTCGCAGCACAGCTGCGTCGACATAGAACTGTCTGGGGGAAGAGGGTTTAAGTCGCGCCTCGGCTGGACTGCCCTGAAATGTTTTCTGTGTGCTGTTTATCCTAAACATACTGTTGGTTATGCGACCTCACTATAGTGGCGAACGGTATTGAATTCCTCTAAAAGAGTAATTTCCGTGCTTACTATACTGTGTATTGACACCCCACGGTTGTACGGTGTCTCTAAACACTTTCTCGCCTTACTGACAAGCAATCAGTAATACGCACACACGGCCCGCTGTCCATAATTCTATCGACGCTTGCCGAAAAAACCCCGGTTTGGCCATATACTGTGTATTGACACCCCACGGCTGTACGGTGTCTCCAGGGACGTACTGGGACTGAAATTCAGCCCGGGACTTTAAGATGGAGAGGCCTTTTACGCGAGTGCCCTTGGCGCACGAGCAGGATTTTTTGCAGTTATTTTAATTCTAGTAGTGTTTTTATGGTATGAAGAGAATCAGATTATGCTGAAGACCATAAAGAAACTTTAGGATAACACCTGCCTCCTCAGGTTGTATAAGCAAGTCACCACTGCACTAAACACAACCAGGCCAGCAAAACCTAATCTCGAACACATAAGTCACAGTATACTGCTAACTACCAGCATGTTATGTGTACAGTCAGTTGGAGTGATAAAATTGTTACAATTACTCACACATACCCACTCAGATAATCAAAAACTACAATACAGTCCCATAAAATAGAGATTGTGTGTGTACGTACTCACTTTCAACTCTCCCTGGCTCCACTTCCCCTGTGTGTGCTGGACCCTGCCTCTGCTTACTGATTGTACAGCTACATATGCATGAGAAGAACATCAGTAATAAATATGACTAAGAATAATTCCTTTTTTTAATTCAATCTGTGCTTTAGTCAGGTTATAATCTAGTAAGTGGAACTATTGCATTTTATCCTATATGTAAATATGTAATATTGTGCTGTATTTTTCTATTTGTGTGTCCTTAATAAAGCTTTGATTGATTGATTGATTGATTGATATGCCTACCCTGCTGAAAAAAAACAGCATCAAACCAGCATGGGAATTATGCTGGTCTATGCTGGTTTGATGCTGGTTTAGCTGGTGGTCACCAGCATACCAGCACCACAACATATGCTGGTCTTGCTGGTATGCTGGTTTTTCCAGCAGGGTAATATGATTGCCTACCCAGCCCTGCACACTGACCCATCACTGTTTTTGTACTGGTTCCATTCTCCTCCTCCTCTTGTTCTGCTTTCCTTCCTCCTCATCATCAATATGACTGCAAGAGTCATCATCAACCTGTCTCTCTCCATCAGTGACCTTAACAGCTAATAAACAGACATACAGGGATTCCTTAGACCATTGAACACAATGATGACGTGGAAACGTATGCACGCGCATATTGGCAATGGAAGTATGGCAAGAATCAGCAGTGAAGCAACACAGACAGAGAAAGTTATATTTAAAAGTTGACTTTATCAAGTTTTTCAACACAGCTACCAGATCCGTGTACTATAGTGGAGTGAAAAGAAGACGTATAAAGTGACCATATATACGTATATTAGTATATTATTAGTGCAACCAAACGCAATTACCAGACATTTTGATGCTGGGAAACTGTTTTGATAAACTTACTGAGTTGATAACACGTTAAAACAACACCACAACACCACTTCTGTTGCCAAAATGCGCACGCAGGCTATTTCATCAATTTCATAAGCGGGATAATGTAGAGCGAGGCGGTTCTTATAGCGAATACAACCCCTTAAGGCTGATTCAAGCTCCGCTTTGCGTGGGGTCCTGATGTCGGGGTTGTATTCGCTAACAACCGCCTCGCTCTACATTATTCCTTATATATGCCTATATTTAAATGCAAATATAAATGATTTCAGTGTATAATAGATGCATCACTAATTGTGCACCTGTCCTGTCCATGCTGCTGGTCCTTCCTCATCTGCACCTCCTGCCACAGCGTCCTTTTGACTGCGAAAAAGGTCTGTTAATTTGGCGCATTTAGCTGCCTCTTGTGCAAACATTTTTATTTTTTAGGCCCCACCCATTTCTTTCTCTTCTTTTCTTGTTTTCACAATTTTTACCGTCTTGTCTATGTTGCATTCACACGAATCCAAACCTGACCAAAAGTAAACTCTTTTGATCGGCGCTTTTGAGCCAATCGGATGTGAGGAAAAACGAGGATCAGTCCAAGTTGGGAGGGGCCGCTCTTATCTCCCCTCAAGATTTGAAGAATTGGTTTGGCCTGGTCTGAAACAGACACAGCGTTCCGCTGCAGCTGAGCGCCTGGTCAGGCATTAAAAAAAACTTTTTGAACTTCGGCCGGTTCGGCCTGAAATGGACCGGCCGTTCGGGATTGCTCCCGGAACTCCCGATGGCCAGTCCGCCCCTGGGTGTCTCTAACACCTTTCTGCCAAATTCGCTCGCAGCCCACCTCAGTTTCTCCACTACGATGCTGACGGCGCAAACGAGCACGGTCTTACGGCTGTCATTCTCTCTTCATAGAGAGACGGCAGCCTCAGACTTTTGCATGGCTCCAAGCATTTGAATCGCGCCCTCTCCGGACGGCCACTCAAAAGCTTACAGCCAAGCGGTTTATGACGTTTTTCGGCCATACAGCTGATTTATATCAGCGGATCCAAAGACGCTCACACCTCCGCTCCGCTCCAATACTCGGAGATATTAAGGGTAATATCAACCTGAAGTGAGCTTGCTACCCGCCACAATAAGTTTCAAAGCGCGCGCACAGTCAGACGCGCGGCTTCTCGTTTAAGACGGGCTCACGTACCCCTCTAACGAGCCTCAGAAAGCTGAATATCGTGGCATTCTGTTCATAAGTCCACTTCAGTTTGACTAAGCAAAGGTCCCGCCCCGAGCTGACGGCCGGGAAGCTAATGCTTAAGTTACACACAGCTGCATGAAGTGCTACCATTACGAGATCGCCAGCATCTGCTGTGGGTTGAACACGCTTTACGACGGCAATCTGCCTTCGGCGCGTGGAACGCCCGTTTGTCTCATATCAATCACCTTGTACTGTACATACGGTCCATTAAGGGGATGATTTTAGCACTGCTGCACTTTCGACCATGTTATTGTGATAATGCGGTCGGGCAAACTACGGTGGTTTCATTATTTACCGAACCAGACCGAGATCTCGCTCCCTGTACAAGCTGGCGAGTCATCTCCTTTATAAACTCATTGCATTGCTTTATAAGCTATGTTCAATCAGAGTGATACGCATCTCGTGATGCAGACTATTAACCCGTTACGATGTGCGTGCGGAGATTGCATCCGTGGGACACGACCTACATTACGTGCCTTATAACACGTTGACACGAGCTGCTAGGACCCCTTTCGCGAGGCGTCCTTATGCAAAGTCTGATCTATTCTGTCTAGTGACAGCGAGAGTCTTCCCCCCGCGAATTGTAGGTGGAACAGCTTTCTCCTCACTACAGAGGCTCGTGCACGGCGGCTTTCTCCCCCTGCGTGTGTATATATATATATATATATATATTGTGGCGGTGATAACAGCGAACCACGCTTTTATGACCGACCATTTACTTTATTCATAAGTCTGTCATTTCTCAGATGCGGACGGTGCCCGAGGCGCAGCGCTCTGGAACTGTCCAAGGTCCTGTATGACAGATACGTCTGACGTACTCACTAGCGCACCTGTCAATACAGGTTATTTATGGATCGTTGACGTTATCACCTCCCGTGACAATGAAGTCTACTCCATTTATGGATTAGATCCTCGGGCATGGTCTTAGAGGTTTCTCATTTGACATTTGTGACACGGCCGGCTGGTCCCCGTCGTCCACGTTGTCAGTTTACAGCTTCGACATCCCTGCTTCGCGCACTACTGAGGTTTGTTGCATTAAAGGTGCGCCACGTAAGCTCACCTGTATGCACGATATGGGTTTTAATTATATGCGTTCACCGTGCGCTTAGAGAAGCTCACATATGCACGCTATAACATTTCGGTATACACTAAAGATGCGCTCGGAAAAGCTCATCTGTATACACGGCTGTGACACATACATACATTGTTGTTCATCTGTGTACGTTCACGGTGCGTTGAGTGCCCACCGTACGTTCATCAATCATATCTGTACACATTCACGGCGCGTTCTGTGCATTGATTTATCTATACGCATTCACGGTGCACTGAAGGGTTCACCCGTGTGCGCACAACTTATTATCAGAACACATGACGGCGCGCTTGAGAATTTTGCCGGCCTGTGCATTATAACACTCTGATTCATCTATATGCATTCACGATGTATTCAAGTGTTCACCTGTGCCCGTGCAATTTATAGTCAATACACATTTACGGCGCGCTTGGACAGCTCACCGATCTGTGCACTATAATACTATCTATATGCATCCCGATGCGCTCGAGGGCGCACCTGGGTTCACACTATTGTGGTATCTGTATAATCCCACGCTACGAACCGTTCTGCCGCATATAATAGTCAGATCGGCCGTTCGTGAGTTTCGCAGATCACTCACTATGTATGTGTGTTGCTTACAGTGGTTATTTAGATGGATCGTTGAAACCATCGCACTGGCTCACGCCCCTCTGAGCTATGTCCTATATAGAGCCCACTCTGTGAGAGTTTGGCTTTTTCATGGACTTGGTCTACAGGGGTATCTATATTTGATATCTGCTACACGGCCGGCTGGTTTTCGCCGTCTACGTTGTCAGATTGTACAGCTTAGACGTCCCTGCCCTACGAGCGCAGGTTGTCTCGGCTTAATCATGCACGCTCATGCGTTTTATGTGTACACCACGGTGCGCTCAGCGAGCTCACCAACGTGACTCTGAATTTATTTATCTCGCACACCCGCGGCGCGCTCGGTATCTCGCCGTCTTGTGCTATGTTATGTGCCCCCGGTGCGTTTAAAACCCCACCGTGTGCGCGTCAACATTTTATATGGTGCTTACACATTGCTTAAAGCTGTGAATATGCCGGGTATAGGGCCACACGCAGTGTCTCTCCGGTAAGGCACTTCTGTACGTTGTGTATGCACGGCGTGATGGGATTACGTTCCCCCATAGCGTCAGCTAACTGACGCAATGCGAAGTGAACCGTATTGAAAGGGAACGCTTAGGTTACTCACGTAACCCCGGTTCCCTGAAATAACGGGAACGAAGCATTGCGTCACTTGCCGTGCTACAAACGTCTACGCAGCGAGTGTATTCGGCTGCGCGCTTCAGTCGAATAATATGAGCTCCTGACGCTTGAACCGCGCTTATATAAGGACGTGTGCATCCCGCGCGCGGGTTCAAACGTCATTGGTCTGTACTTTGTACAGACGTTAACCAATAGGCTTCAGTCACGGAGTAAACAGGAGTTTCCCCCCATAGCGTCAGCTAACTGACGCAATGCTTCGTTCCCGTTATTTCAGGGAACCGGGGTTACGTGAGTAACCTAAGCGTTTTCTGTCAGTGGTTAAGTATAGTGCACACCAGAACATTAAATCATTTTAACTGAACAACAGACATGCAACTCATTGCCTTTATGTGGTTAATTAAAAAACAATCGGTATCAGCCTTTCTCGTGCTATTACCGATATGCCGATGGTTTCAAATTCATCAAATATCGGCGGCCGATAAATATCGGCGGCCGATACATCGGTGCATCACTAATTAATTGTCATAATCGGCAAAGCACTAAAACAGGCAATTAATCGTCATAATCTCCACAATTTATTAGACAATTAACCCGTCAGCCAAATTTCATAACATTTCAATAAATTTCAGCCCTACGAGAAGTTGTGGTTTAAAAGTGCATATCTTGTATTTTTCTTGTCAAAAAATGACAATCGTTTCACTAGATAAGACCCTTATGCCTTGTTTAATATCGTTTAGAGTCCATTTGAAACTGCAATTTTAAACTGCATTAAAACTGTTATGTGTTGGGGTCCATTAAAGTCCATTAAAAATTAGAAAAATTCTGGAATGTTTTCCTAAAAAAAAAAACATAATTTCTTCTCAACTGAACAAAGAAAGACATCAACAGTTTGTATGACATGGTGGTGAGTAAATTATCTGAATTTTTTTAAGAAAATGGACTAATCCTTTAAACTTGCTCATGTATTTTTTTCCCCCGCCAGTGGAAATGAGTAAGCTGTCAGTAGCTTATGTTTTTTATTTGTGCAGTGACCTGTTAAGATTGAAACACTGTTTTTGTGTTTCTCAACACACCCATGCTTGATTTTAGTCACACAGTACACAGTCTTTAGCTTAAATGGCCGCATGAATAAACAAGGTGCAGTGGGGTTGTTAGTTGGTCTAAAAGTGCATTAAACTTTGAGTGCAAACATTAAGAAGCTAATTCTCCCTAAAGTGGCTTAAATTAAAACAAGTACTGCAAGGTAACTACAATACCCTTGCAGACGATATGCACAACGCTCCGTACCTGTATTAAACTGTTTATTGTGCCATCTTGTTTAGGTAGAAATGAGATCTTAATGAAAATGAAGTGCACTTAGGAAAACTCGAGCACCATTATCATTGACCATTGCTCTTGAGACCTTCGAGCAGTTGATCTTCATCTTGCTCTTTAGCATTCAGAAGCACACCTCACCACTTGCAAACATCTGTTTTCAGCTGGGATCAAACTCTGATCCGACTTGTTTTCAAGCCCCCCCCTTTCATTCAGCGCAATAACAGGCACTGTACTTTTTACTTGGCTTTCTTCATTAACATGAGTGTTGCCTGGCAACAAGGCATTGCATTGCTGCTGCAAATCATTCATGGGTAATTGCTATTGTTGTGCGTGATAACAAACACTTGGTGTAGTGGGGATGAGATTCGTAAGGCGTCACTTTGCCTGTGTGTGTGTATGACTGAGTTGGTGTATATAAACTTAAACTTTGGGAGGACTGAATAGGAACTTAATAGTTCATCTTAAAAAAATATTTGACACTTTTATTTTTTTTATGCACGGACAGGTGCGTGATGGGAGCCACATAATGCACAGCGTATGGCCAGGAATGTTCACTGCACTTTGTATTCCCATTTGTATATGCGGATGTATTCACATCCTGGCGTTGCTTGAATAATGTAAGTGTACGATGAAATCCAAATATTGATGACACATCTTTTAGTTACTAAAACATTGTTTCTGAGGAAATGTGTTTTGCCAACATAAGTGCCATAAAGCATTCAGAATGGTTTTCTTAATGGAGAGTAATTGCTTTGTGATGGTATGAAGCAATGATAGCTGTGCAGAAATGTTTTTTTTTTTTTTTAGAGGTTCTGGCATAGACAAACCATTGATTAAATTGGTTTGAGTTACCATCTCTCTTTTTAAAGAAAGTTTAGGTATTGGTTTGAGCTTAGATCTGGGGATTGAATTTTGGCAGCACCCTGTAATTATCAACCAGTCATATCCCTCTGAAAATTACAGACATTTTGTTAATATCTGCCAGTCTTCGCCGTTAAATTGGACCGCCTCCATCCCAGCTGCAGGCCTTCTCTGCAAAATCTCATTCTGCACAAACTGCTGTCTTTATACCTGAATGTGTGAATGATTGACGGTCATTTCTGACTGGATAGGTCCTCTGATTGGGAGCTTTGAAAGATTTCTGACTTTATTTTTGTGGTGTACGTAGTTTAGGGCTGTGCAAAGAGTTGTGATTTATACACCATGACATCTCTTTCAGTGAGATCTGTCCGGTAATGAGGCATTTTATGCACTGTATAAATATAAGTGCTGTCAGCATCTTGCATCTCAGGCAGTTAGCGTTTAGGACTACTTTCCGCCGGATTCGTTTTAAGATAAAAGGTCCGGGAACACAGCCTGGGGCGGTAACCGGATTTCAAAAAGTTTTGCTTTTGCGTCTTTGTTTGTTTGTTTGTGGAAAAAGAAAGATGTCTATGGTCAGGGTCTAGGACAGAGACAACCCGCCCGGACACTTTGCATTAACATGCATTTTCGTCGATCGGATCACAAGTGGATGACGTTAATGCCACTGTGTTCATAACGTTTGGGGTCGTCCACATTTCAACCACATTCAGAGGTAGTCGAAAACCTTTTCGATCGGATTGGTTTTGTACAGGTATAGTGTAAACGCACATGTGGCTGAATGTGTTCGAACAGCCACAGGACGACACCTTCTCTCCGCCTATTTATCTAATCTGAGGTACTGAACACAATGTCTTACATTTTTTTCTGACTTCTGGCACGAACACACGGTGTACAGCGCTATTTTTAGCCTTTTATTGATAAAACTAAAGCGCCTGATCTCCGTAGTTTCATTTTGTAAGCGTGTGAAAGTTGGGCAATCTTATTTCATCAATTGTGCTGAAATATCAGAGAAAGCCTTAACATATACACTGTGCAGCATGTTTACTTACAATAAAACCAGCGGACTCCGAAATAATATTAGTTTGCGTCCATATAAACTCGTCATTACTTCCGCTCGTGTTTAAATTACAGCAGAGAGACTCGCCCACAGACCACCCC
Organism: Misgurnus anguillicaudatus; assembly: GCF_027580225.2. NCBI lineage: Eukaryota > Metazoa > Chordata > Actinopteri > Cypriniformes > Cobitidae > Misgurnus > Misgurnus anguillicaudatus. The sequence continues at coordinate 28,693,239 of NC_073361.2, read as the reverse complement.
CTCAAAGTATTTAGGACAGAAGTGGTCGAAAGTGGACAAAAGAGACTGATTTAAATACCAGGTGTAAACAGGATGTGTCTCTCTCGTCCACTTGTGATCCGATCGACGAAAACACATCTTAATACCAAGTGTAAACTGAAACAGACCGTGTCATCTTGCGCACACATGCGTCTTCATGCAGCTTTCAAGCTATTCATGAATATCAGCTGACATCAAAACAACCAGTCAAGATGTGTCGATCTCCGAATGCGACGTAAGGACAGAGGAGAGTAAAGATGGATAGCTCCTAAAGCATAGTTTCATATAAATGCAAGGATAATTCGTTGTTTTGTCGCAAGTGAAAAACAACATTGACCTTCTAGTTGAAAAAGGAGCCTCATATCAGATTTATTCATTCGCATTTGAAGATAGATTCTTTATGTCTGGCAAAGATGGAGAGAGGACACCAAAACAACCAGAGTCAGTTGTTCAAAACCTTCTTTTTAGTAAACTCTGTGTAGACAAACAATGTTCTCAATGCTCGCGTTCATGTGCAGAGATCCAGGTGATACTTCGAGCTAAGTTTTATGTTGTGTTGTGCCTTCTTAGTGTTGTAAAAATAGTGGTAGTTCGGTAGCAGCGGCAGAGGCTGGAAGAACGCATCAGGGATCGAGTATGCATCACATCTTAACCAAGATATATTTTTTTAAAGGCGGAGTCCACGATGTTTGAAAAACGCTTTGGAAAAGGAGACGGGTCGACTACCAAAACACACTTATAGCCAATCAAATCAAATCAAATGCCGGGTTGCGTATGTGTGGGGCGCGTCTATCAACAGAAGGTCCAGATTCTATTGGGGTAGGGGCGTGTTTGTTTAGGTGATTTCAAATATCAACATTGGCTTTCAAACATCATGGACTCCGCCTTTAAGTAGCGTTTCTTTCATGACAGTCGAGGTGCAAAATGTTGTCTTTCGTAGCCATTTCCCGTATCCGTGAGAATCATAGACAGTGAAAGATAAATCCGTAAATCGTAGCAAGCTAGCCAATGCTTGTCAGTAGCCTGCTGGTACTCGGTAGGTACTCAAGATGGCGGCAGGCAACTGGAATGACTGATATTCATGAATACTCAAGCACGGACACATATGCAGTACAAATGATATCTCTCATACAAATGGTTACTTTACCAGACCGTCAGGGCAGCAATAATTTGTGTCATTTACAGGCCATTCACAACTTAAGGATAGAAAAGTGGCAATGTCTGGGCACGTGTGGACATGCACAATGCATCAACATTTTTTCTTTTAACAAATAATATTAATTGTTCAAGATGTTGAGTGTTGAAATTGAAGAAATGTTGATAGAAATAATATTCACTTTACGTGT